>NW_021940750.1:7342285-7756809 GCF_001715985.3 Manacus vitellinus
CAGCTCAGCTCAGCAGCCTGCAGTGCCTGGACACGGTGTGGCCAACCCGGAGCTACTGCGCCCACTCTCTGGGCCAAAGACCTTTTCAGGGGTTACAGCCTGCCTTGCAAGTACAGGGTCCCAGTGCAAGTCCGACAGCCCTGGTCTCGGTGACTACACTGACCGCAGCAGTTAGTCACCCCCAGAATCGCAGGGACCGTGTAGGATTCTCCCTCCCTTTTTTACCCTTTTACTTCGTGGGAAGGGGAAAATATCCTCCATGTGGCTTAGGACGTGCAGAGTGGCCTGAAGGGCCAACTGGAGAAGCCTTCGGAGGGCTGAATCAGCAGCAACTGAAAGTCACCTGTTCTAGAGCACCAGTCCCACTTAACTACAACATTGGTGAGATAGGGAGATACAGTAGACATGGTCTGGTCAAAGTCAGTGAAGTGCATTTACACAGAACCTGGCCTGATTTCTTGTGGTCAAGGTCAAAGATCTTGCTGAGTTCCCTGGACCACTGGACGTTGGCTAGAAGCCCTAACCAAGCTGCCACAGGAAAAACATTGCTAACACCTCCTCAGCCCCAGATATGCAAAAATTACTTTGCAAATGTCAGGCATTTTTCAGGTCTTACATTCCTCATCTTTCCAGTGGTTGTTTGGGTTTTTTTTAAGACCATGGTCAGAAAAACATGCTAAAGATAAGGCTAGTATTTTGCGACTCCTGCCCACCTCCCCTTCATCATTACAAAAGCTGGTGTTCTCAATCATGTCTGATCCTTCCTACTGCATCAGGCTACTTCCCAGCTGCCTGGCAGGCCACAATCTGCTCTTCTTTTCCCAGTTCCTGTCTGCCATCGAAGGCACATAACATTGCAATCTGACAGCCATGCAATCTGCCAAAATCTTACCCAATATGAGCCAGCACATCCTGAATTCTGTGCAGATCTTCCTATTAACTTCATCCAGCATGGATCAGAAACCCTCTCCACTGCTGAAAATCCTTTCCAAATCAAGGGGCTTTTGCCACCATCTGAGTAGCTCCCAGCCATTGCAAGGCAGTTCCCCCGACTGGATGCTTGCTAAGCGCAATAACTGGAGGGTGAAACAGAAGCAGCTTTGTGGCACTGCGAAAGCCACTTGGACCAGGCAATTTCCAAGGGCTTTGCGTAGACCTGAAGAAATCATAGCAGTGATGGGAGAAGCAGTTTGGTCCATGTGATTATGAGCCCAAAGAGAGTAAAAGAGTCCTGAAGCCAAAGTCCTGGGTCTGTCCTGCCAATGGCTTACTGCTTTCTTCTGCCTTCCTAAAAGACTTGGAGGAAAACTGCCACGTGCAAACCTATTTTTTATCATTTCTCAATATCCAAAGTACCTGACACAGCAAGAAGAAGCCTCTCCATGGAGGCCATGCAGTTCTGAAACACACTTTGGAAATAGCTGTCAGGCCTCATGAATAAAAAGTGAATTACAAAGTGCTTTAGAGTATTGTTGTATCAGCTAATACCCTACTAAGGGTTCCTGGTTTTATCACAGATGTTAGGTATAGAAAATGTCTCATTATGCCTAACTTACTCTTGGGGAACATAAAAGGATTTGTCTCTCTGGGATAAGCGCAAGAACTTTGTTTTACCTGGGCAAGAGAGAGTTGTGATTTGCATCTGCCAAGTCCCAACCATAGGAGTGCCAAAGGGCTGAGTTGGGGAACTGCTTCTCTGTTCCTCTCCAGAGCTTTACACCATTACAGCAAGTAAAATATGCATTGATTCAGGGATGGGAATTTCTAGCCTGGTGATGGTCGTTTAGCTTCTGTTTTATGCATTGCTGTTTCAGTGAGTATTGGGTTTCTCCAGTTGAAAGTGGAACCAATGGCAATGGAAATGAGTGACAGAATTGCATACAGCCCACACATAAAGATGATTAAGAGAGAGAGAGGGAGAGAGATGTAGATCTGAAAAGGCTTCTTTCAACCACCTTCTTCAAAGTAAAGTCCAGTCTCCATCATCCACCTACTCCTATTCCTCCCAGAGAACACCTAAACTATTGAACAGTCTTGCACTCTCTTCAGACACTTGGAGGGATGATGCATATGGAGAAATGGTTTGGGACAGAACCACTAGAAGTGGAAACAATGCAGGGATGTGTACACCCAGAACTCCTACAAGGGGTAAGGGAATGGGGCCCTGACATCTAGCAGGTAAATTGGAAGGAGAGACCTGAGAAACAGGATTACCAAATCCTATGCTGCACTTGGAGGAGAAGTTGGAAAACTCAATGAAAGGAAACAGGATAGGGAGAAGACAGGTCTGAGGAACACACAGCTGTCATGGGTGAAGGACTTCCAAGTAATCTTTGGAATGAAGAACAGAACAGCAGGCAGAAAAACAGGTGGGGAGGTGTGCCAAGGGGCATGAAGAGATGCTGGTGTGCGTCCTGGAAGTCCCCTGTTAACATCTCACTGTCTTTGAGACTCAGTGCTCTGACAAGCAACGTTTGGTGGACTCAGTAGATTACCTGGAAAACGAGTGGGTAATAAATGTGACAAACCTCCCAGTGGCATGAGGATATGCTGAGTAAAACAGAAGGGTTATCTGTGAAGAGCTGCAAAGCAACCATATGCTGGCAAGTGACAAGGTGAGAAGACAGCAGAAAAACTGCAACCTAGAAATTCAAAATATAGGACATGAGAAAAACAGTGCTGACCTCATTATATCAAGATGGACTCTTGAGCCAATTCTTAGAAATAATGTCAACTTAGTTTATGTTCCATAGCAGTTAGAAAATTAAGTGTTAGGAATATTTTGGGAAGGGATAGTGTGAACACGGTGGAGAAAGTGAATAATATAGCAGTGAATCTTCATCCCAAAGACTGCACCCATTCCTGGTCCTGCCATCTGTAGAAGGACTTAGTAGAATGTAAAGGCCTCAGAGAAGAGCAATGAGAAAGATTTGAAAGTGCTTCCATACAAAAAGTAAAATTAAGGCCAGACTAAGACTGGAAAAGACAACTGAAGGATGATACAGTAAAGGTATTTTAAACCATGAGTAGTTTGGAGACAGTAAATAAGGAGTGATCATTTGCTGTCCCTGCTTGTATAAAGGGAGGAGAGTCAAGTGAACTGATGGATGCCAAATAAGCTAGCAGGGGGTTAGCTACAGAGCCTCTGTGGGACAGATCCAGGAAGCTTACACAGGTTCTGAAAGACATAAACCAAAAGTTCACAGAAGAAAATCCACCGAGAGCTTTTGCATACAGTCATGACTCCTCTGGTCAAGAAGTCCCTAAACCAAATTGCTGCAGGTGTATTCTAGGGGAATAACCCTGTATGTCAGCCCTGCTCTTATATCTGTACCTTGATGCCCAGTGTGGAACATTGAGCCAGGCTAGCTTCCATCCAACACTCCCAACCCCAAGAGCTCACATGCACCCCAGATGGGGAGTACTTCTTCAGATCAAATAAATTAAAAGTAGAATACTAAATCAAATAAATTAAAAATTATTTTATTCATGCCTAGATGAGGATAACAAAAAAAATTTTCAGTTTAATAAGAACTAATTTATTAATATGCCTTGTCTCAGAAATTAAATCAGAACTATCTCACAGCATAGACATGACAGCAGAAGAAACTTTCAGCTGCCATCAGCAAGGCATTAAATATACAGATGTCTACAGACAGACCAGAAACATAACATCCTATGTCTCTGCATTTTGATTTTTTTTTCCTTTAAATTTATTTCAGAATCAGCCTAGTTCTGTCTGTGATGCTACATCATTCCTTGAAAATGTGAAAACAAATCCATTAATACATTTTCCCATGGCAGGCAATGCAAATATGTTATTAAGATTTAAGAAGTCTCTGCAAGACTGGCTGATAAATACTATTACAAGGCTCTGAACAGTTTGATTACCAAAGCCTTGTATGAATAAATAATGAATGGATTACTGTACATCCCACAATTTGCCTGTCAGGTGGCTTAAGGTATGTGTTATCAGACCAAGACCACAGAGAACCTGGAGGAAAGTGGATGGCACTAAGATTAGGATGTCCTCAAAGGTTTCTACTGATTTTGAATACCTTGGTTTGTAAATTCATTGCAGAAAGTGATTTTTAGTCATGCCTTACATACAAGGCTTTGACCTTGTCAGTACACAGTAGCAGTTAAATGATGAACACTGGTGCCCTGAAGACTGTCTGTGCAGAACTACTGAGTACTTTGGCAGGGGACCTTTGCATTGTCTCCTCTGGTCTCATGTGAGCAGCATGACAGATCTGGGAAAGGAGCCTTTCAAACCTGGTTCTCCAGGCCCTGTTCCCAGCACTACTCATACGTATAAATTGAGTTTCCTGATCCTACTATTTTAAAATAATGCCAGCATAGCTAGTATAGACATAAATATGCTACAGTCTGCTAGCAGTATTAGCATTATATGAAAATAACTCCAATGGGACATTTTTTACTGACACTTGAAAAAACAGGTAATCCAATGAATGCGTGGAAACCACTGACTAAGACCCAGGAATCAATGGTTCCTGAAACTCTACAGCTGTGTCTCACCACCAGGCACTCCCCATGCAGATGCAAGGAATATATTCCTCATTTCAGTTTTCCAACTAGTGTAATACAGTGATCAGCTGATTTATAGCTGAGAAACCAATGGGAAACTGAAGAAGGAAAACTTATCCCACTTTTTCTAACCTAGATTAAAAAAAGAAAAAAGATTTAGCAATTCTAAAAGTTATGGCGTGGAGGATCTAGATCAATCATTTCACTTCACTAGCCAAAAATAACACCTTTTCTTTTCAAACAGTAAGGTCTAATAAACTTATTTCGTTTTCTATTATACTTATTCTTTTTAACTGATAAAATTTCCTGTTTTGTTGTACTAACTTTTCATTTCCATGCAACTGGACATAAGTCAGGCATGTAAATTAATTGTATTTAAAAAAGTAATACATCACCCATAGTTTTCTGAGCTCAGTCTGGAGCCTTGGGCCAAGGACACAGTGGCAGGCCGAGGACCTCCAGAGCACAGAGCTGCTGTGTGCTCCTGGCAGGCATGCAGGGTTTGCTGCCAGCTGGACACCCTGCCTGCTCAGGCCCTTTGGGAGATCTCCCTCAGACTCTCAACAGCCAGCCCTGTGGTGCCTTTGAAAAATCTGGGCCTGTTTTCTTGTTTTGCAACCTTTTTTTAGGTCCCAAAGGACTCAAGTTCTGTTCTCTTTCCCAGCCCAAAGAGATGCAATTCTGAAAGCATGGCCCTTTCCCTTCAAGCCTTCTGGTTTGAATTAATTGTGGCTACAAAGCCCACAAATACAAAGCTATGTAAGGAAAACCTTGCTGATTTCCCCCCTCATGTGAGGACAGCCATGAGGTTCAGAAGGCAGAAATTCAGCATTTAACCCACTTCAGCACCTTGTGAAACTGACACCGCCTTTGTGTATTTAAACACTGCCACCTGATCTTTTCAAATCTGCCCGGTACAAACCCACTAAAAATTAGTCTATTTTAAAATAGACTAGACTGCAAGTGAGCAGTATCCCTTAAAAAACAAAAAAAAAATCCCGCCCCTCCGAAAAATCAAACCCAACACCTCATGAAGCTCAAACAAAACTTCCTCTGTTTTTCCAAAGGCATCTGTTGCTTCTCACTTGAGAAACCTCAGTGAGACTGGTGTGCTTACATTCTGCCTCTCCCTTTTCTCGTCAAGAAATGGTTGGCATCTCACACCAAGCAGCCCTGGATTTTCCTGTTCTGCTGGCCACTGGGTTGTTGGGAAAACACCTCAAGGGCTCTTGTCCAGGCCAGCTGCAGCTCTTCTGTTGACTGTTGTGTGAAGAACCTGTCTGTCCTTGCTTGACCTTAGTCAGGGATGTCTTTGCCTGCCAGCACCTTTCCCTGAGGAACTTCCCATCATTTCTGCCCACTTCAGCCACAGACAACATGATGCAGGTAGCATGACAGGACTGCAGGACTTTGGGAGGACACCTTACAGCAGACCAGAGACCCAAACTACATCTCTGATTCTGATGGCTCTCCTCTGTGTAAGCTATGACCCATATTTTGACTGTCTAATAAAGACTGCTCACTTAAAACCCAAATATGGATAAACACTACAAGGTTTTAGTGAGTGGAGAACTGAGATTTAACTGTGAAATCAGGGCAAACAAATCAGAGCTGTGGAACTAATGCTAGTTTCAGTGTTGCTTTTAGGCCATGAAAGCCTTGAAAGAAAATCACAAAGAGGAAAACTCATGTTTCCATGCTACAGGTATAACCTCATCAAGGAGGCAATTTCTTCCTTCGTGCATAAACAGCAGAATACAGTGCAGCTCTCAGATATTTGTTCTCCACGAGGGACTTTCCAGCTGACTAGATCAGCTAGAAAACTTCACACATGCAAAATTCTCAGCTTGCAACAGCTGTAAGCATGGCAGAACACAGGCAAGCATTAAGAGGCAAGAAGGCAGTTCTACATACTCCTCTGCCCCTTTTTTTCCCCTTGGCTGCATGTTGAGCCTGACCTGAGGAAGAATATGAAGCAAAGAAGGTCACAAAACAATCTGCCAGTCAGTAATGCTATTAAGACTTGCAGGTTACGATGACTGACCAGTGTATCAATGTGAATCAGTAACAAGGAAGAACAGCATTTGTCAAATGCTTGCAAGTAGCTTGAAAACACATAACCTTTTCTAAAAAGAAAAAAAGAAAGATGCTGCAAATAATGTTAAAAGCAAATAGATATGTACTTATATAATCCCACTGTTAGGATCAAATGTGATGGGTCAGAAAGCAAACAAGAGACTGAAGTGTCCCCAAACCACTATCCATGTGCCTGTAGCAGAAGCTGGCACAGCAGAACTCTGGGCAGTTCCTCTGTGCAGAGCTGAACTGTGCCAAAACCCCAAGGGAGGAAGGTCCAGGCAAGCACATACTGGTTGTTTCTGCTGTGTGTGGGTAGACACATCCCAGGCGTTATCTCTGGCACACGGCAATTTGGGCATGACATAGCTTGTTCCATACAGCTAAGTTATCACTGAGCCTCCCAGTTCCAGCTAAGCAAACTCATTTTGGGTTTGAGATACAAAGAAGATGTAAATATGCCTTGACTCCTTTCACAGAATCAAGTGAGCAGTTGAGCTCTTCAGTTCAGCCAAGTGCTTGAACTGCTCGACTCAGTCTCACCTTTCAGTCAGCCACAGCTTTGCTGCCAGGATCAGTGCAGCCATCCCTCTTGCTGTACCAGATCCCTGGAGGTAGAACAGCAGTCAGCAGCCACCACACAAAATGAACAAACTGCTGGAAGAAAAGTGCAGGAGCAGGTGGGAAGAAGCAAGAGGAAAGAACAGGAATGAACTTGAAAACAGCACCAGGACAAGTCCCTGTTTTTTTGCCCCTGTGGTGTGAAACCTTATTTTAATTACTAGTTGGTGGCATTTGCCACTATCACAACATGAGGTTAGGAAATCATGTTCAGTCCTAGTCCTTGAACACATCCTAGTTTCAGTCTCTGACTTTGATGCCAAGAGCTGATGGGCCTTTTTTGGTTGCCGAGAGCATCTTCTGCCCCAGCTGTGGCTCCCCACCCGGCAGCACGTGTGTCCTTGCGGGCAGCACAGAGTGAAGGACAACCAGGGGGCTCGATCTAGGCCCTTATTAAAGCATGAATAAGTGGTACCGAGTACAGAAATGGGAAATCTCTAGAAACAAAGCAGAACTGTACTGTAGGAAGTTGATTAGTGGAGAAAACAATGCTCAGCACCCATCAAGCTACTGATTGTGCAGGACTAAGGGTTGGACTCAATGATCTCCCCTTCCAACTCAGCATACTCTGTGGTTCTGTGAAATCCTGCTGCCCCCAGCCCTGCGGTTTGATAAAGCCATGCAGCTGCTGCAGCACCCTGGCTTTACTTTCCCATAAGTGCTCCCACTTGAGTTGTCTGCACGTTGCTCTGCCACAAACAACCCAGCCCACTTTAAATCAGACACCAAACATCTGGGAGAAACACAAGCTGGTTGTGACACACTTGAAATCACCTTCTGGAGGGAGACAGGTCCATGCAAGCACGTGAAAAGCCAGAGAGGGGGACTTACTTGCTATGACCTTGCATACTGTGTGGGGTAAAACCCCATAAGGCCCCCAGCAGCCAGCTCTGTCTCCCTGAAGCTAAGCACGACTTCCCCAGCTGCTGCTGTGGAAAGTGGGAGAGGATCTGCTTTTCCCAGACATGGGCTGGAGCTGGTTTTCATTGCAGAAATGGGGTGTAGGTGGCTGCCATCAGCCAATGCCTGCCTTGGAGCTCCAAATCTAGACCTTGGCCTTCAAAAAGTCTGACTCACACAAACTCCCCAGCCTCACTGCCCTCATGCCCAACTAAATCTGCTCTTACTGCAGAGCTATGAATATTTCTATGAGCTTCTTTTGAGCTTCTTTTCCCTCCAGCATTGCCTTAAAAAGCACGGCAAGGATTTCCTCACCACAGCTACCATCAGGAACAGGTGAAGGCATCTGTACAAGCCTCACCATCTCATTGCCCAGTTCCTGTCCATTAGTAACCACTTCAGCGAAGCCCATGTCCTTGCTCCAGCTGCAGCAGTGGAGGAGGAACAGTGTCATCTCTTCTCCAAGGAATCCAACTTGCCATACCAGGTGATAAGCTGCAACTGCCTCTGTTCCCTTGCTGTCTTGCAGCAAAGCAAGTTGCTCACATACAGGACTAACACCATGCTGAACTGTCTGCTAGGAGACAGCCGACTGCTTTAAAAGAGGATTTGCTAGCTGTCAGCCCCAAAGAAGGCACTAGGAGACAAGGAAAGATTACATAAAGATTTTAAAAGCAGACAAGTCAATCCTCCCAGGTTGTGATGGCTTCATGGGGACTTTTCCCTCAACAAGAAAAGCTGGAGAAAACATTCTCTCACAATCCTCATTAACTGGGCTGGAACACAGTTTCCCATAGAAGTAACCACATTTCAGAGGAGTAAAGCTTGAAAGTGTTGTATTTCATCCCCAAACCTCCTCTCCCTTAACCCCATACCTAACTTCCCAGTCTCCTTCCCACCAGCCTCTCCCCTCGCAAACTCTGCTCCTGTGTTCCTCACAGCTCACCTGTGTTACCACAATGTTGTTAGTCTCTGATCTGTTACCTACACACAGCATCACTGTTGATAAGAGTATTACCTGTCATGCAAGCTCTAGCCCCTCTGTAGTGACACCCTCCCATACCCTGATTGGCAGATTTTGAGAGAAGACAGACTTCTGCTGCTGTACCAGCCCCATCCAGCTATCCAAAAAACTGCCACAAGGCAAACAGCACCTTTGCACTGGAATGTAGACAAGGAATACAAAATTGTTTCCAGGAATATAAACCATTACTCTATTGGGGGAAATAGGAAGGCAGCCCTTGTTACCCACACTCCTCCCACAGCCACTTGCCTTCTGCTTAGGCCAGTAACTACACACTCTGTAAGGAGATGCCTCCAAGTTAGATCTTGCCCTGGTCTAGGCTGACCTAGCAGTGTGTGTGGTGGAGCATGGGAACCTCTGCCATGAATTCATTATGGATGTGGACAGGGCAACTCCTTGACCTGAAGAAAACTTTCTCCTTCAACTCAATTACCAATATCAATCTCACAATTACAAATTGTGAGACAGCATCTAGTTTTCTTTCCAAGGTTCAACCTCAATTTTTCATCAGATGGCGTCTATTTGCTCTTGCTGCTTCAGAGCTCTCTTGGTTGGGTAACTTTTCTCCTAGAAAGAGATGAATTTATTTTCCCCACGTGCCTTGTAGGAATCTATTCAGTGAACTGGAAGATGCTTTCCTGCAGACTGACCTAGTTCCACATTTTTGAGCTGTGCCGAATGCTGATCCACTGGGCCAAACAAAAGTCTGTTCAAAACACGTCCAAGGCCATCTCCCAAGTCAAAGAAGGAGATCTGGAAAACAAAACAAATGGATTATCTCCCCCCCCAAGCTTAACACTTGATGTTATTGTTACATGCTCATACGTTTGGCGTGCCAGGGGACTTTGATTTTCACCTACACTGGTTTCAGTTTTTCCAAGTAAGTACTAAAATCCTGATAAATTATAAAAAAGCACTGCCTCTCCTTTACTGTCATTCTGGTGAAGTTCAGTCTCTGTTAAAGGTTGCAAACCCTTGCAAATGGGGGAAGAAAATACATTGGTGCAATCATACAAGTAAAAAGTCAAGGGATAAAGTGGTTTTTACCTAAAAAGTAATGGCCTTTAAACAGATAAAAACTAGGAATCTGATAGGGAACGGAACTCTTGCATCAGTAAGCACTGAGAAGAGTGGTACGAGAAGAAAGCAAGAAGACATGGACACTCTGGAAAGTCTTAAACAACAAATCCAACAAAATCAGAAGAAAATGGTTTAGAAGAACCTTTAAAATGAGTTTTATTGTCAGAATTTTACAAGTAGCCTTCAGTGGCATCATACAAGAAGAACTCTGTTGCAAAACTCTAATAAATAGTCTGCCCCAAGTCCCAAAATATTTTTTGAAATAAAATAAAACCAAACTTAAAAATAAAAGAGAATAAAAGCAAGACTTCAGGATGCTCAGAGATGTTAGCAATATTTCCCATTTACAAATAATATCAGGCATTATATAAATCTCCTTCATACAAGTCATTAAAAAACCCAAGACATTCTAAACCTTTACAAAAGCACTCCAGAAATAGTTCCAAAGAGATCCATTTCCATGACAAAACATTAGAGAAGAACTCCATGGGGATTAGCATCACAAATGAAGTTTGAGGTTGAAGTGTAGTGTGTACTTGTGTGCAGTAAGATTAAAGAGCATGAAAAAGGGATTTGAAAAGAGCATGGAAGTCTGTGACAAAATTATGCCAATGATTTTAATCTGTTTATTTGAGAATGTGGGAAAGGGGAGGGAGAGGATGCTCTCAAAATTAACCCCCAAATACACTGCACTTTATGCAAGGCAATATTTACTAAGGTAGTAACTGTATCCTCAGAAGGGAGAGTAGAAAAGGTTTCTCAGCATGCTGCACAGATGTGCAGACTGCAGCGCTTAAAAGTCATATTTTGACACCTAAAAGGTATTTTCTGTAGAGGTAACACGTTGTGGCAAGTTAGCTTTTCCTTCAAAAAACAAGAAGTTAACTTTGCTGGCATGAGGCAGTTTGGGAAAACTCATGCTAAACATGGGACCGGGGATTTCGGAGCTCCAATCCTGTCCCAGTGCGTCGAAAAATACACTTCTCTAGTTCCCCTTTACATATTCCTCTATCTTCCATAGTAAGGGATTTATAAGATCTCTCATGCAATAAAACACAACTTGAATAAACTTTTCTCAAATCTGCTGTGATTTGAGAAGTCCAGAGAAACAGAATGGGAGGGCAGTACACAGAGATGGTTTGTGTGGATTTTCATGGAGACATTTCAGGGAAAAGAAATCCTAATCTCTTTACAACTTCAGCCTAAGTCTTCTGCATGTATGCAAGCAACAGACTCCCCTGGAAGGGAAGGGGGCTGTACTTTACCGATCCAGCAACAGTACTCAGTTATGTCCCAGCCTGCCTGACATGAACTGCAGCATGCCTGGTTTTGCTGTTTGTAAAGGTCCTTGCAGCCATTGTTTCCACAGGGAACAAAGGCCACCAGAAATGCTAATGCAATAGATGTGTGATAATATGCCTCACCCATGGCTCACCTCTCTAGTCTCTCTGCTAACGTTATGATGCTGGTTGTACTGTACCATACACTATGGACACGCGCTCTCTGTAATGTATCGGAAGGTAGCACTAGTAATCAAGCGCAAATTGCTAAGGAGACACCTAAAACATTGCATTACATCCCCTTGTCTGTGGCATACTTCAGAAAACAATGTTAGAAGAGCAGCAAAGTAAACATTTCTTTCTAATTTTCTAGATGTCATAATATTTGCTAAAGCTGCAAGGAAAAGCAGATTACCTGAAACAGAGAGAAAGGAGTTAATGGAAACAGAGGCACATGGAACAGTAAGCCTGATCCTGCCTCCAAATCATTTTGTACATAACAGATAAAGAGACAATGTGCAAAAAATAGACATTCACATTTTAGCAGTTAAACTTTTATTTTACCTTTTTAAAATTATTTACTTTGTTTTTTATACAAAAGGCAGACATTGATTGTTGATCTGCAATTGTTCTGAGTGCGCGCAGAGATGCAAAAAAGGGTTATCGGAGGATGAAGAACAGGGAATTGCTCTGACTATACTTTCACATGTCATAATTAAGGTGGCATTAAAGCTTAAGTCCCAGTAATAATATTCATAGATAGTTTCCTTCCTCGTACACTATTCTCAGTTCATATCAATTGTGTTGAAAACCCATTCAGTGAACTTCTTCAGTTTTTCGGTTGCGTTCTGGGATTCCTCCTGTAACCTCAAGTTGTCTTCCCGCAAATGTTGCACTTCAGCCTGAAGACTGGCCTTGTCCTCTTTTTCCTTAGGCATAAGGAAAAATACAGATCTTAGTGGAAATTTTAGGTCATGCTTCCCATCTATCTAGAGCAGCAAGAACCTATTAAAAGAGCATAAGTCTCATTCTTTATAAGGATTTTATGTGCAACAGCACATGGGTCTATATCCAAGGGACATTAGTGATATTTTCTTCCTCGTGTTTTGCTTGCATGAACAGGATTTCTCTGTATTAAATTCTAATACAGAAGCTGGCTCACCAGGTGGTCCAATAGAACTGGGCATGACCTGTTCTGTATGTACAAGTGCTGATGGTTAACTAAGGGATAGGAATGTTCTTGTAAATACTTCCCCAAGAGACTTTTCATCTCACCACAGCAGATCCTTCTTGGACCAAGTAGGCATTGACAAAATGCAGGAAGTTTTCACAGTAGAAATTACATGTTTAGATAACACTGTCAACTTTTCAACATCAGCAGGATGCATTTACATGGACTAACTTCAAGCCTTTTGCAGTGTCACCTGAATTAGGAGTGAAGGTACTGTAAATCACCCTCCTAATTTAAGCAGAGGAATCAAACACCTACAGTTTGAGATACCCTATCCTAGCCATGCATAATTAGAAGCCTCAGAAAAGTAGCAAAGAAATGTCTTTTTCCCATACAAGGATGAGACTGTCAAAGGCTCAGGCATGGCAAAGCAGGATTACACAGTTATTAGCACCACCAGTAGCACTAAATATATGTCTTACAGATCCTTCTGTAGATGAAATGCTTTACCTTCCTTAAATCTTCTTGCAGCATCTTCAGCAAACCTTCCAGCTGGTCCACTTTAGAGGCGAGAGTTGGAGGAGATTCTTTACTGTTGAAAGCAGGAAACAAGAATAGGTATTGATACGATTAACTGTCTTCACATAGGGTAGCTAACAGCCTTGTCTATACCAAGTGGCTTTATGAAGCACTTGGTATACTTAGTGGCACTCGGGTACACTAAGAATTCACAAAATGAACAAAAAGAATGAAATAAAGAGTACCTGGAACACATGCAGTACATTAAACAACAGAAAAAATTTAACTCATGATTAATTGGGGCCATCCCATCACTTGACCTCTCTCTACTTGAACTCATTTTAAGTGCCTTGAATTACCATTGCTTTGGACAGGTTCATGAACACCTCAGACAACAAAGAACCTGCAAAAAGGTTCAACTGGACTTATGATTCTTCTCTTTTCACTTCTCACCTCCCTCTTTATGAGAACTCATGAAGAGTTCTGTGAAGCCTGGAGATGACTTCCAAATAAAGATTTTTGGTTCATAAATGATGAAGCCTGCACATCTGGTGTATTTACTTACCCTGTGTAAGGCTTTATCTGTGCAGTAAGCTGGTCCTCAGCCTGATCACTACTGGAGGCAGCACTCACAGGCCTGTGATTTTCATCAGCAGCAGCAAAGAATGAAGCTCGCTGAACTGGGAAGGCAAACATACAGAGAAAAACAATGGCAGCAGTAATGATTATTTGTTCATGCACAGTACAAAAGCTATGCTGCAGGATCTCAAAGCAATCTAAATCTGCCTCAAGCAAGATAAGGTGATGATATGATATACCAGTATCCACTTGACAGAAGCAAATTGGCACTGCAAGTGTTTGCACCAAGTTTTCTACTGTACTGGATTCAATAAGCAAGTACTAGCTCTGGCACAACTGTATGCTCACACAGACTAAGCATCACTCTCAGGCTAAAAAGTTCTCTGGGAGGGATATGCTGGAGAGTGCAAAGCAGAGATAGCCCAGCAGTGCTTGCGGATCCATGCAAGGCCAGTTCCAAGAGGGACAAGAAGCCAAGCTGTAACAAGTAGTGCTGCGCAGAGCTTCCTGGGTACAACAGTATGAGACTACCCTATAACTGAGTAACTATATTTAGCTTGTTTCACTCCATAAAGGATCCGTGAAATTTTTTCCTTATGCCTTATAAAATGTTTTCAGATTGAAACATTAAACCTCTTTCCTGCCTTGTGTCTGTATTTCTTGTCCCGTAACTGCTCAGATGTTTTAACACATCTGAGTATCAGTATCACATGTGGTGTGACTGTAAACTACCAAGTCCTCCTACCTCTGGAGTTTTTCTAGCACAAACAGTAACATCAACACATTTAGTTTAATAAATTAACCTCTTTCTCCCTCAGCAGCTGTTGGTCACTCACTGGAAACAGAACAGTATCATTTTTTTCTGTTTGGCAGATTTTTATTTTGTGCTTTCAACAAGGTTAAAATTAACGTGCCTTAAGATTTGATAGAGTTTTTCCTGCTCCTCTTTTTTTCCCCCATGTGAATGAAAATACTAGTTTGGTGTAGCTCAGGGATCCAGGCAGTTTTTCTTTCAGCTGGTACAGATATCACTATTTGTAACTTCAGGGTCTTGTGCTGAAGACACGAATCAATGGTGCAGAAGAGGTAGGTGTCCAGGATCACAAATCAGAATTTAGGCTCCTTGGTACTTGTCAATCCCTACTGGCACCTTGCAGAGACTAGAGACTGGGATTATATTGAGACCAGACAACCAATGACCAATGGGATTATATTGAGATCCCTCTCCAAGTCAGATTTGAACATATTTTCATAGCAGTGGGATGAAGGTGCCAGCCAACACAATACCCCAGCTCTTCTTCGTCTGACCTGTCATTTTGTTACCTTGACCACACTGACTGTCTTCACACTTCTAAAGAGAAACACAAGTGAGTCTGGGGCCTACAAAATTGAGGGATTCAGGTTAATGAGCACAGTCAAATAAATCTCACTAAGAAACAGGTTTCTTTTAAACAGAAGCTCCAATCACAGGGAAATGCATTAAAACCTGAGTTTCACCCTTATGTGGCGGTGAAAAGACCATCACTACAAATTCATCTCCTCTTGAGGACCAAGGCTTACTTTGAATACTCTTCCCCGATACTGCATAGCAGAAATATGAGCCATGCTGCTCCTATTACTCCTGTGGCAACAGAGCAGAGGATAAATGTACATCTTAAACACCCAGGTAGACAACTTAATGATGTATGAGGCCACTACCAAAGAACAGCCAAGAAAATCAAGTTACTTCACAGCCTTCTCCAACCATGTTGAATAATGTCTAAAAGATTCAGGATTGGTGAAAACACTTCCATGAAGGTGGGACAATATTTATGCAGATATTAGGAACAGGCACTCCTGTTAACAAGCCTAGAAGACTTTCCCATTGGATTATAGTAAGGTAAATTCCCTTTGGTCTAAACTGCATTAATTTTAAATTCAAATGTATCTAAGCAGCTTACAGTTCTCTTCAGTTTACTAAGTGTCACGGAGATAGAAAGTGCCATAGGAGGAAACAACACATGCAAATCTATGTATTCAGAGTATGCAAAGGGAAGAATGGCAACAGAAAAGTACATACCAACACAACATATTTCCCAAGTTATCTTGGTAGCAAACTTCAGCTGCACTACGTATACTTCTTGCTAGTGCAGTTAAGCAAGTGATCATTAGTGTGCTCATATGCTTTTTTCCCTACTATTTGACTTTATTTTTTTAGTTTTGTGTCAAATGTCTTTTCCACACCAGCTGTGATGCCTGCAACTGCTCTACATGACATGAGAAGTGGCCGGTTTCACAGAGATTTGGCCAAATCACAGCACAGAGAAATTCCAGTATGAAGAAATGGTATCTGAGTATTATATATAAAGTTTCAGGCTCTTGAGACTTGAGTTGGTATTTTAAATGAACTTAAGCTTCAGACTGAGTAGAAACACTAAGAACAACAAAAGCAAAAGTCAGGATTAAAAAACCCCAAACAACCACAAAACCCACACTCCTTAACAAAGCATGCACAAAGACCAGCTTCCTAATTGTTAATATTCTGAACTTACCTTCAAAGGCTTTGGCAGCATCTACCAAGTTTGACCAGTCCAGATCAGAGGCAGAATCAGGCAATGGCATAAGACCAGGGTCTGGCATGGGCTGCCGTCTTTGCTCCTGGATATCTGTGAGGGAGCTGTCTGAGGCAGAAAACTCTCCTACAGTGATGCAGAATAGATTATAAACTCCATTAAAAACACCCCAAAATTCCTTTCCTAATACTACTGCATACCCTATTTTTAACTTTACTGGCATAGCACTTTTGGAACCAAAATTCAGTGGAATGTTTGATAACTGCAGTTGACCAGATACAGCACATTACAAGCCAGTTTTCTAGCACCAGGACATTTGGTTCCTTTCTAATCTCTGCAGATGAGCACTTCAAAAGCCAATCTCTGCCTACCCCAGTGCTAGGGCTGGGGGCAATACTCTTCTACCCAATGATTCCTGCCTCTGCACAAGCTGAAGATACTTTAGAGGGCTCTGCAGCTTGCTGGGGCTTCTACGCTCCTTGGTACCTATTTGCTCCTGTAAAAATACAAAACTAGGGGTTTTGTTAAGATAGATGAGTAAATATGAGTATTTTTATCTCACTGTTTTCTCTATTAAAAAAAAAAGGATGTGCTCTGGAATATTTGAATTGAAAGAATTTTGAATAGCTGGAAGCCAACAAATACTTGTGGTATTAAATATCCAGCTAACTTAATTTCTTCTTTCAGCAAAAGGTAAAGGTGTGTATGGGAAGACAATTTGTGTGCCACTCAAGATAGCTGGTCTTTTTATCATGCAGGCTCCACATTTTATGGAAAACAGAACATCTTGGTTTGTTGACAAATGTAGAAAGGTTATGTTCTAGGAGAAGTTACCAGTTTGGCTTTCAAGAGAACATGACAGCGAAAGAAGGTTTTGTGGTTTTCTTTTTGGAAAATACAGGCACCTGAATGAAAAGAGATCAAGTGCTGCTTTCCACTTCTACTCAGATGGTATCATTAATCTTCTGACCCCAAGCCCTCAGAAGGCAAATCCACGAGCCAGTTACAAGCATAACCAAGTCTGCAAAGTTATTTTAGTGCATATAAAAAGCAGAAATTAAGTGAGCTCAGTTTCCTAACTCTTATGCAAGAAACGTTATACAGACACAACAGCTCATGAAAATGTCAGGTTAAACACTGAAAACTGATGCCTGGTGATCACAGACAGACGAAAAGAATTTAAAATAGACTTTTTTCATCAGTCTTCACTGTCAAATGCATCCTGTGTATCTAAATACAGACTGTGCTTAGTCCCAGTATAGTGAGTTGAATCTATTGATAGCCTTGCATCTTCCTCTTGAAACATACTAAAACATGAATAAATCAGAGCAGATATGTACTTCTTCAGAAAACATTGCAGAATCCTACACTGAGATCTAGCTCTATTTCTGGAAAACACATTTAGTTATGAGGTACAGTGGGAACCTGCGAAAATTCCCTTTCTCACCAACTGGGACATTCACATGCAGCAACACACAACCCGTGAGATAATCCTACTGAGACTTTTCAGTAAAGTAATGGAGGAAGGCTGAGTGTCTTCTTGACAGCAGTTTACCAAGTAACTTTTTTCTAGTTAGCTGTGTGACTAAAATAAGTAACTCAAGTCCTGTAAAACAGATAGGGTAAGGGAGTAAATTTAAAAACAGTTGGTGCAATGAAAGCTGTATCTGGTGTAGTTGTATATTCAAATGTCCACTAGTATCTATTCACCTTCATATCAATATTTTCCTAATCTTATTTTGTTCCCATAATCCCACACTAAAGGAACTGACACCTGAAGTTGTCACTGGAAGATAACCAGGCATACATTATTTGTCCGTTGTCCACATTGTCCAGGTGACTCTTGTAAGAAATAGTAAAAACTCGCAGCCAGTGAGGCAAATTTCTGTGCTTCCTCCACAAGGTAACTGCATGACCAGTCATGCAGTCCTACAACCACTAAAGTGAGGGAAAAAAATTAAATTCCTGTCTTATTTTATATTTTCAGTCATGTGACTTGACTCTCTTCATTTCAGCAAAATCAAGATGGAACTACTAATTGCTGTAACAAACATTTTTCCTGAACATAACTGACAAAGGATTCCTATGGAAGTTGAAAAATGGGAAATTCACTTACCATGTAGTGATTTCATTCCCAAAGTATATGATGGTCTCCGTAATGGCAATGATTTTGGGAGAGAAGGGTATGTGCTGGTGAACAGTACATCATTTGGCATGGCTTGGTCCAAGAGTGAGGCCCGCGAGGTGAAGAAGTGGTCCCTTTGACCACTGTAAATACTCTCATCTGACAAAGTCCTTTGCAAGGCACGCCTTGTGGTAGGAGTGCTGGGAAAGGGAGACTGACAGGACAGAGTGTGTGACTATACATTCATAAAAACAAATAAAAAGAAATGAGAAAAAAAAATCAATAAAGAAACTTTTGAAGTCTGTTTTGAAATAATTGTTAATTTATTTTTTTTAATAAGAAAGCAAGTGTTAACATAGTATTTTTTCAGAGTGGATACGAAAAAGAACTAAAAGAATTGGCTTTGAAGGAGATTAAAACTAGGTAACACCTAGTTTTCACCCTATCTCACATTTTACCTTTTAAACACCCCTCAAACTTCTGAAGTGGAAATCTCAGGCAGCCCTTGTGGACTCCAAGCTGATGTGTAGCAGAGAAATGGTTACAGAAACAGGCTCAGTGCTGCATAAACCAGAGTTCTCCTGCTGTCCTGGGGAGGCTGCCTGCCTGCAGGCAGAGTACCAGCAAATGCCAACTAATTACAAGTCTCATATTACTGAACAATTAGCAACACCCATCACCACCGTGGTTCTTCATAACTATTTAAATCAAAATTAAGTAAACAGTCCCATGAATAAGAGAACTTGTGCCTTACCCCATCATCCCAGCTTCCTCCATGCTCCACACAGGAGAAAGCAATGCTGTGGTTAGCCTGGAGTTAGGCACTCTCAGGCCTGTGCCAGTGAGCTGCTATCATAACCATTCCCACCAGCAGAGACTGATTTTCATGAAACCTGTAGCAATGTAACTATCTCTAAGACTTAACATTTCTTTACGTTTTGGTTGAAATTTGGTCTGAAGGCTTTCATGGAGAAATGGCAAACAGAAATGAAGACCTCACCACGCTCATTTGCTCTGTAAGTAAGTTTAAACAAAAAAAGGACATAATAGGACTTCCAAAAAGAGTGATTAAACATAGAGTTGCTCTCTGCACATAAAAATAGTCCTCTCTTCTCAGAAAGACAAAAAAAAATGCAGACAGTATTCTATTCCTGTGATCAAAATCCCACACTACAAGGTGGGAGAAGAGCATGGAAGAAGGTCTATTGGCAGATGGTTTTCCCATGTACAGTACCAAACACCCCATTCCCCACCTGTACAAATTTTAGTATGAGAAGATTGCTATGCGTTTTGGTTTTATGATCAAGGATCATCAGTTACTTCCAAAACCCTGCTATCATCAAAAGACAAGGAAAGAAGCCAAGCCACGTGCCAATTTTCTATTATGTCAAATTCACCCCTCTGTGTTGCCTCCCTCAGGACATACCTGTCACAGTATGAACCTTGCCTAGAGAAATTACAGCTTCTGGTACACAGATGGGTACATAGTTGTCACTATGTCACATGGAGGATCAAACTGCTTACCCCCCACCCCCGCAAATTAAAAGCTCAGTCAGCAGGTTCATGTTATGACCTGAAGTGGTAAAGGGGAAGGAAAAGAAAGAGCTGCTAAGTCAAGAAGCATTTACTTGAGGGTGGCATAGTTTACTTAGCATTAAAGAATTAGGAGCTGGAAACACAGTTAATATCTGACGTTGAGATTAAAAGGCTGCATAGATATTTACACCTGATGGACTCAGAACATAGGCAATATGAGTAGGAGTTGTCTTCTGGTACCAGAGTAGGGGAAAGAGAAAAAGAAGGGTGACTTGTCTGAGAAGATACAATGTCTAAGTGGTAGGTAATGACATAAGGAATGTTGAAGAGATAATACAAGACAAATAAAACCACAGACTAGAACAAATTCTACTAGCAAATGAAGCCTTTGTCAGACAACAGACAGAAAAGAGGAGGATTTTTGGTGCAGTGAACTAATGCAGGCCATTATCATTCTTTATCTTTTTTTTTTTTCCTTTTAAAGTGTCAAAAAATTTCATGCTGTAAGAGCAACTCTTTCGGCAAGGTAAAATATAAGTCATACAGTGGGCAGAAATAACAGTTACTTTTAAAATGGAAAAGATGCAATTTGATAGTGATAGAATGTTTGTAACTTGCTGAAATGTATCAGAAGTGCAACCTAGGTTAACATACTTGTTACAGTCACCAGGAAATAAAGATCAGGGTAAGAACTGGTTCACTAATCCCAAAGTAAAAAAAACAAGAAACTTGGGAAGATACTTTTCATAATCTTCAGGTCACCTCTAAAAACAGAATAGAATTTCAGGGAATGAGAACAATCCTCTTGCTTAAAACAACCAACAGGAGATGTTCACATCACCCATTTCCCAGTCCCCTCAGAGCTACTACAAACCTAAGAAAAAGGTATCTTGCCAGTGACAATGTTTTTTTCCTCCAGCTTCAAAGGCAACATCTGAAATAATCTGTGTATGGAACCTAGCACTTATAAGTTTTAATAAGCTACATTGGGTTTTTACTAGCAAAAAAAGAAGTCGCAGCTCTCTGTTCTGCATGGTTGCTGTGGAAACAATTTGGGCTCTGGATGATGAGCATGAGCTGTTAAGCACTGGCTGTACATGGAGACTAGAAACCAAGACATCTCTTCCAAATTATGGATTCTAAAAATTAATATATGCACTTGTGTTATAAAATACATTTTGAAACACACCAAGAAATGTTTCTAACTATTCTGTATAAATATATGCTTAAGTTTAGGGATCACTTTTGATAACAGGATTAGAGAGGCATAAAAGTGTGCTTTTATGGAGTAAAAGTAAGGAGTTTCAATACTGTAAGTCACTGTCTGGTGATGCAATAAGAGAAGAAAAATTCAAATATATAAGACAACACTACAGGATTTTCCATGACCAAGAAGTCCTAAATGTTCTTTGTAATTTGGCATACTAATCTCTTTAAATTTGCACACAAAACTAATAATATTGCAAAGACTGTAATAACAAAACAGTTCCCAAATGTATTTCCCTACTAGCCTGTTACAAACAGATTATTTTCTGTCCATGATGAAAATTCAGGGAATGCTTTGCATTTTATTTTCTTGTTGTGAGTGAGAATAGAAAAGATCCTCTCTCTCTCTTTAGCATACCTTAAAACTCTTCTGTGATTCAGGTGTTGGGCTATCAAGATCTATCAGTTTCTTCAGCTCTTCTTCAACAGTGGACTTGGATGTTCGTTTGGGTGATGCTCGCAGATCTCTCGCCGAAGCGCGCAGCCGAGGGTGGGCCATTTCATTGCCATCGCTCTGGTGACGCCTGAAATGAAACGGAACAGACACAGTCAGGTCTCAAAGCCCTGAGGCAGGAGGCATGAATGAAACAAGAATTACAGAACACTCAACTTTTTAAAAGAAAAAAAATTAAGTAAGGGGCATAGAGGATGGAAGAAGTTTCACTACTTCAGTGAAGACTCATCTTAATGGATACCTGTTGAAGCAATAAGCTTGTTTAAAAACAAACTAGCAATGCAATCAAATAATTCAAAGGTTACTGTAATTAATTCTCCCTTGCATTAAAATAATGTGCATTCCATACAAAACTAAAAAAAAAAAAAAAGTCTTCAGTGAGCCCAAAAGCACAAATCACCAAGTTTCTTTAATATTTTCCTTTTTTAAATTTTTCTTTTTATAATGTGGTTATCACAAAGTTTCACCATTTTATTTTGACAGCTAGTTATTGGTATCATCTAGGGATACTGTGCCTCACTCAATAACAGCCAAGAAAGGTTGAATAAATTACTTTGAAATGGGCTTTCTGAACCACTTGCTAAGTCATACTTGACTTAACAGTATTTTCTCTAGAAAGTTACTTCTCAATTTCTCTTCCAAAAGAGATACTTGCATATTGTAATGCAATGATATCTTAGCTTGCTTTAAGCTTTAAGCCAGTTAGACTGGATACAGGCAGCAATCTTAACAAGGCAACGTGGAGTGCCACAGAGCTAATGCACAGCATGTACCGTACTACTACATGGATGAGAGGCTTAAGTAAAACTCAGGCTCTATGATAAGAAGATTTTTAATATTTGCTCAAACAGCATTTTGAGTCACCTTTAAGAAGTCCCAAGGAAAGATAAGCTTTAATAGGACTGAAATCCATAGAGGTTTCTAGAAATAATAACAAAAAACTTCTACAAGTTAACAGGGAACAAGATTAGCAAACTATTAAATATTTAAACCTAACTGCAGACCTCTAGATTAAATATTAAGTTCTACAGAAGACGAAGGATTGTATTAAATAGTCCTGAGCTCTTCTACATAGAAAACTGTCAAAGATCAAAATGCTTCTTTATAATTAAATAATCAAACAAGAACAAAAAAAAAACAGTCTTACTTTCTTGAATCCATAAACCCCACTGAGTTTATTGTCCCTTCTGGCTTTTTCCATCCGATCAGATATTTGCTTGTAGCACCCTGGCGAGGATAGAAAGTCCTGGGACCAGACGAGGAGGAAGAGGAGGAGGAGAAAGAAGGTGCAAGCTGGGGAGAAGTGGCAGAATGAAGCTCTTCTTTAGGTGAGCTTCTGGTACTGGTAAAGACAACAGGGCTGGCAGAGTGTCGTGAGCTCATGGTACTAGGAAAAGAACATAATAAAGACAAAAATTGCCTGAAATGTGTATATATGTGCCTTATTTAACTGTTTTTAAAGCAGAACTCTAGGTACGAGACGTTATTCTTATCAATAGTGGCTAGAGTAGCAAAACCAGTTTGCTCTTCTTGAGGGCTTTCCACCAATGCATCACTAAACATGTCACATAGTAATGGAACAATTTTGCAAGCAACCACTAAGGATACAATATACCACCCTCCCCTCATCTTCCTTCACAAAATGGGAAATCTAGGGTTCATTGTCATTAGGCAGCTTAAAAGTAATACATGACACTGTAGTTGAATTAGCAAAAAAGAACCTAAGTCCAACTTCTTGCTGGAATTCCTGGCTGTAAAAGAAAACATATTTTGAAGGAACTTAAGCAACAGGAAATGTCTCTTTAGGACCTCACAACAAACAAAAGAAGAACCCATGCAGCTTTCAAAAGAGGGTTTCTTGGATTTTGCCTGACAAGCAGTTATTTACCATAGTAAAAAACCCAAACAAACAAACCCAAACAAAAACCCAAAACATCAAAACCCCAAAAAACCCTTAAATTGAGAAGTCAGAGCAGGTTTTTAACATATATCACAATTTGTCAAGATAGAAAATGGAGCTGTGATGACCAACTGCAACTTATTGCTGGAAGAAGGAGAGGGTCTTTATTTAGATGGGAGACACCCTTTAGTTATGCTGATATTCAAATCCGATGCAACTTGCATCATACCAGGAGTGCTAGGTCTTAAGACAACATTTACTATAACAACCTTAAAAGGTCAGATATTTATCAGCACAGTTACAGGAAACCTTTGTGTACAGCCTGAGTACGGAAACAGCATTATATATTTGAAGACCAGTTTTCTATCAGCTCTCTACACAACTTAGCCACATTTTCATCCCTGTATCCAACACTGCAGTGAAGGAACTTGAAACAGATGGCCCCATGGTAAAGAACAGTTTCTGACTGAGAAGTAAAAATTAGCTGGAATGCTGAATAAAGTCACTGAATAATCTCTTCTTTCTTAGCTTAACAGAAAATTCTTCGCCAATTTTTTTATAACTTGATAGAACAATGCATTTTCACATCTCTTTCTCTTACTGAAACAGAAAAAAGGAATTTAACGTTAAATTTCTTTTGCCACCTGGGAAAACAATATCACCTACATTTAGTCTTAGGGAGCCAGTTATCTAATCTATGCCACTTGTCTGGCTCCTGCTGTAGTCAATGAAGAATATCCTTAGCAGGTGATTGTCCTTGTCTCAAACTAGGTGTCTCAGATATGAAGGGAGAATTAATGCTTTGGAGTTTCTCCTTTCTCTTCATTGACAACAGATGGAGTCTAAAGAATCACCTTCAAATATACTTCATTTTCATATGGCCCAAGTTAAGCACCATGATTCCCAGCAGTGAAATGCTGTGGATTTAATGAAGAGCCTGGACTGTAGTCTTCCAACCTCAAGCAACACTGTCTGCTGCAGCCCACGCCGTGCCGTCCCTCACATCAGGGGCAACATGTACTGCTCCATATGTATGCAAATCAAATTACAAAAATGCAGATTTTGTATTAGAGAATTATATTTCTTCCTTCCCTTCATCTGTACATTTGAAAAGCCTATACACAAGATGACAGATTGAGAAAATACAGGAAGATATTTTCCTGTATATATGGTGCTGCACACCGCAACCTTCGTATTTGTAACAGATACAAGTAAACATAATTTATAGCAAGAAAGCAGAGAAAAAAATTAAGAGCTAGGGGAAGAGGCAGTAAATTTTTCTTCATTCCCCCTTTCTCTCTCTCAATACCGAAAGAAAACTCCTACACATGCTGAGCAAACAAGCCCATCTGTGAGGCATCACTACCACAAAATTTACCACCAGGATTTGGGGAAGATGCACAACCTTAAAGAAAATGTATGGGGCAATTTTTTTTCCTCGTTTTTACTCCCTTCTAAATACACTCAAGAAGTGGAAAATCTTTTGCTTCAGTGTAGGGTAAAAGTTCAGTTCACATTTCAGAATTCTTTAATCCATCAGGTATTGCTCAAGGAAGTGCTAGTTGTGAGAAACCATTTCTTAACAAAAAAACAATAACAACAACTAGATAGGCTAGTAGTGTTGATCCTTAATATTACTAGGCAAAGACAGTAAAAACTGATGTTCATTATGCTCGATATAAAATTTATATAAGATGCATATGTATATGTCATAAAATAATATCTTATTATATAACATATTGTAGATATACATAGTGTATTTTAAGTATTATTACTTTAATATTTATTAAAGAATGTATCATATACTAGATGCTAAGAGTGGCCTGGCAATTGGAAGTAAAATTAGCATACAGTTTTAAATACAGTTTTCTTTCAAGTGCATTGCATATTTTGAGCTGTGGTTTTTACAGTATAGTATTTTTGGTAGAATATTGTGCTTCAGGAACTATACAAAGAACTGTGGATATGACTAAAGTTTTTAACCCTACAAGTAAACACAGGCAGGCCAGTAGGGTACTGATAGGTAAAAAGACACACTTGTTAACGGAGAGAATATTTGGAGAGCAAAAGGCTTTGGATAAACTCTACAAAAACTAAATAGGAGTTGGAGCACTATGGTAGTGATGGGAAGTTATTAGAATATGTGACACCAGGAAGCAAGCAGAGAATTAATAGACACCTGGACCAGCTTAGTTACATCTAGAAGAGATTCAGTCCTCATTTTCAGAACAGAGAGATAGTCACTATTGGTCCCCTACCTCCCACCTCTATTATTGAGACATCAATAATTGAATTATGAAAAAATTCAAATACTAAATGGTGAACTGCAAAAATTGCAGATGAGCCATTCATAAAAGTATACCAGAACCATTAAATAATATTTTAAGTATCTTAAAATTATTAGAAGTAATGAAAAATGTACCTATTACAAATAGCCAAAATTATCCATTTAGTTTTTGTAAGAGGATCATAAGAAACTGTATACTTTGGGTAGAAATAAAAGTTTGATTTTATTTTTTTTGTAAGGAACTCATGCCATCAGCACATATGGCTTCATTTAATGACATTCAGCTATAATGATTCTGTGTAATTACTGGCCTACATAATGCAGTTCTCCTGGGATGCTATGAGAAATCTGCACAATCATCAGGAAGGACTTTGGAATGGGGGTGGAAAAGAAAAATAAAACCCAGCCAGAAGCTCTGCTGTAGAAGTTAATCACTATAATTTACATTTTGCCACCACTACCCAGGTACAAGTTCTTTTATGCACCATCAAATGATCTGAACACTAATTATCGCTCGTCTTCTACAGACACAAACACTCTAATTTGTAGTTATTTTCTTTTGTCACAGAGTTCTTTTTAGGGCCAAATTCCTTTTCTTCTTGCTCAGAAACTCAATTCTAAAGATGTAACAGACATTCTGGCATCCACAGGTAAAAGGTAAAAAAGTGAGAAGCAGCAAAGGATAGCAATTTAGAAATTGATAAATACACTAATTAAGCTGTTCATTTCTCATGAAAAGTAGCCCGTTCAGAATCTTTCTTTAGTCCCCCCTTCTTCACCTCCTTGAAGCAGGAAGTTGTGGTTACCTTTTGGAAGTACCAGTTTCACCAGACTCCCGCTCCAAGCTGATGTGTCTCCATAGAGAGAACTATGGGACAGTGGGGAGCAAACAGCTGGACCTGGGGTTTCCTCAGGTCAGCACTGTTATTCAGTGTGCAACCACCAACTGAGGGTGCCACAAGAAACAAAAGAAAAGCTTTTTAGCCCAGACTGTGCCTTTGCTTTATTGTGAGGCATCAAACACATGCTCTAGTCTTCAAAAATAAGCAATAATAAAGAAGGAACATGAGTCAGTCTGTTTTTAATCCAACACAACAAACGATGTGGGTCCAAGAACTGCAGTATTTCTGAAGTATTATGCCCCATGTGTTCTACAAACTGCTACTACTCCTTTTTGTAAAGAGCTGCATTATTAACATCCGAGTTTAAATGGAACTTGGCAAAAAGAAACCTCAACTGTTATCTCCAGCATAAAGCCTGGGGAACTTTTATCTGGAAATTTCAGTAACAGCCCCAAAAATACAGGGAGAGAATAATTTCAATATCATCAGAGAAACATCACGTGTATTAATCCAAACTAACCAGAGAAAATACCATGTTTGGAGACACAATGTTATAATATTATAAATAATGAGAAAACAACCTAGACTTATGTTTGCAAAGTTCAAAGAAGAAACCAGAACCTCAGATGTACAAAGATGCCATTCCCATTAGGCACAGCTTTACAACAGAACTTCCAAGAGTCACATAAATTTTCCAGGATTCTTAAAGTCGATTCTGAAAAAATCCTTCCAAATGAAAATGCTAGTGACAATTTTATCACAAGTGGCATATAAGAATCTCACATTTCATGCTACTGCTAGTTACATTCAGACAAGTACTGCAAGGGCATATGGTAAATTCTACTGAATGTTAGAAAATGAACATAAGCATAAGCATGCTTATCTTAAAATAAAAGGTAGATAACCACCATACAGATTTTTATCTTCAAGAAAGGGGCACATGCTAACATGTCCAAAATCTAAGTAAATCCTTCTGCACAGTGTTTTCTACAGACTTCCTCAAGTCCTTCATGCATGCAATAGCTACTGAAAACACCAGTCTCAAACACCTGGGTGGGATTTATACCAACTGAGTACGAGCTCTGGTGCCAAAAATGACCAATGAAGAGAGGCACAAAACCAGACCGGGACGGGCATTAATAGATTTCTTAGTCAGAACTACCATGACAAAGTACTTGGAGACCATTATAGTCTCTATGACAACCCCTTATTTGGAGCTACTGTATGAGGAGCTATTGAACTGTCTGATAAACATCTAGTCTTGCACAAACAGTAGCTTTGTTCAAAACAATTAGCAAAAATTGCTTCCAGTCTGTAGGTATTTTAGCTTCAAACTCAAAACAGAGATGCCTTAAGAATAAAAATGCAACAGTCAGGCTCCACAAGGCCAACAAATTACTATAATCATGCATCCTCCCTGAAAGACCTATGCTTTTTCTCTGTTGCTAGTATGACAGAGCAGGAGTATTTTTCAAAAAGCACACTGAATACTTCTTGGAAAATGGGTTAAGAAAATGGTCTAAAACATTTTCTGCCTCTACCAGTGCTGATTAACTTGTAAAGTGGGTATCTTCTACCTGAGGCGTTCAAGTATATTATACACAAACTTGATATTGCTGATTTTACAAGTGGCAAAACTGAGGAAGAGAGGGAAGGTGACTGTAATGTGTCATACCCACAAGCTTGCAGCAGAATGAGATTAAGATCTACATGCTAGCACTCCCAAGCAACTTGCTCTCAGTATTGATCATACTGACTGCATTTCTAAACAAAAAGACTGGGGGGAAAAAATGCAAAACATCTGAAATGGGTACTTGCAAGACTAAAAAAGAATCTCATATTAAACTGTTCATTAAAAAAATGGACTGATCTCCTTTCTGATCCAATAGGAACTGCAGTTGTTGCAAGATATTCCCTATGAACAGAACACATCAGCCATGTCTGTCTTAGTAGTTTAGGAGCAGCAGTTTAGTATGGAATATGCTCTCAAAGACTTTTAGTATTACAAGCAGTAGCAGATGCAAAGACTAAAGGTGGTCTTAATTTTCAAGCATTCTGCACAGAGATCTTTGCACTGGTGAACATAGTTAGAAACCTTTCTCTTCAACATCAATCACACGAGAGGTGAAAATTACCTTGTATGTGAGACAGCATCACTGAGACTGTAAGCACTATTCTCCCTTGTTAGAGGATTGGAAGCTGGTTGACTCTTGCTGTGAATATCCAGGCTCAGTGAAGATTCAGTTTTCCGGTCCATGTGGCTGTCCTTTTCTAATGTCCTATCTGCAATGGAGACGACTTCACTGGAGCTGTGCCACAGTGGTGCCACCTTCTCCTTCGTGAGCCCTGTACGGGGAGATGTCGCTGCTCCCAGGGAGGCAGTGCTGCCATGGCTAGGTCCGTAGGAAGTGGTATCTATGCCACTGTCAGCTGAAGTCCCTTGAAGGTAGTTGTAGCTGTTCAGCTCTGATTCGGTGCGCTCTCCATTGTCATACCATTTCTCATCACTGTGAGCACTGGAGGCATTGCTGGAGAGAGTATTGCTGCTGGAATGGCTGGAGTAGTGGCTGTCAGACTATAGAAGAAACAATAATCCAAAAAAAACCACATTTGTAGGTTTATTTCAGAATTACAGCAATGGAGAGGTGGAAATAAAGAGTTATAAAAGTCACCACTGTACAATACTAGCTCTTCTACCCTGAGGTATGGGATAAGTACATTGAGGAGACTAATAAACTCTAAAAATTTAATTCCAACACAATGCATGTGCTCTGTTACGGGTGCACATACAAAACTTTTCATATGGATTTGGAAGTCATGTCTTAACTATTCAGGAAAAGCCAGAGTTATTTGTATTTTGTCCCAAAATACTTTACACTGGTTCCTTCCAAGCACAGTTCTGCTCAGCCCAGTCCAATGAAATTGGCTGAGCTATGTAGACTTTGACTTGATTTATAACTATGGCAATTAAAAATATTCTAATTTTAAGACTGTAATGTTTTAGAACATAAAACATAACCGATCCACAGAAAGTGTCTGTTATTTTAATAATCCAATTGCCTATCAAAAGGTCAAAGAAGATCATAACCACTGCTCTTCCTCCCCTCTCCAATAGGTTGTATTTCCTCCTCAGCAGGAGTGTCCTTTGCAAATGACCACTGAAACACCATTTAACGAATTTGGAATTGTTTTCCAGAAAGCAGAATTGCATGAAAGGAAGCTTTAATGTAAAGCTTTTAAATTATTAATCAGGGCATGCCAGTGTCTGGTTGGTTTGTATGTCCTGTTCTTGGTTACAGCTCACTATTACAGAGAAATTGAATGCCCTCAATTTCATAGTGGGCATTGGTGGAATATCCCATTTTGGGAAGAATTTCTTGCCATACACTTGTTACTTAGCAGCTCATCTACCACTGGAGTATTTATATCCATCTGAAGTTCAAAGAATTTATCTAAGTTCTGATCATCTACAGAATCAGAACTGAAGCAGGAAGCAATCGACTTGTTTGATCACCAGATAGCCTAGGAATAAGGGAATGGATGGAAAGGAGACCTAGAACTTTCCTATTTGTCTACCCCTAGAGTTTTACTGAACAGACATGGGCAGAGATCCCAAACAAATATAAAAAAATAGATACTGTTTCTGTTTTCACCTGAAAAGAGGGGAAATAGAGAATGTATGCATACTGAGAGATAGAAATCATCAGCATCCATGTCTTTTATTATACTAAAGCAAGAATTGACAGAAAAACAGGAGGAATATGAAGCTGATCTGGACTCCTATTTGTCTCCAATTAAAGTCACTGCTCTTCATTAGGAAATGCATCACTCCCCAATCCATCTGTCCATATAATAAAGATTTACTTTAACAATGACTAAACAAGAAGAATGCAAGCATTAATAATTCCAGTGTTGCACTTTGCACTCAAGCTAACGAGTTATGTATTACATTATTTTGCTGTCAAATACATCTCATGGAAAACAGGTCAATCTAAATTCAAAAACTACTCTGTACTTCTAAGAATATGAAGACAGGTGCGTTGTTGTTTGGGTTTTTTTGATGTTTTCTATTTTAAATAATAAATAGGTGTTGTTATGAATTAATAACCTAAAAGCAACACTGCCAATTGTATTGAAAGAATAACGCTGGTAAGCAGAAGCAAATTAAAGACCAGGAACCAATTAAAGACTTTCTCACATCTAAATAAATGCAACTAATACTTTTAGTATCATCATGCAACACAACTCTGTATTTTAGCCTGTTGTATATATAAATAAAAAAAAAGTGATACAGGTTATTGGGTAAAAGTTTAAAGAGTGGGTTTTTTTATTCCAGTGACTTTAACAATTTTCAAGACATTTTAAATTTATGAACATTACTGCATTTATCTCTGTATGTAAATCTCTCTGTATGTAAATTGGGAAGTGATAGTCTCCATAAATGTGTGAATATCTAACTCTGTGGAGACAGAAGGACAGAATTTACCTTTAGATCCTGAACACTAATAGAACAAGAAAGATTTTTTTTGAGCAGGATTCCAAGTAGACCTTTTGGACAGACTTCCAACAGTGTGGAAGGAATTAATTTCCTTATGGAAAGAAATTAATGGTTACACTATGTGATGAAAATGGAGAAAATACAAAAGCAAAAGCAAGATCATTATTTTGTCTTGAAAAAGCAGCTTTCTGGGCATTGTATTATAAGATATATTAGTAAACTTTAAGTCTTATGTATGAGGCCTAGGAATAGCTTTGAAAATTTCCACAAATCCTTTACTTATCACAAGGTAACAGACTAGCAGTTGCTGTTCAACTGGCAGCAAAACTTTATTAACTAATAAATATTTCAATGTGCTGTGCTGTAGGATTTAGAAAACAACAGGCCTGCTCTACTGCTTTCTCCAGGTTTTAGTAGAGAGTGGGATTTTTTCCCTTCCTTTTTTAGCTGACACTCTAAACATAACTTTGCACTACACTTTTGGTATCAAGAGCTTGTGGAGCAAAACCATAATATCAAATAATTCCTTTTTCAGGATGACTTACATGACCCTGCTTATTTGGAGACAAGTGTACCACAGGATCCTGTCTCATCAGTCTTCCACTGGGGCTTTCTCTGAAGGACGGCAGTACTTTTGATACTGCTGGGAGATGGCATGTTGGTTCTGCAATATAGCACACAATGACATACTGAAGAGCATATGCAGTGTAACAGGCTAAAAAGATGTGTAACCTCATTTTACACAGCAATTTTTCCAATACTACCACTAGCCAAAAACTAATACATAGTGTGACAAAACACAGGTGAGGAAGTGAGGGCCCATTCCTGCCTGGCGTAAATCACTAAGACTTCATGAAAAAGGAAGCCTGACTTTTGTTAGACCAACCTGAATGGTTTCATGTCCCTTTTGTCAAACAGCACTATATCAGAGCATTAAAAGAGTGGAATATTCATTTTCACAGTGTACTGACATTGTATCACTATAGGCATGATGCCCACTAGCGAGAGATTAAAAAGACTGAAGATCCACGTTTCCTAAAATGGCATTCTACGCAAGGCAGGACACTAGCAAAAGTCTACAGTGATCACTTGAATGAACACATTTTTTCCAGTACAATTACTACACATATTTCTTATCAAAGTTACGGTAAGTTAAATAAAAATTTTCTAATTGAAGAGATAGCAAAAAATCTGTCGAAATCATAGTATTCTCTTAAACATTGCTGCGAATGTGGGAACTGCATAAGTGTACAAAAGGAATACTTATTAAACTAAGCCTGACAGAAGTGGATGGAATTCAAATCATTCATCTTACGTGTATGCTCACAGGAGTGCATTTTGGCAATTAAATTTACTCTTTTCCCAGGAGATAAATATGGAAGTCTTGAGGGTGCTCAGATACAGCCTGTTAGGTAGGTAATTGCCTCCTCAGAGCCCAAGGTCAGTAATTTAAAAGAATGTGTCTCAGCTGTAAGTTTTTACATATGTTTTTACATATATTCTGCACTTGAAAAAAATGCTCCTTTTAATTAGAGTATGTGCTTACAAACATCAAATACTTATCAATACCCATGGTAAACAGCAGTGCTTTCCTCAACACAGCAACAGTTTGTTCATCTTAATCTGCAGCATTACTATCTTTTTAAAAACAAATGAAAGTTGTGGGGTTTTAAAAGAATAATAATGATGATAGCAATAATATTATCATCAAATTTGATTGCCCTGGACAAGTGGTAGCAAGCAGTGTCAGCAAATCAAGAACAAAGGTGTTCCGTAGCTAAGGATGGGCCAGGAAGGAGTGAGTGTGTGGATTCACTACACCTAATGCCTTATTTACCTTGAGACAGATTATCCCAAATGGAAAAGTGCTTATCTGTCATAGAACCAAACTTTCACCTAGATTCACCAGATTGGCAATAAAGTCTCCAGTCAGAGATGCAGCTTCCAACTGCGACTCTATGAATGCAGGACAATACACAAGAGATAAAATACAGGGATTATATGTCAGTATGCATTTCCCAGCTTTTGCCAAATGCCGGAGCCATCTCTTCTACCACACAATTTTTCCTAGTTTTTTTGGCTTTATTTATTTTGCTAATATGTTGACACCTGATACTGTAGAACAGAACTTGTTGGCAGCTCCACTCAGTGCCAGCACCAATACTCAACTATTGGTCTGCAAAAGTAAAGCTGAGCAAAAGATCAGTGTTACATGTGTCGTTACCATCACTCCATATCAAAACATATGTGATTAAAAATTGTTCTGTCAAAATGAGAACTGTGCATCAGTATAATCACAGTTTTGCAGTGAGAAGTATGGGGGGGAGTTGTGAGGGAGGTACTGACAGATGGCTTCAGTAACAAGGCACAAGCTTACTGAGGTTGTGAAGGTATGTGAACTAAGTACATCTTCAGAACTTGAGGCTGGCATACGCCTTAAACTCCTGATCTCACTGAAGCTTATTCTGTGTTGAACACTAGTCCATTTATATATTGATGCAGTAAAATGACCTATATGTGCAATAGAAAAAGTATGGAATTGGTTAATCTATGGTAAAAAAAGTTAGAAAAAAACCCAATCTAGCAACCTTGGCCACAGTCATCATGTTGGATCAATGCTTTCTGTAGACAGGACATTTTCATCAGTGTTAATCTTACCAGTACCCATTTAAGTCAAGCCATAGCTGTAGCAAAAGGTCTATGTGCAAAAACTTCAAATGAAGGCCTAACAATATAAATTCTTAGTACCTATCTGTTTTATGTTGTTAATGTGTTTCCTAAGCTGACAGCTTAATTGCCATGTGCACTGAAAATGTATACACTGGTGGAAGGCGATTACCTAGCTATAGATTGACTTCACTATTTAAACCTTAATTGCATTTTTTCCATTTTGTACATGGTATTTTTATAGCTTCAATGATCAAACAGTCAATTTACATTTATATATTTGAAAAGGAACATCACAAGCGTTTTAGACAAACTAAGCAAAAAATTAAACTAAGCCAAGCTACTCAGGAGAGTGGGGAAGGTCAAACAAGTCCTCAACAGCAAGACAAATTAACAAGTGTGTCTACCCAACTGCTTCTAAAAAGACAGTGTGTTTCAGGGTAAGAGCATTAAGGTAGATTTAGTCCCACAATGAAATGAAGAAATGAAATCATTTCTTCCTCAGGTGATACTTACAGGTCTCAAGGAAGCAGACTGCGGAAGCTTAAGTATGTGCTCCAGACCTAATTATTCATCCTGATGAACAAGGTTAACTTTCAAAGACACCGAAAACACAGTGCTTAAGAGGGTGCTCTCTCTGCATGGAGAGGTATTACCAAGGTCACCTTGCAGTTAGCACCACTTGCTCATTGTAAAGAATTCATTACCTACCTATCTGGTCAGTGATACTATCCTCACTTCTTTGCCAGCTGGGTGTGGATTTGCCGCTACCGCCCGTATCTGACTGTGTGTTCTGCCTGTCAATGGAAGCAGGGGATCTACGGCTAATTCCAAACCTGTTTTCCCCAAAAAACAAAGCAGATAATGATTTTAAATATACATAAATCTCACATAAGGGGGGAAAAAAGCACTTTTAAGCCAGTGTCAAACAACAGACCAATACACAGCACAAATGCTTAAGGGATTTATAATGTTTTACCATTTAATTTTTCTGGTAGCTCTCTGGACCCATTTAGCACTTTTAATGCATAAGATTACAGTATACATTAGTTTATTGAGCATCTTTGATCAAAAACAGCTGGTTACAATGATACAATTGAAAAAAAACAGATCAAAACATCATGAAATAAAATTGTTAGTTTTCATTTACATAGATGTTTACATGAAAAGACAACCAGACTCTTACATGGTTACAAAAAACTCATCACAACGAGTAAAATGGAAAAGTTTGGATCCTTTTAACTGCGAAAGCACTACATCAAACTAGCCAAAGAAAGCATCAGAAAGTTTGTTGGGACAATGCCATGGATCTCCGCCACTTTGCTGGGTTTTAACCAAAAGAGTTGTAAGGTCATACCTCTACATGATGCAGACATATACACCAACAACATGGATTCGTTTGGGACAACATTACACTGCCAAATATTTTAAATAAGCATCTATTAAAGGTGACTGTATTGGTTATGGATTCTCAAGACCTGGGGATTACGAATTCTGTAAATTATTAAGTTATTGGATCATAAAATAATTTGAGTGGACTAGTGCAAGTTAAATATAGGTGTAGAAAAGTAGTGAGACGTACAACTGTGCTGTAAAAGGAAGCATACAGAGCAAAAGGAAGAATCTGTTCTATGGACTTTGTAAATCCTGCCAGATTAGTCAAATAGATTACAGAAACCAGTTCAGAAACACAGTGTCTGTGTGCCATACTAAAACCTTTTTTAGGGTTTATATGCCTAAAAGCCTGTAAAACTTAAATCTACAGTTCTATATTACATATAAATCACTTAAAAGTATGTAAGAATTATAGTTGGGTTCAGAATAGCAAATCAATCATTAAGAATTCATCAAGAACAATGCATTTCTGAGATTTTTTTTTTAATCAGACATACCGTTAAGGAAAAAGAGAACTCCACATGCACAGAATAACACACAGAATTTCAAGCTGATATATCATTTATATATCAGTGAGTTTCTCCAGCTTTAATGTATAACAAAATAACAGAAAATAAAATACCCGAACTGTGCTTTCTACTTAACTCTACAAGCTACAGACTGCCCCATACGACCTCCAACATAAGACACCCACCCAACTGTCAGAACAAGCTCAGTGTAGTTCTCCCACTTACAAGTTCAGGCATTTGTTAACCCACCAAAGAAACATCATATGACTCAGAACAACAAAATCCCATTCCCATTCTTAAAAGATAAGCAGCTGGAACATGCCTGTAACATGCAGCACACCTTCAAAATATTGCATATTGAAATCTGGGCCTTCTAAAAATTTACCCGAACATGATCCTACTTCCCTTTTGTTCACTGCTCTCTAATTTATCGACACACATTTTGATGAATTAAAAAAAGTGATGAAAACCTGTATATCTCTGCCTTCTGGATACAAACTATTTACATTAAGGAAATTACATGAAGTGAGTAAATCCTTTTCCTTTTCTATTCACATACACTAGGTAGGGTTTCACTTGATCAAATACCTAAATTAAACATGATGAATTCAATACCAATTCAACATACACATAAAAAGTCTAAGCACAGCATTTAAAAGGTGACAGATTTCTTAAGCACTGATCTGAGGTAATTTTCAAACTTTCAAGATTTGTAAACTATAATGGGAAGAACATGTTTTCATGACAAAATAACTAGAAGCTGGTATCTAAAAGTCAAAAGCCCAACCTTGGTGCAATGAAGTTACACTGAATCGGTATTTTACTTTCTCCTGTAATGTCTTTGTACCTAACCTCCACAATGTTCATATGTATAAAAGCAGTCAGTCTTGCATCTGGCATATTTTGTGATGTAGGATCTCTTTTCAAGTTTAGAAATACACAAACCCACCATATTTCTAATTTTATTTCATTAGAATCGCTGCTCTACTAACTCAGCAGCAAGAAATGTCATTAGACTGCCTTTTTACATGAAGTGGGCTATTTTAACAGCAGGAATAATAAATGCAAGTGGTGCTATATTTTATGCCGCTTAAATATACAGCCCATTAGGGTATGAAGGAAAGAACCCCAAAAAATCGAAGGAGAAATCAATTTGGATTAAAAGAACAGTGAAATTGTCATACAATGAAGCTTACTATTTTGGTAAAACTATTATTACATATTACTTAGTAATTATTATTACATATACATACCTTCAGGTATACACAGCATAAGTACACAAAACACATATATACATCAAGACCAATCTGGATATTCTTGAAGGCAGTGAAGTTTCTGCCTATATCCAGTTTAGGATATGGAACAATAATCTAGTAGAGGCAGCAGTTACTGCTTGCACCAGTCTCTGCCTGACTCACACCCATGCTTCTGGTCATTTAAATTTCACAAACTTTCCAAATCTGTGATACTATGCAACAAGAAATAATTGTATACACAAGTAATGCAGTTGAGACTTCTTGCACTGGAACATTTCAGGGACTGAGAAGTACCTAGAGTACAGTGGGACCTCACATCTGGAAGATTACCTCCAAGACATGGTTTCCCCTTGGTCGTTACTTCAGCCCACCTCTTCTCTAACATCTTAGCAATTGAACACTGAACATCACCACAGAGCTGCCCTGAATCTGGTCTTTCAGGTGAATCTCAACAGAACACGTACGTAGAACTGCAATGATTTTTTGTAATGTGACAGATATTACACTGCTTATTGAGGCAAGGAAAAGTTTCCTTCCTAATCACATTTTTCATGCTTTCCATTGAGCCTGGTAGAAAATGTTTGGGAATTCCCAAGCAAATATGATTCATATTTACAAGGGCAGTATGAGAGGCAAACTGCTTTTCCTATAGGAACAGAACATAATAGTAATATAATTGGAGTTTAATAAGTGTTTTCTTTTTAAAGAGCATCTAGTAAGGAAGATGCAAAATTCATGCGTTAATTCGTTCATTATTTCATTTAAACAGTGTTTCCTTCCACTGAATTAAAACTTTAAAACCAAAAAGACTGTATACTCAAGGTTTCTAGGACACATGTCTTTGCTGAACTTGCAAAATGCTTCAAGAATTCTGTAGTGAACATATGTGTATAATTAACTTAAAGATGGAAAAGGTTTGGGATGGGTGCTGGTGTGCTCTGAGGTCAATTCAAAACAAAAACCCAAGAGTGTCTGAAAACCCCTTCCTACTCAAGCAGTTACGGTTGTGATGGTCTAAGGACATATGGCAGCAATACCTTTCTTGTAGTGCAAATGACATAGTTGGAAAAGAGCAGACGATAGTGGGAGCGCAAGCTGCTCCAAGGCAACACAAGTGCTGCTGGTGTGATGTGAATAAGCCAGAAAGTATGCAGCATATACAGATGTTATGTGCTTTTTTCCAGCTGCAGAGCTCTGGACACACTTCTATCTAGTTTCCCTACAGCAAAGTTTAATGGGTTTAGAGCAAATTTCCTAATGTGAGTAGGACTTAAGCACAAATTTAAACAATGACCAGAACAGGCCTTATAGTCTTATGAATCAAAGCCTTCATGAAGATGTGCAGCAGAGAAGAGATCGACTCTTCATAAAACCTCAAACTGAGCTGCAGGAAGGACAGGGAGGGCAAATCTTCAGTGCTGTGGAGCAAGAAGCAGCAATTTTTCAAATACATGATCAGAACAGCATTCTCTGGACTGACACAGAGCACCTAAAACAGGCAAAAGACAGTGCCTTGTACTAAGCAGTTCCTGACAAAGGCATTCAATCTTACTAATAACATATTTTTTTAAAATAGAGAAAAAGGTATTTCTACTTTATAAAACCAAAATGAATTGCACATAATGACCTGCAAAGTACTCAAGAATACTTCAGAGGAAGTTTTGCAGTGTGAACTATGAGCAATTTTGCCCCTTTATCTTCTTTACAGAAAGTAATTTGGAATGTGGCGGACAGCTCTTCTGCTGTCAAGTATTTTTTTCTCTACTTGGAGATGTTTGATTTATTGCTCCTTTTGGTGCTCTCTGAAAATGATACAGATTTAATTTATTCCTCTGCAAGTTGCCCCTTACATTGACACTGGATCACTTCAGAGAGTTTGAAGATTTCTGGAATGTTGGAAGCCTTAAAACAGGATGACTGTGAATACATGAAAAAGAAGCCAGCTGTGGACTAATTAGCACTTTTGTGCCTACACATCTGAAGTCTTAGTTGCACTCTACACTGTTCAACTATTAGCAGACTGCAAAGTCCCAAACCTATTACTTTTTTTATTTCACAATCTAAACCTGTGAAATGAAGCAATCTGTCACACTTCATTAGCTACCTTTAATCAAGATTTTTAAATACATAAAGATCTCTTTGTACAGTAACCTGAGCAGTTGTAGACTAGGATCAGAGAGAGAGGTTAGATTGCAAAGGTGAAAGGGAAAGAAGGGATTTTTAAAACTGGTTTTTTCAAGAAGCATGACAGTGATATTTGAAAATAAACATGGTTTAATGTATGTAAACACAGGAGGCTGTGTAAGCACTCCTTTAGTTTAATATATGTTACAACACATGAAACAGAGAACAATATGTTTAGAATATGTAAAAAGGTTGGTGCCTACCCTTCTGGCATAGATTTTTGTCTGTATGTGCCTCCAGTAGAGCCAGTGTCACTTGAGGACGATAAGTTGCTTGGAGAATTACGGCACTGTTGCGACCTTGCTAAGGCAATGGATGAAACTGTGACATAGACGTCAGAGCCAGGAGACAGTCTGTTCCAAGGAAATGAACCAGTCAAATCAGCAATACTGAACAGCAATATCAGACTGCAAAGCATGATGAACACTACCATGCAAATTGTCGCATCAGCAAAGAAAATGATGTCATGGAGACAGTAGAAATTGTATCAGTTGAAGGATCAGACATTTTCCTCTTATTAATCTACTAGAAACCATGAAGAAAATCAGCTATAAAAACCTGGATGCAGGGGAGTAAATGAAGAAAGGCCAGTGTGGAAAGAAAATCCTGACACACTAGAAAAAAACCCCAGTTTCTAAAGTCATGATCTGTTGTTACAAATTGATTGTAAGGAATAATGAAGCATGACACTCCTCATCAAAATACAGAATCACAGAATATGCCACATTGGAAGGGACCCACAAGGATCATCGAGTTCAACTCCTGGACTACCAAACAGAAGAAAATATTCCCAATTCTCACAGCAAACTCCTGCCTGGAATTTAAACTAACTATAGTGAGCTGTCTACGCAAACTCTTCCAGGAGTATCAAGTTTATCTCTATGCCACCAAATTGTCCTCATTAAGACAAAAGGACTAAAAAAATGCAATGCTAACTATAACTAACACCTTAAAATTCTCCTAAATGCTTAACATTCTAATATAAAACTATCTCGACATATCAGAACTCTGATTCATACGAAGCCTACAACTGTCAGAATAACCATACAGCAAATAGTCTAGAACTGCAACACACGCACCTGGGCAGAACGGCTGGAAGCAGCAGGCTTACACTGCTTGACTCATATAGCCTGTATAGTTGGAGGCTTTTTTAGATAATTGTCAGTATTTTGTTTCCCAAACCCCAACCCAATTCAGTGCTCTTAGCTAGTTAGTTCTTTGCTGATTTTGGTTCTACTCAGTGGTGACTGAAGCCATTCAGAACTTTCACAGCAACTTAAGTGGAGTTTGAGTTCATGAACATCAAACCCCTACTATGAACACAAAACCTTTATTCATTTTATCTAGGAAAAATACTGTAAGTTGCACAAGTTAAATAGCAATTCAATATTTGAAAAATGGATACTGATTTCAGTGAAACATACAGATAGTTGCCTCAGTGCACAACTCAGATTTGGGGATTTAGAAGATCTTAGCCTGGACATTTAATCCGTATCTGTAAAGGAGTGGCAGATTTTAAATCAGCTCTCACCACAATACTGTAAGAACTTCAAAAGTTAAAAAAAAACTTTTGAAAATTAAAAAACCACCATTGCACTGATTAATGTTACTCATGTATGTGTATATATCCAAGCAGTGTGTATGAGCATATATACATATACTCATATCAAACGTGAATTTGTCCTCCTCAGTACTATTGCAAAAACCAGTAAACTAACAAAATCTTAAAATGGAAAGAGCAGCAGGACTGGATCAAACATCTTGATCATCTGGAATTCCATAAAGTGCATATGGCTAATAGTAACTCTTTTTTTGATAAAAGAATTATCTAATGCCTGACCATGATGAATACCATACTGAATCCAGTAATTCCTTTCTAGAATACCAAACTGAATTTAACTTATCCCACATTTATCAAGCCACAACTCTGAAATACTTGATTGCAAAGAACATGGTTCAAGACTTGGAAACTTGGGGACCCACAAACCAAGCAGTTCATTTTCCCAGAAGCACTCTTAGAAAGAGAAAAAAAAATTAGTTTGTCTGACAAAAAACACACTTGCGGTAGCATTCACTCACCTACACAGGCACACACATTTAAACTCAGTTATGATTGCAAAGCAATACACCATTTAAAAGTATGACCTTTTTCCCCAGTATCAAATTAGAATTGATGGCAAGGAAACCAATTACTTCTCGAATAATTTCTGTAAAATTATTTCCTGTTGGAAAATGCTTGCATTTTCACTTCAGATTCAGCTGTGCCTTTTCTTTACTTCCTATGCCTTACCAAAAAGTGACAGCACTGTTCAGAAGGAATCTCAAGATTTCAGAACTGTGTCATGGAGTTATAACTCATTTACAAAGATGAAAGACCTTGAGGGCAAACAAAATTGTATTATAAATGTGGTCTGAACAACAGCAGTGAAAACCAGTCAGGTAGGACATTCTATTACTTAAAGCAGAAATAATTTTTTTTAGTACAGTTCACAGTTGCACTAAAAACCACTAATAGTACAAGACATTTCATTTTCTGTGAAACGTAACTAAGACAAAAGAACTTTAGAGTAAATTAGTTCAAATTTACTTTTTGAGCTCCTTTGAAAACTACCGATGAAAGCCACATCCCAAGACAAGTGTATTTGGTTAGCAGCATGTCCCTGTAGCTAAGATATTCTGAGCTTGTCTTTTATTATGAATTAAAAATCATATTAAAGTAAGATCTTACCTATTTCAAAAGACAGCTTTAAAAAGAAATTCAAAAATAGTTAAGTGCATAAGTCCCACAACTGACTTTAAAAACAGGCCAAGCATCCATTGCATTAAACAGATACAATTACATTGCAGTCAATTGAACTAGGATTATACCATGCATGATTTAGTTCTAGCAGATCTAGTTCACCCTGAAAGAACTGGTTGAGTCTTGCCAAGTCTTTTGTGAAGGCAGTGAGTGGGATGGATATACATTTATTTTGTTTAGTATGACAACACAGACATTGAAAGCATCCATCTTGCTCTCAATAAATTAATTTCCATGTCATTAGCTGTAATTTTCCCCACGTCTTCACTATATATAGGTATGTAATACCATATGAAAAATGTCAGTCTAGTACACTTTGTGCCTATGGCCTAAGGCAGTCTAGTTATGTGATCATACACAGGTGCCTTCTCCCTTAAAACTGCATGAGGTACAGGTCCTAGTTTGTGCTACAACTTCTCCTGCAAGAGCTGCACAGCTCAGAAGCGAAGGAGGCGCAATGTGGCAGAAGAGGGAAAATGGCCTTACAGTCAAGGCATTTCAGTGCTGACTTAGCAAGCTGAATTCTTACTTTGTACTTGCTGCAGTATGACCACTGACATATTTGCTAATGACCATTTTTCACTAGTTGTCATTAATTGCAAGTTTTTCAAAGGCCTTATTTGATTCCAAGGCCCAATATGCCTCTGAGCTGAAAACTTACTAAGCACTGAAGTCAACTGAAGCTGTAATTTTAATATATAAAATATTAACAGTGCTGGGCACACTTCCAAATGTGAGATGCCCAAAATAAGACACAGCAAATGATTAGAACATTATTTATCTCTCTCCCTTTGTTCTTAATCTGAAGAGGGTCAAAGACATATCTTCTCACACAAGAATTCTGAAAATTAAGTTTAATTAATACCCCTGAAGCATTCAGAAACTACAGTAATGGGTGCCACTGTAAAGTTTAGAGGGAGTAATTGCATCTTTACAATAGGATTTGAATGTCATCCAGTAAATAAGAGATGGAGTAATGAAGAGGACAATAAAATATTAAATAGCTCTTCTTCAATGAGTTGCATCCACTGTGTGAACTGAATGAGGCAGATGTCCTCTGTTAAATTCTCAAAATTTAATCAATGAAAGCATCTGAAAATATGGTTACACAAGAGTTCTGAATAAAACAGCACAGCAAATCTTAATGCTGGCATGCTTACCTTCCATGTGTTTGACTTTTGCAATCCTACTAATACTGCAAGCTGTGACAATTCTCTGCAAACACTGTCTCTATGCTCTCACGTTCAAAGGAAACCAATCCATTCAAAAAGGAATAAAACAAAAAATCAGCAGGTTTGACAAAGGGGATAGTGAACAAAAAAGAAAATGCAATCAGGATGTCATGTTGCACCTTCTTGCACCACACCATATACCTTCTCAAGTATTTTTCAATTTGATCACCATATTTCAGAAAACACATACTCTAACAAGAAAAGATATAGAGGTAGGCAATGGGACAACCAGGTACAGAACAGCCTGCATATGAAGACACACCAAACAGGCTATATCGTCCCACAGGTTATAGATAAACTTATTGTATCTGCTTCAATCCATCCAAGCATGAATTGTACTGGATCAAGCAAACAATGATTACTCATTATCTCTCCCAACAAAAGAACAAGTAGGAAACCTATAAGTATCGAAAGACCAAATAGCAGGCACCTGGATGAAGAGATACCATCCACAGCTATTAAACACAGCAGTATAGGTGTACCCAGCACCAGGCAGTCTTAAAGGGCAGACAGCTGTCAGACAGGGTAAAGAATCTTCCTTTACACTTGTAAGCATTTCTTACACTTTTCCCTGGTCCCTGCTGATGGCCACTGTTAAACAAGACCGACCAATATTTGTCATGATACAGCATAGCTCTTCTCAGATGTTTTTGGATCACAAGAGTTTGGCCATACAGTCATGTGTGTCAATAAACCTTTGATTTTCCACTGCTACATCCAGCTCTAGGTCCTGGAGCTAATAGGAAGTGCGTAATATATAATCTCATGTTAGTATATGTTTTAATTTGAAGAATGTTATGAGAACCTTAAAATAACAAATCCTCAAACCCTGTGAAGTAGACAACGTGTGCTACAATGCTCATTTGACAGGTAGCAAGATGAGCACAAACACCTTGTTTACATTAGGAAAAACATAACTCCTTCAAGTTCAACAGTAGCAGATTAGGATTTTTATATAACATGGGATCTGCAAGAACTAACCTATAAACTACTACTGGCACATTTACTATCACTGACTACATGGGCATTGTTCAAAAAAGTATGAAATTTTAGGGCAAGACTGTGCTTCAAAGTCCTCAACAAGACATAAAACCAGTCTTAATGATATTGTGCTAATAATTCCGTACTGTGGAATTTTACTGCCCATGTGTTACCACAGCTATGCCATAATTCAGTTTTCCATTTGGTTTAATGATTGACTGTGCTCAGAAGTTTTCTAATTAGAGCCTTGAGCTTTCATCCAGTACAGTACTCAACTGCACACTGAAGCGTTCAAGTCCAGCAGCATGCTTTGACTACTGATTTTCATACTTTTCAAATGTTTGTCAAATCAAGTTTTAGTTAAGACTGGTTCCAGTTTATGATAAATTAATGAAGAACAGATTATTATCTTCCACTATCTCGTCTCCTTTTTTGATAAAGTTTGGAAACCAAGTGTACAAAACAAAAACTGAGAATTGGGAGGAAGGAAAAAAAAAATCAAGCTCTATAATTACATCTTCTCCAATAACATTAGCTCTGGCATAATTCACATATATGTAGTTTATTGTTATTTTCCCTAATGTATCGCTCTGATATTTATTTTGGGTTATAGGCTACATAGTGTCCCATGTGGACTAATTATTGTTATGAAATAAACCATAACTTGGAAATTGTTGCATTTATATGATTACATTTTTCAGTCTTAATGTTGCAGTAACATTAGAGCTTTATTTTATGATTTATAAAGTTTTGGGCTCTTCCTCCTGCCTACAAATATCCACATCAATTATGGCTACATTCAAGGATCCAGAATACTAAGAAGATCAGGGAAAATTTAAGTATAAGCTACTAAGTTGGATATATGAAGACAATCTATTTAGTAAGGGCTAATTTAAGTACTCTGCTGATTAGACACAGGACTGGACATTTGTCTGCCTTCTCAGAGATTGTCAAGCGACCTGTTATCCCATCTACAATAGCAGTCTCTACAGGGAGACAAGATGTTTTTATGTATATGAAGAGAAATTCTGTTCTCAAGATTGGTAATGCAGCTTTTATTTATTTCTAATACCGTTAAATGGACTAAAGGGAATATATCAACAAGGGTAAAAAATAAATTTATTTCACTCAGTATGCATATTTAGAGCCTCTAGCTATATAAATTGACCATCAGTAAAATATCACTAGTAGGTAATTTAAAAACATTACACCTGTACTACTTGTATTCCCAGAGTACTTTGTGCTCAAAGAGGCAAACACTTGTCTGTTGTTTTTGTTTAAATTAAACCCCTCAAATCTTCATGGATTTTTCTAAATATTTAATGTATGTCATGGATTTACTGCTAATATGCTACCTTTAAAATGAGTAGTGTGTCAGGTCTGATGTGTCAGAAATACTATGATGACTATTTCAATTTTTGAAATCCCACCTGCTAGAGTTACAGCTAACCATGGTACTGACCTGTGGTCTGGGGCAACTGCCATCAGTGCTAGTTCCAAAGATCACCTCAGGTTCAGAGCTCAAAGAACCACATGGATCAATTTACTACATAGTTTCTCAGGTGCCACATTCCTTAAAACAGATCATGAACTATAGATCACTGTTTCTTAGTGGCACATGACATCTGCCATCACTGTCACTGTGCCCAGCTCAATAAACAAAGAACATGCAGTCAAAAGGGAGAAGCACAGAGGAATAAAGGCAAGTTTTAGTCTCAAAACAATTAAGTATTAAGATCAAACATCAACAAGTCTGAACTGCAGCTCAGCACCACAGAAACACAAGTGATAGTTAATGATGTCTAGACCACAGTCAAAGATTAAAATTAATGTTACTGCTATAATTTAGTACTGAAATTACTTACTGATGCTCATCTTCATAGTTAAGTGCCCCACTGAAACTTAGGCAGTACCTTGTTTTCGAAAGTGAAGCTCTAATGTAATAAGGAAATCTAGAATATCTGTATTGCTTTGCTAGTGAGCCATAATAAGAGCTGTCTTTTTTCTAAAACTACTTAAAATTGCTCTATAGAATATAAATACTGCAGAGAAAGACAACAAAGTAGCTATCTTGTATACAGTGGAGTCACGTTTATATTCATGTTAATTAGAGAGCTCTTTTTGGATCACAATATAGATCCTGGTACCTAGATTACCAGGTTAGCCTTGGTCCTCCATTTCTGCAACAAATCAACAGCTGAGCAAAGAACAAGTCATAGGGAGTAAAGCACAGAGGAGCACCATTGCTGCTACCTGTACCAGAAACACATACAGATTCCAGCACCTCCTGACAGGTGATCTTTACTCTAGGGAAAGTATGAAAGTTAATGGTGAAAAATTAAATGAGACAGTTACAAGGGCTATGAGAATCTCATCTTTGTTGATTTCAAGATTTTGCGCAATAAGAAGTATCTGAGCTTCCCCAAAAGCAAAGCTTTCTTTTATCATGTAAAGACAAATGAGTCTTGCAGTGAGTTTATTGTTGGGCTTTTTTCCCCCTCCAGTATTCCATAAAATGACAAAAATGTATTTTTCTTTAACTGAAAAGATGTTAAACTTATGCAACCGCTGATATATTTAAACTTGATTCAGCCAAGACTAATATGTTTAGCAGACCAGAAAGATGAGAGAAGACAGTTTTCAGGCATCCAAAAATATTTCCAGCGAAATTTAAAAGTTACTTTGATAATATACTTTTAAGGATTAATAATCCAATAGAAACCTTTTTGAATAATAATAAAAAATACTTAAAAGAATGTCTAGAGGAGAAAAAACCCAGCTAAATGCCCTGAAAAAGAAGAAAATAGAAAGTCAAGGTTTCACTTTTTGAAAACTAATACTGACCCTATGGAAACGTAATTTTCACTTTGCAAACATTTGTCAGGCCATAACCCCTCTCCAGAAGCCTCCAGTGAGTGGACAAACCTTGAATGCTTTAGGTGTGCAATGTTGCCTGCATATGATTTTATGCACAAGAAACAGTTGTGAATAACCCATCTCTCAATGCAGCCAAAGGCTCCCTCTTCGACACAAGTTGCAGAACAGCCAGTTAAAGATTCTAGACAAAGCTCTTTGTTTAATACCATGAAGAGATGAAAGTGTCGGAAAAAACCAGCAACGCAACTGAATCTGATTATCTGACACTGCCTTAAGCTTTGCCCAGGAACTACTGTGCCTTCTATAACTACAGAGCGAGATTCTACAGCACTGGAGAGAGCAAAAAACCCCACCACCTCAGCTCTTATTCCTTCCAATTCAGCATCTACCTGTCTTCAGCTGTAACAGGCAGATATGGCCTGTAGCAACGCAATTTTTATGTTGGTCCAAATATACCATTAGAGAGCTAAGTCCAGCATTTCAGTGGCTTCTGCAACGTTCTTCACAGACAATCTAGTGAGGTTGTCTGTGAAATTATTAGTGCCTTCAGTGTTGCAAATATTGTTTTGCAACTTATACTGACGGCGGATTTAAGTATACATCTATGAAAAAGAAACTAAGAAAATTAAGTTCTTACCAACTATTATAATTTCTTAACAAGGTGTCCTACACAGATTTTGCAATTTCACTTTAGTAGTTTTTTGGTCTTGGCTGTACCACCTTTGAACAATTTTTTTTTATCCCCAGTTCTTCACGATGTGAAAAATGCTTTAGGTTAATTCATTAGAACACCCTTTACATTTTCTACAATACACATCTTATTACTACTGCTTTATATTTTTCAACCACATAGCATAATCAGAACCCATATAAAGCTTTTTTTCCCCTAAAGAATTGTCCAAAGTAAGAAATACAAGCTAAAGCTTGTTTCCCTCCACAGATCTCATTGTAAATGCAGAGACAATGACAGATTTGTATAGATAATCAAAACAATGAAAGTTCATTTGAATACTATCAAATAGGTATTTTTCCATGAAAGAATGAAAATACTGTGATGTGATAGGCCTGATACCTTTATCTTAATAATTGCTTTCTTGAATTAAAAACTCAAAAAAACCAGAAAACTCCAAATCACCTTAAAAATTGAAATGTAAACCAATTTCTTCTCTAGCCTAAAAACTCTTAACACTCCTCAGTCAGAAAAATTAGCTCTCTGGGCTGGTCAGAATTCTGCTAAAATTTCTGTCAGATGCTATTTCTGCCTTGGGTGCTTTAGGCAATTCCACCAAGCCTATGAACAAGATACATTTTTTATTTCTTTTTTCAAAATGCAGTAGTTCATGAACCCTTAGCTCTAAAACTTTGATTGTAACTCATTTAAAACTTAAATAACAATACAGCACTTTCAGAATACCAACACAGGGGAACAAAATCCCAGAATACTTCATTTTGTGGTTAATCACACCCAGAAAGGTATTTCCTTTTGGCTATTCATGCTGTCTTTTGACTAAATAAAACCAAGATTAAAAGCATTCTTCAGATACTTAGATAAAACTCTTGTGATTTTTTTCAGACAAGATTTTGAGCAGCAATGAAAAGCCATGTGCAAAGTAAACACGTACCTCCGGCTCTCCAATGGGCGCCCATCACTAGAGATGCTTCGGGGAATGTTGGCCGCTCGTTCTGGAGGTGGCATTTTCCCTTCTCCTTTTCCAGAGCCAATCCTAGATGGCACTGGACTTTGTATTTGAGATGGTACCTGAGCCACATGAGGTCCCTGTCCTTTGCTTGCATTTCGCTGCCATTTATTATTATTCCTGAAGGGAAATTTGAATTCATACGACATTCCTTCATTCACTTTGTATTCCATCACTGGCATGCGGTAGTTTTCTGAAGAACTCCTGGAAATGAAGAAAAAATACATCCTGTTCACAAGAATGGAAATCTTAACACAGAAGGTGAATTAATTCTATGGAAGAGTAAATGTAAGATTTTGCTTTTTTAGAAACATATATTTAACAAATATTAAAATCATCACATTGTTTGGGTTGGAAAACACCTTTAAGATCATTGAGTTCAACCTTTAACTCAGCATTGCCAAGTCCACGAAACCATGTCCCAACCACCACATCTACATGTCCTTTAAATACTTCCAGGAATGGTCACTCAATCACTTCTCTGGGCAGCCTGTTCCAATGCTTGACAATCCTTTTGGTGAAAAAATTTTTCCTAAAATCCAATCTAAACCTCTTCTGGTACAACTTGAGGCCATCTCCTCTGGCCCTGTCACTTATTACTAGGAGAAGAGAACAACCCCCACCTTGCTACAACCTCCTTTCAGGTAGTTGTAGAGAGCAGTAAGGTCTCCCTTGAGCCTCCTTTTCTCCAGGCCAAACAACCCCAGCTCCCTCAGCCAGCCAATCCTCATCACTCTTGTCCTCCAGACCCTTCACCAGTTTTATTGCCCTTCTCTGGACACACTCCAGCACCTCAATGTCTTTTCTTTTGTGAGGGGCCCAAAACTGGACACAGTATTTGAGGTGTGAATACAGAGGGACAACCACTTCCCTGGTCCTGCTGGCCACACTATTTCTGATACAGGCCAGGATGCTGTTGGCTTTCTTGGCCACCTGGGCACACTGCTGGATCATGTTCAGCTGGCTGTTGACCAACACCCCCAGGTCCTTTTCCACTGGGAAGCTTTCTAGCCACTCCTCCCCCCAAGCCTGTAGCATGGGGCTGTTGTGACTCAAATGCAGGATCTAGCATTTCACCTTACTGCACCTCATACAGTTGGCCTTAACCCATCAATCCAGTCTGTTCAGATCCCTCTGCAAAGCCTTCCTACTCTCCAGCAGACAAACACTCCCACCCAGCATAGTGTCATCTGACTGAGACATATAGACCTAGCATAGTGTCATCTGTGAACTGACTGAGGGTGCACTCGATCCCCTTGTTCAGATCAATGGTAAAGATATTAAACAGGATGGTCCCCAATAATGAGCCCTGGGAAACACCACTAGTGACTGGATGCCAACTGGATATAATTCCATTCATTACTGTTCTTTGGGCCCAGCCATCCAGCCATTTTTTTTATCCAGCAAACAAAGCACCTGTACAAGCCATGAGTGGCCAGTTTCTCCAGGAAATGGTGTCAAAGGCTTTACTAAAGTTTAGGTAAACAACATCCACAGCCTTTCCTTCATTTACCTTCATCTACCATCTACCTTCTCACAGAAGGAGATTGGATTATTCAAACAGGACCTGCCTTTCAAACGCATGCTGGCTGGGCCAGATCCCCTGATTGTCCTGTACATGTTGCACAATGGCACACAAGATGATCTATTCCATGACCTTTCCCAGCATCGAGGTCAGGCTGACAGGCCTGTAGTTCCCTGGATCCTACTTCTTGTAGATGGGCATCACACTGGCTAGCCTCCAGTCACCTGGGAGCTCCCTGGTTAGCCAGGACTGCTGATAAATGATGGAGAATAGCTTGGTGAGCACTTGCACCACCACTCTTAGTATTCTTGTGTGGAACCCATCCAGTCCCATAGACTTGTGTGTGTATGCAGGTCACTGAGCATTTCCCCTTGGATTATGGGGGTTTCATTCTGCTCCCTGTCCCTGTCTTCCAGGGCAGGAGGCTGAGTACTCGGAGAACAACTGGTCTTACTATTAAAGGCCAAGGCAAAGAAAGCATTAAGTACCTCAGCCTTTTCCTCATCCTTTGCCACTGTTTCCCCTCACATCCAATAAAGGATGGAGACTCTCCTTGGCCCTCTTTTTATTCTTAATGTATTTGCAGAAACATTTTTTATTGTCTTCTACAGCAGTAGATTGATTAATTTCCAGTTGGGAAATTTTGGCCCTTCTAATTTTCTCCCTGTATAATCTCACAATATCCTTGTAGTCCGCCTGAGTTGCCTGCCTCTTCTTTCAAAGGTCATAAACTCTCATTTTTTTCCAGAGTTCCAGCCAAATCTCTGTTCAGCCAGGTTGGTCTTCTTCCCCACCAGCTCATCTTTCACCACATGCAGCCAGCCTGCTCCTGAGCCTTTAAGATTTCCTTCTTAAAGCACATGCAGCCTCCCTGGACTTCTTTGCCCTTCAACACTGACTCCCAAGGGACTTTATCAAACAGGCTCCTCAACAAGCCAAAGTCTGCCCTCCAGAAGTCCAGGGTGGCAGTTCTGCTGATCCCTCTTCCTTACCTTCTGACAACTGAAAACTCTGCCCTTTCATGTGCCCAGGATGGCCTCCAACCAGCACATCACCCACCTTTTCTGTTTATAAACAGCAGGTACAGCAGGCCAACTTCCCTATATAGTTCACTCATCAGCTGTGTCAGGAAGTTATCTTTCCCACACTCCAGGAAGCTCCTAGGCTGTTCCCCCTCTTCTGTATTGTATTTCCAGCAGACGTCTGGTAAGCTGAAGTCCCACCCAAGAAAAAGGACTAAGTGATGGTGACAGTCTGCCTTTTCTTCCTGATCAGTGATCCATAACAGACTCCTACCATGGTATCTGCCTTGTTGGCCTTCCCTCTAATTCCTACCCATTAACAACCCTATTGTCACCATCATTAAGCCCTAGACAAGCAAACACTCCCTAACACACAGGGCTACTCCAAAACCTCTCCCTCCTTGTCTATCCCTTCAGAATGGTTTGTAGTCATCCATTGCAGCATTCCAGTTGGTTGAGTTGATACTCTTCATCTGATTACTGGGTTATAAAAGTTAAAAAATATATGCTAGAAGGGCATCTTCGTATCTCCACTTCTTAATTTGAAAAAGTCATGGGCTTTAGAACTTACCTGTACCCAGACAAATAAGACCTAAAATGTCTGTTCTTTTTGAGACATGTCTTTCTGATGCACAGACATTAAAAGACAAGAGTCCCATGAAATAAGGAACTACATTTAATTTTCAAACATCTTTGACTTTGGAGTACCTCCGTTGATAAATCTGGACATTATGAAAACAAAATACGTGCTCAAAATTGTAGGTGACAAGCCCAAAAGATGCCCATTGCTTCCCAAGGAACAGGACAGTACAAAAATTGGACTAGAACAGCACATAAGCTAATGCAGTCCACATAAGAAGCAGGGTAAACTTCTGCATGTATTTGAAATGAGATACTTGGAAAATAGACATGATCTTCATCTTCCATGAGGATAATGTTGGTATTTCTCTTGACAAGTTTATATATATCTTAGCAAATATTTTTATCATGATTACTTTGTTTATCTACACACATCACTATCTAATGGGAAGAAAAATAAACAATCAGTGCAAAATTTTGAACTTCTAGCTCTTCCTCTAAGAGATTACACTATTAGGGTGAGAAATATCAGTATCTCTTCCCAGCTAAAACAGAAAACAAAACAGAACTTGCTAATGTCAGCATGGTCAGATAACAAGTTGTACAGGCTAATAGGGGAAGACAAACAGTTCATGCTGAGGTCTTGCTGTCTGCAATAAACTTATTTTGTGGTTTTACTTTGGCCTACCCTCTAGTCTTGACCTGCAAATTAAATTAGTAGTTGGAAGGCATGAGTTGTGCTTCTGAAGCACATGTAGTTAAGCTTCATCTGAAAGTGCTCCCAGGCCACTCTGATGTGATCCACTGCACAGTAGATAGGGATGATCTGGAGATTTGTTTTCAAAGTCCACTCAAAACTGAACTAAAATACTGATATCCTTGTTTCTTCTTTTCACTTCATATTCTCTGCTATTCTCCCCCTCGTGCTTATGTACTTCAGTAGTTGGGTTTCTCTTTTTTTTTTCCCGACCTAATTACAGTTTAAGAAGCAGGAATACACAATTTCCTCTGGATGCTGTGTCCTTAACTTCAAGGTCAGCAATCAGTCCACTAAATGAGTTCAGTAGCCATGCTTTAATGACTGGTTTAGTAGAGATATAACCATAACAAGGCCTGCCTCTGTGTAGAGCATTAGAATATGAATTGGGGTATTTGGTTGTATTTTTGCATCTGCTACTGGCTTTGTACATGTGTCTGTTGTCAAGTCAGCTTAACTACATCTCTGCTCTTCCTCTAGCTTCATGCCAATCAATTTATTAGGATAGGGACTCATATGAATGTACTGTTCCAAGCAGAATGGATCTTCATTTTAGTTACAGTCTGCAGAAGTTACTGTAGTAGAAATACTAGATGGCCTCCAGAGGACACAACAAAAGGACTCCAATTTCAGAAAACTGATTGCCAAAAGAGAAATTGCTTTGTGCAAACATTTAACTGAAATCTCTTTGTAGGACAGCCACAAATTCAAGACACAGTTCCTGAACCTTTACGATTTTGGATAGAGCAAACAGGTTCAAGAGTTGCTTTATGGAATTTTATAACTAACAATAACCCACCATGAACATTTGCTCACTACAAGACAACAACAAAACTCACTGATACTGAGTGCAACATTTCAAAAAGTGTAGTCATTTCTGTTACTGCTATTGGTTTGGATAAACTAAAGGTAAGCCTGCTTTTGGTTGTACTTAATTTAGTTCAGGAATAATAGGATCTGTGCTTTCCACACAGATTTTTCAGCTCTAATCCTTTTGCAGTGACTGCAGCTGAACTTTCCATTTGCTTGGGCTGCTAAATACTGTTCAAAAGCTTTCCAAATACCTTATGAGTGACCTTATGCCACTGCTCATTTTAATTCCTGACATGTATTCAATTTTCCACTGACAACAGAAGGACAAATAAAACTTCTTTTCTCTCTGCTCCTTTTTTCTTACCATTTACAAAAGGAGTTAATATAGTTCACAGTAAAAACAAACATGGATTCTTCTTTTATAGAAGTAAAAGTCTTTGCTCAGAGACATGATTTCATATCAATGTAATAAATATGCATTTAAGTTCAACCCCAACCTTAAGTATACAAAGATTTAGCAACTACCCTACAAAGATATTGACTGATTAGAAAACAACCATGCAAAACACTCTCTGTCTCTCAGTCCAAGGAACACACTTAACTTTGGTAACTGTACTGGCTTCTTCTTGGCAAATCTAGCATAAATCTTCAGCTAGCCTGCAGGCAAATTTATTCTATTAAAGATCATTCCATTTTAATCATATAGCATTTGTAAGATTTAAAGGATGTCAGGAATATGGGAATCAGATTTAGTGATGTGGTTGAATGCTACAGACAAATGCTGAGAGTTCAGATGGAAGCAGTAAAAATTATAAAAATTTCATGTGAATTCTGGAAAAATGGAGGAACTTAATGTACAGTTTAACAATAAAAGGCATGTATTACTGCTTATTTCCGATCAAGCAATTTTTAAAGCTATAAAAGCAATAGTATAGTTTGCACAAGCTTCAGGCTTAATATGGATGGGAAGTGAGAGAGATGCAGCAAGATCTACTACTGAGTAAAGAAAAACCACTGTTTAAAGCAATTTCTCTGGCCAGATCTCTACCTTTGATAAACCCTTATCATTTACAGCCTTACTTACTGAGAAAATAGAAGAATGTAAGTCTATTCATAGCTTTCAAGAATTATATCCACAGGCATTACAAATTACAAATGAGACAGCAGGGAGGGAAGCGTATGATTCATTTTGATGAATCCTAAACACACAATTGTCACCAAAAAGTTGTTTGATTTCCATGAACTTCTTCACACATTTATTAAACTTTGGTATTCAATTAATATTTTGGGGGGCCTGGAGACTGAATATGGGTGGTTTTTCCTGCTCTCCTCTTTCACCTTACAATACTAGATGCTATATTGCAATTATACCATGGTTTTTGGAGGTTAACACTTATTCTGTGGTGTTTCTTCCCTCACAACCCCCAAAAATAAGACACATTTTTAGAGCAAATATAGTTACTATAAAATACCTGCGTGGTGTGCAATCTTCATATGGAGGGACAATGACGACCTTCACTGTTACTGATGTTCTGAGAAGATCAATCATTTGCTCATGGCTCAGGGTGGCTACAGCCACCTTGCAGATTTCCACCAGCCGGCTGCCCTGTCTCAGTCCCGCCTGCCACGCGTAGCCATAGGGCTCAACATCTGCCACAATGCCTTCATAGTTCACATGGAAACCCAGCTGACCCAGACCATTCCTACGCAGAGTCATTTCCACTGTTTCACAGCCCTTAGTCACAAGCTGGGAATTGAAATGAAGACAGAATTTAATGCATTGAAAGACCTCCAGTGCTAACAGAGGTTTTAAGCACCCCGTTTTTGTAAAATCAACCAACTCCCAAGACAGTGGTGGGACACAATCAAGGAATATATAATGCAGATCTAGGTTCATAATCAGCTGAAATGGATCTTGTCGCTCAAACTAGTATTTTCAGTAGAATTTGGTTAGCCAAGTTCTGCCTTGGAATTTTTACTGAAACCACATGAATTTTAGAAGGTACATAGCAGTACTCAACAGAAAAACACATGGATTTACACAAGCATCTCTATCTTTTACAGTTTAGCAGCCAAATAACCACTCTACATTTCTAGCTGTTTCAGTAAGCTGCAAGATTACTTTCAGTCAGAATATGGTGGCATGCAGCTACTAAGCACAGTAAACTGGTGGCTATGCCAACTCTTTTATGTCCCATGAGCATGAATACCATCAAAAGCAATTTAAGAGGGTCTAGGTTTCCTTTTTTTTCTGGTTATCATACAACTACAGTTGTGAAATTACAGGAAAGATAGTGAAATATAACACATTCTTTCATAACTTAATAGGTAAAAAAATTACATGGACAGATGTTTTATAGAGAGATTCTATGATTCACTGCATTTTTAGTTTATTACATGCATTTAGAGAATATCTGAAGGTTGCAATGGGGATTGGGACTACACCCTGCTGGCAACATACTAAGTCAATCTCAAAGATATCGCAGTTTCATTTGAAACAAGATACAACAAGCCTATAAAACAGAGAAAGGGGAGAAAAACAAGGAAAAGAAATAATGTGACACTTCTGTATTTGTTTTGTGGAGCAAATTATGCATCCTGCTCTTTTGAATATATTGAGACATTTGTGACACACACACAACCTGCTGAGGTTGGCTGTTATCTGATTTAAGTGAAAGCAATATTAGATTTTGAGAAATAACAGCAGGAAAGTCCTTACAGATTTCACGACAAACAATTAAAACAGTTTTAGGGATCCCAGGCATTGTTTAAATTGACGCTTTACATGGCAGCTGAGTGAGAGAAGAAAGCAAAGAAGGGGAACCAAACAAGAGAACACATTCTAACCTCCAGTCTTTTGACGATCTCTTTGATATCATCAATGTTGCTGATGAAGCTCTCCAAAGAAACACATTCACCTCTCTCATAGAATATTTTGATATTTGTGTCTGTTGAAGTCCACCCTATCACATCTCGACAGGAGCAATTGAACACGACGCTTTTTGTGTCCTGTTCAATGAGGACTACAAACTCATTAGAGATGCCTAGGAGACAGTCTATTTCCATACCCTTGCTGTAGTCTTTTGCATGGACACTCCATACAATCGCACCAGAACTGTAGATCTCTGCTCCTGGATAAGGTTTGGACTTTTCTTTCTTTTTTGAAGCAAGTGAGATGAATGGGAACTTGCCAGAAGGGTCAATAGGTGTGTTGGTGACATTCTTCTCTGCCAAGTCTTTCAAGTACTCTTGACGGGTCCTAGTGGCCATTGCGCGAAACTTTTCTGATTTATGAGCAGCATTCTCTGCATTAATGACTTTGGCTAGTAAGAAGTCCCTGAACACATTTGACTTGGGAAACGTCACACCTTTTGGAATAGGTGGTCCAAAGGATGGTACATCTCTGGATCTTGTCACAGCAACACTAAATTAAATAAAAGAATAAGGAAGAAACAGTGTTTCACTCTATGCAAATTCAGCAGTTTCTACATACAAAAAATACATTCTCTTTTTTCCCCGAAAGCCCTCAATTTTTTCTTTCCTTTTCTCAGAAATATGCTTATATTTACATATTAATGTTGTCAGTGTGGAGATTATGCCCCCCTTACTGAATAACCAGAAAGCCACTTCTTTTTGCATATAGACATTTTTGAATCATTCCCACTACCACAGCTTAAAAAGAGCTTCAAGTGCAAAACTGTAGGTTTTTTTGATAAAGTAATCACTCGTGTATGATACTTCTGAATTTTGTTTGGATCTAGTACAAAAGAAAATTTCTAACTCACACAAAAGCTAGCTTAGAATTCAGCTACCTCATGCTGAAAGGCTCATCTGAAAGCAATGCAAAGTGTATGATCAATACTAGAGATACAGATTAAATGAACGTATTAAAAAGATGAAGGCAACAGTCATCTCACAAGGCCAGTTTCACCGTGAAAATCATCTTCTGGTGACTGAATGCCTATGTACATCACACTACTGTTTGTGTTTTAAATTCCTAGACTGAAAACCTCACTAGCTGATACTGCATGCTAGTAATAGAAGCAGACTCCAAGAATACTAGAAATAAGAAATTTTTCAGAAGTTTGGAGATACATAGTAGCAATAAATACTTTCTTTTCCCTTTCCTTTCTTCCTTTTTCTTTCTGTAGCAAGTGACAGACTGACAATAAGATTGCCTTAAGAAATGGGACAAGCTTAGCTATTCTCAATTGTCAATTCCCTTTTGATATTAATCAGATGAGTTGTTTGGCATCACTGAAGATTTGACATTCTAATACTTGGCAATTTGTCCTAAGAAGAGACTGACAACTCTACTTTGATAGTTTTGTGACAAGAAATGCTCCAACAGCTTAAATAGGATTTACTACATATTTATAAGTAGGTCTAAAAAAGCATTAACTAATTTTGGCCAAAATACCATGGTAATGGAGGCAAAGAAGGATGAAACTTGATCACATTAGAAAAGTACGTGGTGTTTCATTTAGAAGACTGGCTGGTATTATTTTCACATTTTGTTTCCATCTGAATCCTTAAACACAATCAGAGAAATCCCCCCAAAATACCAGTAACTGAGACTGCAGATTAAATCTTTTGCAGGAGCACATAGGAACACCAGAAATAAAAATGAAGTCACCCTTTCTTTAACTCTATCTTCTTGTTTTGAGTTGTGGGGTGTTTTGTTTGGTTGGTTTGGTTTTGTTGTATTGAGGGTTTTTTTTATTTAAATTTTCTGGCAACTGATATTGAGAGATGTCATTACTGTCAAATTTCTTCCAAATGTATGACAGTATATCTAAAAGTATGCAACAGGGGATGCTCATGAAGCAACTATCTGACTCACCTTCAGTGGTCCTAAGGAGTCTGTTATTAAGAGATTGAATCCTAAGTGTTAAACACAATTACTGGATACAATGAAAAACTACTAGTAAGATTTTGCTTGATTCCATTTTCAGTATCATGAATCACAGGGGTAAGAATTCAATCTTTAACACATGCCTGAGAAGTTTTAAAAACTGAGTGATGCTGACAGAGACACTAGACTTTTGAAATACTGTTTATCTTCATTGGGAGGGAGAATCACTGGTCAAGACAGTGCTTAATTCTATTCCTTTTATGTAGTTTTCTAATATAAATTCCAGTACATTTTTATGCTATATGGTTTCCTGTTTTGTCTAGAATTATGAATTTATGAAACTCTTCTAAATAATTCAGTGAAAAAGAGGTCAGATTTACTTCGAAAAGTTTCCTAGAAAAACTTTTCATAATAGAATTCTATAAATTTAAAATCAAAGAGTTTGCAATGAGAGGACAGAAAAAGAAATAATTATAATCTTAAAGACAGTACAGAGAACATACAATGTCCTGGTGATCTCCTGTATCACACACAATTATTTTTCCTACCTCTTCCCCCTCCCCTTAAAATTTAAGCCGGTACCATCATGAAAGCCAAAATTACTACTAAGTAACCAGTTCCAGCCCTTGCAGTTGTAAACACTTGAAAAATTAAGCAATTCAAGAGTCTGAAGGTCAGAAATACAACCCTCATGATACTTAAATTTATTACAGTTTAGCAAGTATAAATCTTTCCCATGCCTTTTAAAAGAAAGAAATTGAAAATATGCAGTCATATTACTTAAAATAATAGCCCAAAGCAGATTTTATTTATGTTGTAATATGCAATTCAAATGGAAAATGCATCTGCAGCCCTTGTGGATGCATTTCCTACCTTCCCTTTACTTCAAAATAATTTTCTGTACAGAGCTGAAACATACACCTAAGAGTTTAAGAATCAGCTGTGTCCACATAAATTATGTAGCAGTTGAATTTGTCAGTAAGCTGCCTAAAAATGCATATCAAAATGAACATTCCTACTCCAGGAGAGTTAATACATGTACAAAGTTCAGAATCAATTCCAGAAATGCTGTGTGAACTTTAGCAAAACTTCTGAGGAAAAGCTTTTGAATCTTCTATACATACTTGAAAAATAATGAATACACCAACTCAGACACTGCAGTCTTAGATTTTCCTCTAAAGAAACCCTTTTATATAAATAAAACACTTAAGTGTGCATTTGTATTTCAGAGAAAACAAGTTAATTCTAAGGCTACCTAATTTCAAGATACCTATTCTTCTAAATCCATTGCTCTGACATTTCATATTTTAAATGAAAAAGCTTTATAGAAGTTTTCTGAGATCAGTCAACATTTAAAAACAAAAATACTTCAGGATATAACTTCAGGATATAACAAAAGGTAAAAAGTTTCACTGATCGCAAAAGGACGTGCTTGTAACAGATGCTTGTAATTTGGTTTAAAAAATTGGGCTAAATAGGAATCTCATTTTGCAATTCTTTATTGTATGTTACTATCAATTACTATTGATAGTAACCAACAGAAAATTACCATTTTCTCTTTTAATCATATTGACTTTAAAGGTCACACTAAGACTAATTTTTTTGGCTGCATAATTCTCTGTAATTTTTTTGTTGAAGCACAACAGATGAGAAATTAAGATATTTCAGAGACCTTAGCTTCTTTCTGAAAGGTTAAGTCATACTTTTTAACTGTCATTATTTCAAAAATTTAACATAAGCTCAGATGACCGAATTATACGAACAAGAAGTAGGGGTTTTTTGTTCTTTGTTCTATTTCTTTCATCGCAAAAACATTATTCTAGCATAGTCTTAATAAAGAGAATAAAAAGGAAGTGAGAATGCAATTTTAAAATAATTTCCAAATGCTTGATATGCACATGTATGTGCACATGTGTGTACACACATACTGACAGCAGTAATTTCCTCACTGGGTGTGTTTCATGAACACTCATACTTTATACACAACAGTGTTCTAAATTCACACGACCGAAAATCTCCTTGACCGCTATCTTTCATCATGTTTCCCTACAGAGAATTTAAGAGAAGAATGACAACTCCCTTTGCACTCAAATTCCATGTTTTCAGTGAATCTAGCAATAGCTACCTGTAACAAACGCTGTCAGTACAGGGACCGTGCACTCTTACAATGACAAAGACGTGCTGGAAGTGGGATCGAATGTTCTTTGGGCTGAATGGCTGTGCTCCAGGCTCCTGGAAAACTATTGTCACAATATCATTTCCAATATGTCGTTTTCTCAGAAGCTTTAACAACAACAACAAAAAAAGATGCATAGGTTAAAACACAGATTTTTCACAAATTTCCAATTATTTATTTCTCATTATTTTAAAGCACTATTGTTCAATTTCTTTCCCCAAATGATACTTCAAGCTGAAAACTGAAATAATTGAGGATTTATGTAACAAATACCAGAACTGGTTATTCATCTAATAAATTTCAGGCATGAGGGTTTTCATAACAATTTCATTTTCATATGTAGCATACTGGAAGAACTTGCAAGGGAAAATTTTAAGCTAAACAAAGGGGAAAAACAACAACAAACCCTGCTAGTATCAAGAGTAATCAGTGACACATGGAAGAAGGAAAACATTCTTCATTTCACACTTTTTTACAAACCAAAGGTAGGCTCTATTTCAAGTTGAACATAGTTGTCATTGTCCTTAAGGCACTTCATAATAATTTTCTGGTATGCTTCTTTCAATAAATACAAGACTACAGTAGAAGACAAGATAAGCTACAAAGTAGTAGAACATTTAGTGTACCAAAGCAAAGTCCATTGTAAAACAAAATTTCTGTTTTATTTGCAGAAGTACAAAGCATCATTTCTAGAACAAAATGCATATACATCATTCACAACATGATGGCTTAGTGTTAAACAACACTAAGGTACTTCAGTGTAACAAAGCAGATCAGCCTACATAGCTCTTCAGCATAATATAGTTAATAAAAAAAAGAAAAAGAAAAAAAAAAGAGGAAAAAAAAAAAGGACTTTGACAAAAGGATTTTGACTCATGTCTTCTTGTGTAGTGTGCTGGACCACCTACTCATCAACTGATCCTGTGCATATCAGAATTTGCTGAATGCAATCCTTAAAGGGCAACTGATTTAGCTGGTTTAAAAGGTTTAAAATCATTTAACATCATCAAGTATACTATGGCTCTTTTGAGATAAGATATGAACTCTTATTTATGTGACATAGATGTGCTACTGACATTATTGTATATTGTTTACTAAGTAAATGCATAATGGTAATGCACAATTAAATAGAAAACAGTCCAATGGAGAAAAATCTACCTATGATGTACCTACAATGATCTGCTTTGCTCATGTCCCTAACAAAAAGATGGTCACTTTTACTTTTGATTCCTTAAGTGTTTTCTTTGCTACTAACAAATGAAAGTTGTCATAAATATTCAACAGTTCATCTTCTTCTGAGAAGGAGGAAAAAACAATTCTAAATAGGCATAGCCCATTTTACCTGTTGCTTGTTGTTTGGAGTATATGGCAACATAGTAGAAACGTGGAACATGATTTCATAGTCCTTGTATGTTGTGTATAAAGAGTGAGTACCTGTTGAATCAGCTGCAGTTAAAAAGACAAAATAAAAGCATTATTTAAAAAAAAAAGTTTAAAAATAAAGCATCATTATTATCAAAGAAAATCATCAGCCAAGACAAGAATTGCTGTTCATCCTCAATCCTAGCTGGTATATCAGCAAATAAGAACTTATTCAGAGTTTATCCACCTGCCAAAGCAAATGCTGCGTACAGATGGTCTGTACAATTTTGCATACTTTTCCCAAAGAAAAACTTGTTAGGAACAGGGAATTTATACCAGGAGGTCCTGAAGTAAGCCTATTTAAGCACAAAAAGTGATAACAAAGTCTGAGATAATTTTCAAGCACCACTCTTGGAATGTCTTGGAATGAAACTGAACTGTAAGGAATGTGAAAACAACTTCAGAAAGGAAGGCAGACATACTGCAAAATAATACCATGATCTCATGCAGAATTAAAGCAGTGGACAATAACCCACAATAAGAACAAAATAGGTTCTCTTAAACATAAATATCAGGACTCTAAATGAACTATAATGAAGTCAGATAAAACCTTCACTAGAACAGGTGCTTTATGGACAGGAACCATCAAAACTCCAAACAGGATGCTAGCGTGCTTATAACTGATGATGGAAAAAGCCCACAACAATGACATTATGATGCTAGTATATTAATCAAAGGTACTCTCACCTGTTTTGGGTTCTGGCCACCCTATTTTAAAAGTTATAGAAGAAAGAGAAGAGATCCAGAAACAGGCCACAGAAATAATTATGTGTGGATGGAGAGACTTTCATGTGGAAAGAAAATGATAAAAACTAGGATTATGAAGTTTAGAAAATAAAAAGGAAGAGGGGATATTATTGAGTTTACAAAGTGTTGGTTGAAAACAACACTCAGACACAAACTGTGAACTTCTGTTTTTACTTTTTCTTTCTTTCAAAAAGGTGACCTTGAAAAATGTTCCATTCATTTAAGCAGTAAGACATTTAAAGATGAAACAGTGAGTATATTCTATCAAATACAACTACTGTCCACAGTGCAAAAAGCCTGTTTTCAAACAGAATTTTAAAAATAACTAGTTTTATATATATATATGGGAAAAAAGCATCCTGGTTATCTGAAGTTACATAAACATGCTGCTAAATTATATAACCCCTAAATTATATAAATAGATAACATTTATAACAGCGTATTTTAAAAAGCTGTTAAAAACTACACGTTGGGTTTTTTTATTAGCAGAAAGATCATGATATTAAGAAGATAATAGCTCTGAGATTTGTGAGGCATTTACAGTAACATAAATACACAGGTTATTTACCCAGATTTTGGGGATAAACTTTGAGAAGTTTCTTTTCTGTCAGATTCAGAATAATAAAACAGAGGTAGCGTTATTGTAAATGAAAAAGCACAAAATCATCCATAAAATGAAACGGAAAAGTCTTCTACATTAGAGCTGCATAAGAATTTTCTACTTCCAGATCATCTATATAGAATAAAATTAAAATTAGAAATAAAAGATTTCTACAACCTTACAAAAAAATAGTAATTCTCAGTTAATGTTTCAAGGAGATTGGGCTCTCTTTTCCAGCATTCAACATTGCCAGTAGGATAAACTAGCTAACTGCTAAATATTTTCTTTTTAATGCTAATGAGAACAGCAGGACAGATGAAAGGGAATAATTTCATCTTCCACTCTGTTCATAGCAGCCTCCATCCTCTGCCTGATCATTGCAACGCACACTGAAGGAGACAGATGCACCTGAAAGTCACCTAAACGTCAGCTTAACTTCTTACTGGCTTTGTCTATCTGTAAAGATGCTAATTTGTACATCATCTTTCATACAAAAATATCACAAATAATTGGAAAGTGGGAGCAGATGCGAAAAGACAGGGAAGTGAGTGAGACACACAGGGGAATGGAGGTCCCCCAAAGCAGGGAAAGGACCCAGAAGGGGCTGGGGGAAAAGAATAAGGGAATTCTGATAAAAAATACACTAGAACATCTAAATATTCAAGCCAAACTTTCAACCTTCCTGGCTGGACTTCATTTCAGGTAGAAAAGGAGTTCTTTCTCAGAACAGCACTGATTCTGCAAACTAAATAATCAGGCTATAATCCAAATAACACATTTAATAATTCCAATTATTTCCAAGTACTTCACAGCTTAAATCTCATTCAAATCTAACTATAAACAGAAGCCCATATCCACTACAGACTGTGCATCTCTCTCAGCATTGAGATTTCTTTTTTCTTTCAAGTAAAGCGTGCTTTTTTCTGAAGTACAATACAATAATTACAGCTGTTGGCTTTAAATCAAATTACAGCCACTGCAGTAAAATCCAGGACTGTGTACTGGAATAATAGCCATCATTTCAAGGTCAGAACTGTAAGCCAGCACTGCAATCTACTTCAATTTCCTTCTAGTTAACAGAGGCCCGAGGGATCTACAAATTCATTAGCACCTTTTTACACTGAAGACATCCCCTCCTGCCACTAGTTTATGATGTCTTCTCAGCTTTGCCCCATTACTGGATTTGGCTACTTAGCTGAGACATTATCTGAACTTTTTTTCCTTCCATCATTAATCACCTTAAATCCACCTTAATCTTTTGTACTTCCAGTGATTCCCAGCTATCTTCACAAGGACTGTCTTAACAGACTCACATTGAAGTGTTTTTTCCAACACCAACAGGGCTCAAAACTGACTGACACAGCATACTGCTGACAAATTCACCTCACTGAATCCACAGGACTTTGTCAGCCTGCTTCCACAGCAGCTTAAAACAACCTCTGCACTAGAAAATAGTATAAAACCCATTACAAGTAGAAAATCTAACTCAATATTTCAAAGGAAAACATTGCAAGGAATTCTAGGAGAACAAAAAATAAATAATATTGATGAGGTACGACAGCCATTGCTATAAACTGCTGCAGGGCTCACAAGTAAAAGCACGAGAATAAAAACTTTCAAAACTTAATGTTGCTCCCCTCTACCTTTGCTGTCAGCAGCTGTCAATACTGATTTTCTTTCTGTCATATACAAGGATTACAGTAAGCACTCATGTTTAACTTCTGTAGTACCCAAGTTACTTTCAGACAGAATTTCCGAGGACAGAATCTTTTCATTTGTAACATTCAAAAGTACATATGTAACACAAATGCAGAGAAATGCAGAGGACTTCCCTGCAGCCCTATTCCTGCTTCTTAAGCAATTAAGGAACCTCTGACCTCCTTTGGCTATTGGTCTCCCAGCAAATGTCACAGACCCAAGAGTAAGTTCGTTCTTATTTCCACATGGTTGGAAAGATGTTATATGGTACAAGTTAGGAAGGTAATTTATCTGTATTATTTCATCACAAACACTGAGTTTTATTGACAACCCCATAAATGAAATGTCAATTCAAAGTCCATTAATTCCCTAGATTTTTCATCTATTTAATAATTTCTGTTCTGGTTTTTTATTCTTCTTGCGTTTTAGCCAGAAAGTCATGCAATATATAAACATCTAGTACAGAAACCTACCATTATTTGCTAAACTTATAATCTTGTCAAATACACTCCCACAACTCATATTAATCAACTTCCCTCATTTCCTGCATCAACCACACTACCGCTCTGTTGGACATATATGTTAAATATTACCATAGAATAGAATATGTCCTAAATCGAAAGGGACTCACAAGATCATCAAAGTCCAACTCCTGGCCCTGCACAGGACCATTCCCAAGAGTTACACCATGTCCCTGGGAGTGTTATCTAAATGCTTTCTGAACTCTGTCAGGCTTGGTGCTGTGACCACTTCCCTGAGGAGCCTGTTCCAGTGCCCAATCACACTCTGGGTGAAGAACCTGTTTCCAATATCCAACCTAACCCTCCCCTGACACAACTTCAGGCCATTCCCTTGGCTCCTGTCACTGGTCACCACAGAGAAGAGATCAGTGCCTGCCCCTCCTCTTCCTCTCACAAGGAGCTGTAGACTGCAATGAGGTCTCCCCTCACTCTCCTCTTCTCCAGGGCAGCTGGCCTGCATACATTCTCTGTAATCATATTTTATTCAACCCTGAAAGTTGCTGCCACTAAACACATCTGTTTAAAGGAGTTAGTCTCATTCATAACACATTCTTAAGCATCTTAATAGCTGAAACCCCTCAGTGTCAGAACTGTATTTGTTTGCTGCTATTTCTGAAGTTCTGCATGCCTGCATTATATTTGTTGTTGCATATATTATTTCACTCTTTAAAATTCTTTTGTATAAAATGAACACATCCCTTTCCTACCACTTTGGAATTTTGACTTCCTCCTCAACCCAAGATCCTTTTTTCCAAGTCTATCCTCTTGCCTAGCATTCAAGAGAAGAAAACAGCACTTTTTCATAATGTATTTTCTAAACAATCTGCTTTTCTTTGGCCTAGATCATGGAAACTGGATGTCAGCAAACCCTTATTTTCTTGTATGAAGGTGCAAACTTAATGGGCTATGGCTTCTCTTGTTGTAATTAAGGGTGGAAAGGGACTGTCTGCTATGAACAGGACAGAGAAAACAAAAGTAAATGAGTGCCAAAAACCCCCCCAACATAAAAGAATTGACACCATTCAGTGGTAAAAGCCTGTTTCTTATCATCCATTCATGAAAATAAAAGCTTTAAAATTCAGAAAGCCTTATTTAAGGTGGGTTTTGTTTTTAAGAAGTTGGTTTTTGTTACATTCCATCAGGAACTTACCTCCTGCTTACAAAGGAAATCCATATTACATAGTAATGCCTGTCAACTACACAGGGTGAGTCCTCTATCCCTTATACTGGCAATTTTTTTTATTGCAATTAAATTATCCCTGATCAAATTCCTCTTTATGGGGTACAACTTAATTTTTGGTTCTCTTTGGGCCAATCACAACAGAAGAATCTAAGTCATCGTGTCCTTTACCTGATGTTGCTGAAGTGCTGGCATTTGCTGTGCCACAAAGCTTTGGAAAGGCATTCTCATTAGTCTGATTAGAATTAGTGCATGTGTTTGTAAATGCAGAGTTTGTAAGTGCAGAGTGTGTTATGCACCCAAATAACACAAGCTACATCTTTCTTTCTAAATATATGAATTGTTGTTACCTTTTCACTCAAGTGATTTGAGTAGTCAACTAAAATGTGGGAAATGGTTTCAAATCCTTCTGCTGTATAATGGGAGAGGGATGATAACTCACCAAAACCTTTCCTAATCAGTATATAGGCTCAGGTGTATTGCAGTCAGATTTTTTCTTGATGTTGCTTTTACTTCTCAGTTCAAGAGGGGCTGGAAGACTGCCGTTCAATAGTTAGAAGTTCCTCCTGGTGGGGAAGGGCTTGTGCAGGTTTCTAGACTTTGCTCTAACACAGAAGCCCTAGAAGTTCATTAGGAGATCTGGATTCTCTTAGTTGAAGACTCTGACTCCCTCTCAGAGCAATTGGATGTTGAAGAAATCTCCACCTGTTTTTAAATGTAGCTATTAATGACTTGTTGAGGGTCTTAAGAGTCCACACCAGAGTGGAGAACTTGTCTGCCTCATGTGGGAACTGTAAACAAAGCTCAGTGAAAGCTCTTCATTGCTCGCAGAATCTTTTGCCTTATTCCTTGTAACAGCTGCAGGGAGCTTCTCCACAAGGCAGAAGCCAGGTCTAGCATTATCGAGATAATCCCATCTACCAATTTAAAAAACTGAGAAATATGACTAAGTGAGGGGGAGGGAAATAAAGTATGCATTACAACTAGAAAATAAAGTAAAATGACTGAAGTTATAATCTGAAAGATCACTGTGATGTGTATGACTTTAAAGTGATGCCCGTAAACTTCCTAGCCATGGTAGGATAGGTGACATTTTCAAGCTCTAATTCCTATCAAAAGTCTGCAGGCTGCCAGGAGATAGACTACTTCCCCTCTGGTAATTCTGGAAATAAACAATCAAAACTTGAAAAGTAGCATCTCTTTTCCACAGTGGCACTGGCAGAGATCCAAAGCTAAAGCCCTTCAAGGAACCAATACACTTAAGCAGGATTTCAGTTAATAGGATGCATGAGATTTCTCCTTTTAAAAAAAAATGACTCTGTTATGGATACTTACCAATTAGGCCCCTAATTCCAAAAAATTTCTAACAACAGCAACTGTTCTGAAACCGCTTTTTGCTAGAGCAACTTTATTTTTCTAAATTTGCATAAATTAAAAATAGGGTGAAAATTTTCAGAGTACATATACAAATCAGCTCACCTTCATCCAGAGAAAATCTTTCCATATGTCTTACCTCATGCTACTGCTTTCCATAGCTTATAAAGTATTGTCAGAGGTATAGAAACTAGCCAAGTAGCCTACACAGACTTGACCTTTCTTACGAGTCAATGAACAGATACTTGTTTTAAGCACGTCTTTGCAATCAATTGTGCTGACACTGAACAGAATTCTTAAGCAGGAAAATTTCCTGAGTAATGAGATTGCAAAAAGTATTCTAAGACAGAGATCTCTAGCAACAGAAGAGCACAGAGCTGGAGCTCATTTCCTAGCTGTAAACCTAGCTGTTTCAACAAAACCTATAAACCTAAATCACAGTTAAAGCCACAACCTCCTTCTTTGCAGGTCTTTCCATGTTTGGGCCACGGCAAAAAGACTGATTACTTAGGGTAACTATCAAAGCTGTATCACCTGGCTGTATTCTGCTGTTCACATATTCCCCACATCTGAGATGCAGCTCTTGAGATCATCTCTGGTCTTTAGCATTTTGACTACCACAAGGTGGCTTCTTTGGGGTTGGTTTGTTTTGCTGGTTTGTTTTTTTTTTCCATTTCCTTGTAGAATATGCTTTAAGTGTTTCTGAATTCAGCTTAGTATTGTGTCCCCAAAACACCTTCTCTTAGACATCCAGTCTGCGTTCTGCACATTAGCAGAAAGGAAAACATACCACCATCAAGATCAGTTACAAAAGTTTGCTGCCATTGTTCACATTCACTGCTGTCTAAACTTACTCATTAAGAACTCCTGCATGCTGTGCAGTCCTATGTTTTCTCGGTAAGTCAGCAGACAACATAACTCAAAAGATTTCAGACAATTCAAGAGTTCCTAAGCAGTTCTAGCTGATGAGGCCCCATGCATGTGAGCTTGTAAACCCTTCATGAAAGCAGCAGTTTCCACTCAAGAGGATTACCCTTCCTCGCCAATCACAGTGAAGTGTTCACATAAGCCTTTTTGTATTTTTAGATACAGAATGGAGCTGGGTAGGTCTACTAAGCAGTGTGAAAACCTTAGCAACATGACCTGCCAGCTCTCAACACAGAGGAGAAATCTTCGTTACAAGAAGACAACTCTCAAAACTGCGAGAAATTAGTTCAACTAAAAGTTCACGTTTCCATTCAACAGGTGCTAGACTGTAGTACCAGAACTCAAAACCCCACAAAATTCTTTCCTCGTGTTGGAAGCAACAAGAAAGAACTCAAAACATTTCTGGAAAATTTTTGCAGTTTAGAAGAAAATGCAAAATAAGTACTTAAAAGACAGTTACGCTTTCAAGGGTGTATGTGAGCAGATGAATCAACTCTTAATCATACAGCATTTACATATACTAGAAACCAGACACCAAAATACGGGCTAGGTTTTTTTCACGTCTTGACTAAACCAGAAGAAAGGGAAGAGAGGATTTTACTTTAAGGAGGGCAGATTTAGATTAGATATTGGGAAGACATTCTTTACTGTGTGGGTGGTGACACACTGGAACAGGTCACCCAGAGAAGCTAGGGATGCCCCATCCCTGAAACTGTTCAAGGCCAGGCTGGATGGGGTTCTGGCCTAGTGGAAGGTATCTCTGCCCATGGCAGGGGGGTTGAAACAACCCAAACCATTCTATGATTCTATGAAATGCACTTAAGTGAGTAACTACAACAGAGGAAATATAAATACTGCAAGTAAAAGAAAGCAGGTTCAATATTAAATATGTGTGAAATAGTTATTAATTTAGGTTTAAAACCACAGGTTTTATAATGCTCTGAGGACTGATGATCAGACTGGTCAAAAACAGCCTGAGGAGATGGCAACACTATTCCTGCAGGAATTAAGGACACAGGGTAGAATGGTGGAGCACTGAAGAACAGCAAGTTACTGTATGTGTGCTAGGAGACCCATGACAAGACCACAGCTTTTGCTGCACTGAAGTTGATGAATGCTTTTCAGCTTTCATGAATCAACTCCTTATTTAATTTCCTTTGCCACAAGTGAGCAAAATAGCAAAAGATTTCCATAGGAACTGGTTAGCTCTAATACTCAAAGAAAAGATATACGGACTAAAATTTACCCCTGAGTAATTTAAATAGATCTACAAATTGAATATAGCATGTGCTAGCTGATAAATAGGTATTTCACGTTTGATTCCAAAAGCAGGGAGTTTCTTTTATAGATATGGTCACCCAAGATCATCTTACCACTGTATTTTTGTTGCAACATGTTTTACAGTTAAAGCTGATAATTTAACTGCCAAATCCACATTAATTTCCGTAACTCAAAAGAAAAATCACAGAGGGAGGAATACATTTGACAGCGTGACTAAGACAAAACTGCCTAGAAGAAAAACTGCATGCAACAGACATCAGAAAAGCAGCAGATCAACTCGTCAAAGTGGAGTGACACAGACGGGTTCTCAAAACGATTGGGTGACAGTCTCCAAGCGTATCATTAAAAGAAAATATGACATATCAACTGTATTGATTGTCATTACACAACACACTGATTTGCAATACCAATAATGGTTCCACAGTTACTGGTTTCTTGTTGCGGCTTTAGTGGTAATTTCATACCAAATTAGTACAAAAATCCAATGATTATCAGAGTTGAGAGACCATATGGATATGGGTCAAATTACATGCATGCTCTGCTTCACTAATAATATTGAGCAACTGTCTTCCTATAGCAAAGACATTATTTTTAAGAACTCTCTGCCAAGAGGCAGTTAGCAACCATACAATGCATTTTGTTCACTTAAGGGGGGGAAATAATGAAAAAGCCTTACTCTTTGTATCCAGCTGAGCACGATACTTGTCAAATCCCTTGAGTCGAACTCGTTCTCCCAAGAGCTGAAGAAACTCCTCAAAGGCTGGACCTGCTGATTCATTATTATACATTTCCTCTTCTGTGCTTTGCCCGGCTTTGCAGTACATGATACCCACCTTAAGCTGGTAACTTAACTGCAAAAGGGAAAAAGATTGAAATCTTATATGTATACCAAGTGATGCAGCAACTTATGTATTGAATTCACTTCCCACCTCTTAATAAACCCAATTCACAAAAAGAAAAAATACCTAATTATCAGTCTAATTTCAAAAGTTAATCTAGATCCAAATACTCTCATTGTTTTCCACTGTAATTGTCTTGATGATGGTATATTTAATCTGAAGATGTCAAAATGCTTTCTAAAGTGAAACAAACATTAATGTTGCTTATTTTCAGGAGGACAACACTGCAACTTGCAAATAGTGAATGTCTTTAAAGGCACTATTTACTAGCATAGATCTTTAAATATATTTGTTCTTTGCAGTTCCATTTTCCCTCTAGTTTCTTATTTGATATTCCTAATACAGCAGAAGCTGAAGATGTGAATAAGGTAATTTTTTACCCAACCATAATTGTGATTCCTCAAAGCAAACTGTTCCCACCAATTACCAATTGATACACACACAAAAAAAGGAGCAAATTGATGTCATGTAAATCTGGACTACAAAAACAAACAGAAAGGAAGAAAGCAGCATCCAGAACCATTTACTGCTGTCTCCAAAACCAATTTCACAGGCAGGAACTCTGATTGAGAGAGCACAAGGGAGAGCCTTGGAGATTACGCATGTAATTCATCCAGTAGAAATGCATTCTTACTGCTGGGTAAATAATCTTTCCTCCCACACATGAATTTTTGCAGAGGCTCTATTTCAAATAAACACCAAACAGATATGTCAGAGCAAAATCATTAGAACATCTATCAAAACTGGCATGAGATTTACAAGTTCGGGCTACAGCTTAGTGGGTAGTGAAAACAGTTATTTGCAAGAGCACTGCAAGCAAAGTCATCTGAATATACTGTGATTTGCTCCGAGAAGATTCTATCTCAAGCTGTGAGACAAAGGATTTTGAACTTGCTAAGACAATGTGGACACATAATTATACTGAAATTCACTAATTTTATGGTGGGATAATTTGAAGGCACTCAGAAGTGGGCCTACTCTGTCTCTAATTAAAGTGAATTTTAAATTTTAAAAACTCTGAAAATTGCAGCTTTACTGTATTCTCCTTTACTACCAAAGATGAATTATGACAGGAATATATGTAATGAGTCACAGTTCTAAGCCGTTTCATTTTCCCCACTAAAGAATGCCCCTTATTTTATCATCTGACAGACTGACCACCTGACTTGCATCTTCTAAACATGTTCAAATTTCTTATGACAAAATGCAAGTACAACATAAAATCACAGAACGGTTTGGGTTGGAAGGGACCTTAAAGATCATCTAGTTCCAAACTCCCTAATGTGGGCAGGGACACCTTCCACTAGACCAGGTTGCTCCAAGCCCCATCCAACCTGGCCTTGAACACTTGCAGGGATGGAACATCCACAGGTTCTCTGGACGACCTGTTGAAGTGCCTCACCACCCTCATAGTAAGAAATTTCTTCCTAATGTCTAATCTAAACCTACCCTCTGTCACTTAAAACCCTTCCTCCTTGTCCTCTCACTACCTGCCCTTGTAAGAAGTCTTGTAACCCCCTTTAGGTATTGGAAGTATTAAAACTTGAAGCAAAGATATGTATTGGTAAAACAAATACCGAGCACAAGTAAATTAATGTTATAATTTATTATGATGATTATTTATTTCAACTCTCAGTTCACTAAAAAGAATACCAAAAAATCAAGCCAATCATCAGTGCACACAATGCTCAAAATAATTCAGATACAGATGGATGGTATGCGGAGGTTTTTTCGTAAAACATTCTGCATGATTCTGTGTTTGATTAAGACGTAAATCTTCTCAGGAATCAAGGAAGATAGATGAGTTTTACGGGTGCATTTCTGTGATCTCCGCTTAGCTGGTGAACTACATGATCCCACTCACTGCATTCTTACTGCCTCAGAGAAGCCAAACTTTGTGCCTTTGCCCACAGGGTCACATGTGCCCTCACAGAAAACCTGGTCCAGCTACTGCTGACATGTGGGAAGGGGGGAGCCAGGAAAGGTGGTGAGAAGGTGGCACTGCTGCTGCTCCTGCCAGAGCGACTGTCATCACTTTCCACATCAGCAATAGCAGGCCCTACCTTGGACCATTTGGGCATCTCCTACTCAGATACGCTTTCTCTCCAGGCCCAAGGAAACAGGATGGATACAAGTGTTTCATGGGACCACAAAACCTTATCTGCACTGCTAAATACAGTGGTTTCTAGTCATGTTACTTAAACAAGTCAGGACAAAAAAAGCCATCCTCATCAACCACACACTATTTAAACTTTAATTTCAGGTGAAGAAAGTATTTTCAAGGACATAAACATAAACGGGATCTGCAGGATTCATGAGCAAGCAAGCAAATGTCCTTTACCACTTTGAAAATGTCAGCCTAGGAAACTAAACAAGGACTATGCGAAGAGCAGGATACGCCTTCTATCTGTGTTCTTAGATTTGCTAATTTTTGAAAAAAAAAAGTTTCCTAAGAACAACACAAGTTGGTATTTTTGAATCAAAAAACCCACATTTCTGGAGAAATAAAGGGATGCAGTCCCCATTATTAAGCCTCCTTCTGATAAATCTAGGGTCCTTAGAAGTATATTAACTCCAAGAAAAAGATAAAAAAGACGTCGAAGAATGAATTCTCTTGTGGTAAAACTACTAAAGTAGCAGCTTCATTTGAATAATCTTGAAGTATTTAGGTATTTATATATGTAGGAAAAGTGGACTTTAAGTATTTATCTAGCACCCAGTGCAAGACAGCAGAAAGTATATCTTGGATTTAACCAGTCAGCAAGTTTATATTATGAACAGGGAATTATATTAAGAACCAGTTGACATTTTGCAGTATTTCTGTGAATGAGGAATTGCCACAAAGATTAACTTCTACTGGAATAAATCAGTAATTGCCCTGATATTCAAATTTGTAACTCAGATTTGAAAGCAAGCCTACAGCAACTTACCATGAACTTTGTATTCAAGGCAAAGATTAGTAGATGGTAATTATTAAAGAAGCTAGCACAGTCCTAGAAGTGACTGGATTCCTTTGTAACACAGAACCATTCAAATGAATGCATTTTAGTAAATCCAATAAAAGAATATCAAGGTAACAAGCAACGTGGACCATATGTACAGAATGCAGATGTTATCACAACTCTAGTAATCTAAGTAAAGAACATGCAACTTCATGTACAACACCACTACAAAATTAGAGCAAGAAGAATATTCCTATTCTGACACTGAATGACATGTGCAGATATTGAAAGAGTAGAAGAGAGAGAGCTCAGCTGTAAAAGTGATATGAAATTCAGAGAAAATCTGTTGCAGCGAAAGACTTGAAAAGTGCAATCTGTTTAGTTTATCGTAAACAAGACCAACAGATGATTTAATCACTGCATACAAAACCTTTGCTGGGAAAAAATCTCACACCAAAATGACTTTTAAGATGTAGCAGAGAAAAATATCAGAAGTCTTGAAGCTGAAAGCAGATAAATTTAAATACAGAATTGCAAATTTTTAAATATGAAAACAACCAATTGCTTTAAGACCTCACTCAAATATAAAAAAGACTTCTTATTCTAAGCAAAACTGGTGCATGCAAATTTGGCTCAATGAAGGGATTACTGGGTGAAATCTAATGGCTAAATCAGGCTAAGGTGACTTTGTAGACTTAACTCTTAAATTCACAAAACATCTTATTTGCTATATCAAATGGGCACCTGTTCATGCCGTAATGAAACAGTGTGACACTCAGCAAGATGAAGTGAACAACATTCTGTGTACCTAATTAGCAGAGCAGCTGTTACCCATTTTTTTTGTTAGCTTAGAATTGATAAAAAAATGCAGCTTCTAATTAGTACAGAATGCGCTTACCTTTTTCTGTTAGAAGTGTCAAACTGTTTCATTACCACAAAACCAAAAAATACTTTGATGCAGATAATAAAAATTAACTATCACTTGTCCTTAATGATTTTTCAAAAGTTTAAGTATTAACAGAAAACCATACTATATATCAAACTGTGGGAGCTTAATGACATATAGGATATGAAATAAGGATAATTTCACCTCAGACTTTTGTTAGATATCATAGAATCATGGGTTGGAAGAGGCCTTCAAGATCATATAGCTTCAACCCTCCTACCCTGGGCAGGGACACCTTCCAATAGACCCAGTTGCTCAGAGCACCATCCAGCCTAGCCTTGAACGCTCCCAAGGATGGGGCATCCACAACTTCTCTGGGAAACCTAGTCCAGTGTCTCAGCACCCTCACAGCAAATAACTTCCTCCTAATATCTAATCTAAACTTACTCTCAGTTTGAAGCCATTCCCCCTTCTCCTGTCATTACACACTCTTCTAAAAAAGTCCCTCTCCATGTTTCTTATAGGCTTCCTTCAGATACTGGATGGCCACAATTAGGTCATCCCAAAGCCTTCTCTTTTCCAGGCTGAACAAATCCAATTCTCTCAGCCTTTCCTCATCAGAGAGGTGCTCCACACTTGTAATCATCTTGGTGGCCCTTCTCTGGACTCGCTCCAACAGGTCGATGTCCTTCCTGTACAGGGGACCCCAGAGCTGGATGCAGTGTTCCAGGTGGGGTCTCACCAGAGCAGAGGGGCAGAATTCCCTCCATCACCCTGTTGGCCACGCTGCTTTTGATGCAGCCCAGGACATGATCAGCTTTGTGAGCTGCAAGTGCACATTGACAGCTTTTGTCCAGCCTCTCATCCACCAGCACTCCCAAGTCCTTCTCAACAGGGCTGCTCTCCATCTGTTCATCTCCCAGCCTGTACTGATACTGGGGGTTGCCCTGACCCAGGTGCAGCACCTTGCACTTGGTCTTATTAAACCTTGTGAGATTCCCATGGGCCCACTTCTTGATGCCATCCTGTTCTTAGGTGTGTCAACCACACCACTCATCTTGGTGTTGTCTGCAAATCTGCTGAGGGTGCACTTGATCCCTTTGTCTGTGTCACTGATGAAGATACTAAATGACACTGGTCCCCATACAGACCCTTGAGCAACACCACTGGTCACTGATGCCCATCAGGACTCTGAGTCATTGACCACTACCCTCCATGACCATCCAACCAATTCCTTATCCATCTAACAGTCCACTCATCAAATCCATCTCTCTCCAATTTAGAGAGGAGGATGTTGTGTGGGACCACGTCAAAGGCTTTACAGAAGTCCAGATAAATGACATCTGCAGCTCTTCCCTTGTCCACTGATGCAGTCGCTCCATCATAGAAGGCCACTAGGTTGGTCAGGCAAGACCTGCCCTTGGTGAAGCCATGCTGGCTCAAACCAGTTCCATGTGCTTTAGCATAACCTCTAGGAGGATCTGTTCCATGATCTCCCCAGGCACAGGGGTGAGGCTGAAAGGTCAGTAGTTCCCAGGGTCCTCCTTTCCACCCTTTCTAAAAATGTGTACAATGTTTTCTCTTTTCCAGTCACCTGGGACTTCATCTCACTGCCATCACTTTTGAAATATCAAGGAGAGTGGTTTGAGAACTACATCAGCCAATTCCCTGAGGACTCTGGGAAGCATCTCATTGGGTCCTACAGACTTGTTTACATTCATGCTCATCAGGTGATCATGAACCTGATTTTCTCTTACAGTTGGAGGGACCCAGTTCCCATCCTGCTGTCCATCCACTAGAGAGGCATGGGAAGAGAGGTTGCTAGGGAAAACAGGTATACTCAGAGCTGTTAAATGTTACTAATGAAGTTTTTAATCATAATATTCACTTTACTCATGGACTTTCATTTTGCTAAGTCTAAGCTGTATAGCTAATGAGCCTCAGTTCCATCTTTAAAAGACCAGGAGACTATCACCTAATTGAAAACCATTTGTATGAAGGAGAGGCTTAGAATATTTTACCATGTAGATTGTTTCAGGAGAAGAAAAAAAAACCCAACAAAACAAAAAGAGACAGGCAGTACCCTGGTCATGGCTGAGCCAATACAATACTACAATGAAACATTTAGTTACATGGTAGACTTTTCTTCTTATTATAATAGCAATAAGAAAAACAGAACAAAACTCCCTCCCCCTCACAGTCTTTGAAAAACAATAACATAGGTTCTTTTGATGTAAATTAAGATGAACAACTGCCATAACATTAATCTAAAACTTTACGCTACATAGAGAAACGAACTTGATATCCTATATACCAAATATTCTGTAAACCTTGGGGTAACTACATGCAACCCAACTCTCCCTACAGATGACAAGTTTTAGTTTAAATGAGGCATTTCAACAGACTGACTCTAATCACTTAAAGGTAAAAGATAATTTTGCAACTCATGGCAGTAATCATTTATGTAATTCTATAAGTCTGCACTTACCCCTTGTTCATCAAGCTTCATAAGCTGTTCTGTGACTTTTGGAGTGTTGAAGGCCAGCCTTAGACAATGGATATTCAGCTCTGGAACCACATACTCCAGCACTTCTTTTAGGGGCAGTCCCCTGGCTGTGCAATGCTTTGCAGTGGAAGGAATAGCATCTTCCAGCACAGAGCCTCTTAATGTCATGAGCTAAGGATACAAAACAAAAATAGTACATATACTGAATTATGCACTGAGACTGATTAGCAATAGCAGTGGAACAAAACATACTGGTTTTTCAATTTTCAGTAGAGATTAAGGACATTAAGTAATTTCTGTTGACATGAAAGAGACATACACAAAATGTCACTCACTGATAGCTAACAGTAATCAGACTATTTCAAATGATTCATCAGATTTAAGTTTTACAGGAAACTACTACGTAGAAAAACTAGTATTAGTATAGTATTTCTATCTAACAGAGCACTGAAAAATAAAAAAAGTATGTTTCTCAGGTCTACTCACGGTCACATATAAAAGTGGAGAAAGTAATTTCCCTCCTCTTTGCTTGCTCCTAGCTAATATAGTTCCTATAAGTTTCTCAATCTTTAACCAAAATGACCTTCACATTTTCCTCTGTATTGGATGTTATGGAATAACTAATTTACATATATTCTGTGCCAGATAAACATAGGGTGTAATTTTGTCAGGAGGTTCCTGGATTTTACAGAAATCTATTATCAATGCTGAAAAGCACAGACCCCATACATGCCACCTGGTTTTGCCTGCTTGCTTCTAGCTTCTATTACTAACACTCCTGAACTGCTTACCTCACTGGTTCTGAATATGATCCGGTAGTTGTACTGAGGTCCATTTTCTTTGATTTCCTCTGGCTTCTCTCTTCTTATACTCACAGCTACCGGACCCAGGTTCTCATCTGCCCCAAAATAGTTCCAGTGTTCTTGCATAGGAGAAAAGAAAAAAAAAGTCTGCCTTACTTCTTACACATCAACTATATTTTCACACTTGACTGTTATACTGGGAATGCAGATATGCTCTTGCTGACTCTATGGAGCTGGCAGTTCAAGTGATACCAGGATGTCACTCTTGTGCTTCAGTTCCATCATGAGCTCTGTTTATACAAGAAGGCTGAAATTCAACATGGCATCACTGCTTAAATAGGCCTAGAACAGGATATACCTCTTACATCTTATATGGACATCTGTTTCATTCACATTGAGCTAAGTAGGTATAACCGATTTCCCTCCTCTTAAAAATAAAAACAAGGAAGCCAAATACACTTAAGTGGGAAACTCAACACCCTACATTAAAAGAGAAATGGCAAACAACTGCACTTAGCAAAGGATATAAATTATTTATTTTTGTTTGACTGTTTTTTTTTTGCTTTTTCCATAAAAGTAATTCAGTTCTAAAAGAGGAAAAATTGATGAAGTTGAGAAAAAAGACTTGTTCATAGTAAAAAATATCAAAGCATAGTACCACACAAGAATAAAGCACATGAAACAAAATGATGAGCATAAATATTTAACAGTGAAGTGTTCAACAACCCTGAAAGTAAACTTAAAGTACTAAAAGTTGAGTTGAAAACTAGCCTAGTAGGGAGGGCAGCAGAGAGAAAACAGGGCTGGCAAAATTGCTTATTAGCTGAACTGCAGACTATTTTGAAATATATTTTTATATTCATTTAACTACAGACATGTAAAGTCAAGTTTTACTGAAAAAATACTAGAAAAGCACATTTACCAAAATTAAAGCTCAACAATTTTTGAGATTGTTGTTGAAGGTTCTTCTGTTGAGCCTTCTGAGTATTACAAACTATCTTGACTCATGACAGAGGTACATCACCATTAATGCAGAAACACAAACAAAACTGCACATATATTAAGTGACAACTGAATTTAAAGTCAAGCAGTGTACAAGAAAAATAAGTCCCATGTCATCATTTTCCATATGCTGCATATATGAATAAATATTATGCAAAAAAATACAAAGAGCTATCTGAAAATTCAGCAATTCAGAGAAATGGGAAATTCAACGGAATGAAAAAAGATGTAACTACCTTGTAAGGAAATGTAACCATACTGCCTTGACTACTACATAAAGATTACTTGTTATTCTTAAAATAACCAGAGTTTTAAAATAAGAATTTTAGGAGCGGTCTAATATGAGCTATTCTACTATAAAGATAAAATGTAAAATATATTAACATCATCAAGAACTGCATCCTTAAACATAGTAAAAATAGATATTGAACATATTCCATCGAAAGTGAATGCCAATTTTTCCAATTAATAATCACTTGTGGTGATAGAAAGTTGGAAGTCTCATTTTTTACTGCATTTCTTTTAAAAATTATACTTACTGATTCTTGCAAAACCTTCCTCTAACAAGTCAAATACTTTTCAAGCAGGGTGCTTTCTCCTTATGAACTTACTTGTGCCCTGGAATTACACCTTTGTCTTCACACAGCTATCCAGCCCTTTAAGCCCTTGGGGGCTCTATTCTACTCTGCCCAGTGTCTGGTATTTTATTGCCCTTTCCTCAACATTTTCCATTTAAGATTTCAAAGCAAGCAAGACATAAAAGAAACATGCTCGCAGCACTGTAAGACTTGCTTTCTACCAAATTCCTCTGCAAGTCTTGAGAAGCCAATACCCTCCACAGAAACAATTAAAATCCAAAATTCTATTAATATCTTGTGGAATATTGTGAAAATACTGGCACTAAGGTTTGGATGTCTGAAATAGTTGTGACTGGGGAAACTAGAAATAATTAGATCATTCACATAAGCCTAATTAAATCTTTATACTAGTTCACTGGTATGAGCCCAGTAAATGCCAGTGATGTTCTGTTGTTCAAAATTCCAAACTATCTTACTAGCACCTTAGTTTTTCTTCTTCCTCCATTAAGTAGCTTGCTTTTTTGCCCAGGATGTTTATAGCTTACCAGCTTATGGCAGACATGGTCAATGCAGAAGCAACATAGTCTTTGAGAACATTAGATGAATTTTATATTCAAAACCTGAGATAGTTTGGTCATCTCCACAGTAAACTGCTTAGTGACTTAAAAAGAGTCATGTGGCTTTGCTTTTATAATAGAAAGTTTAAAGAAAAAAGATACGGTGGTAATACATACTAGAAAGTTCCAAACATTACATTAGTTTTCTGCATTGACAGTTGCACAAATGGTAAAATTTCTATATCCTATAACCACTCTAGCCTGCAATTAAGATAAAGAATTTTCTCAGGAGAAATTATTTTACCTCTTAAAAACACATTTAGGAAGGCTGGTAAGAGGAATGTTTGAAGCAGCATTAAAATACAGACACTATTCTGTATCATATGATTAAGCTTTTTAACTAGCTCCTATTGCTTTGGAAAAAAAAATGCATGAAGAATTATGGAATTTTACACTTCTCTGCTAATAGGAAATGTCTTTTATACTCTTTCCCTTCAGTTTGCATAGGGCAGTTATCTTTCTTGCTCTCCTACACGCGTGTCCTCAGTTCTCTCTTCTATTCACATTTACTACAAGGTTGTTCTCTCTTTACCTTGGTCTTCATTCTTTCTCCTCTCCTCCCCCACATCTGCATTCATTCTGCAAGCTACACTGTATATCCCTGTATCTGACTACTGTCCCTTGTGGTACACTTTTTCTTACATCTCCACCTGATTTTCCACTACATTCTGAATCTCCTTCCATCCAACAATTTTCTCTTTCCTGTTGCAGAAAAGAATTAAAGTGCACAGAGTTTAATATCCAATCTAAAGGTAGCTACTTAAGAGTTTTATTGGGAAAACTAGGGCTACATCACAACTATAATTCAAGAACTTTACGCCAAACATGAATACCATAGAAGTCAGCTTCTTTCTCCACCCCACACAGCAGCTGATTGAAAGCAACACTTCTCAAGCTTGACATTATTTAATTCAAACTACTGTTGAAAAATCTTTTAAATAAAAGACAATCAGAACAACTAGCAACAGTCATAAAATAATTTATAAATCCATACCAAACAGAAATAATTGATTGTACTAGGTCATTAAAACAGACTATACGTATTTTTAAATATTTATCATATAACTCAAAAGATACTTCCAATGAAAGAGCCTAAGTGAAAATACTTATTTTCTTAGCAGATATTTATGAGTTTCCCTTGCAAAGAAAATCCAAGTAAATGTACTTGATTTTAGATATCATGTTCATGTGATGTATTCTGTGTAATCAGACTAGAAGTAAAAATCCTACACATTTTGCATAAGAATTAAACTTGGCATTAAGCATTTTCCTCTAATCCTACCTCAGCATTTACAACACTGCAAAACTCTGCCAAGCAGTTCTTTGGAAACAAGAGGGTAGCATTTTCAGAGCTTAGTCCTATAATGTCTGCAGACTGTTGCTCAGGACTAAACTGCTAACTGCAAATTTTCTGCAAGTCTAGCCACACACTTGAAAGGCACCATTTTTTGGACAGAATATGCAGCAATTTAAAGCATTACAGCAAAGGCTGTTTTTACTGTCTATCAACAGTTAAAGAAAAGCTGACCAACAGCTCATCTGTCATAAAACCAGTTCAGAAAACTATTTTACTTCTCAGTCAAGTCTTTCATTCTAAGCCAGTAAGTAAAAATTTGTCCTAAATGGTAATGGTAAAGTTAGTGACTACTGCCTGAGGATGACAGAAGCAAAACAGATGCTCTTGGTTCTTTCTATGAGAACCACAATTCCCAGACACAACTGGGGAGACAGAGAAAACAGACTGCTCCTCTGGAGTGATATGCTCTCTTTTCTAAACAGCACTTGGACAAGCTGACAGAAACAAATTTTTCTACCTCTACAGCTTTAATATTGATTATAAATAAGTCTTTAATATCAAGCTATAAATAGGTTAATAAGCATGGCTCTCCTTGAAAAATACTTCATTGCTAATAAATGGCCCATTACCCAAATGCACAAACATTTGTAAGACTTTATCCAGAATACACATACAAAGTTTTTTACCCCTGGAAAAGAAATTTAAGTCTCAATTAAGTTATGGCCAGACATTCAGAATTTCTAAGTAGAAAACATTATGATCCTACATAAAACCACTTCTGTCTCAAATACCGTGCCCTGATCTCAACTGGGAAAGGTTCAGAGAAGGGCAACAAAACATGATTGAGGGGAATAACATGATTGAGCCTTATAAAATCATACATAGCAAGGAAAGGGGAGAAATGCAAACTTTTTCACCTAGCAGTGAGACTGTTTAATCTGACCCTAATCTTTACTCTGGAAGCCACCAGACAAAGCCAGTGAAACGTGGATCTTTATGACCAGTGTGGTCAAGCTGCACAACTCCTTGCTGTTGCAGGAGTACTATGAATGCTAAAAGTCTATCCAGAGTAACAGACATGTGGATAAACATCCAAAGATTACTAAATACAAATTATATTATCATCAGGTTGAGAAGTCCGTTATCTGTGCATCTCCAGACGCTGGCAAAGTACACTTGGAAAGTCAGCCATTGCCTGAAGATAGGACTAGAAGTTTTGGGTTGACCTCAGATAACTCTTCCCTTCTCTGGGAACTGTAATTTTATGTCTAGAAGCAGCGAGTTCAAGAGTTTTGCTTCTCTCCCTCTTTTTTTTTTAAATACACTGACACATTGCAGTCAATGGTACAAAAATTATTTGTGTAGGCTAGACAGTTATGTATTTAAGGAAAAATCTCAATTTCTTAGACAAGAATACATTTTCTTACATTTCAGTAAGAAGGCCTAAACAATTTGCTTCTCCTTTCTGTCAAAAAATATACTTTCTATCAAAGCTGAAGTTCATCAGTTGCCTTCACATTTATTTTCTTAAAAGATCAGTTGCAAGGTTTTACACTCATCGCCATCATAGCACAAACAAAAATGTTAGAATGGTCCCCAAGGAAAAAGTAGTGCAGAAAGTAGCCCCAAAACAACTGACAGGTAGCTTCTAGAAATCCCCTCCCCTGCACCTTACATTTGGTGCCACTATGTAGAAAAGAAAAAAACCTAAACGAGTCCAATCTGTTTTCCATCTGATTAATTTGAAAAGCACCATGTTTAGAGAGAACATTATTTCAATAATCACAGAATTTATAAGTTTTACCCTGTGCCAGCTTACTTCAAAACATTTTTATTGTTATTTATGATCTCAGTTGTGTATTTCAGCCAATATTCTGATTTCACTTCAGAGGGTTCAGATTACAAAGCTTCCCTTGCACGCAACTGTGCAGCAAGAGCTGAAAACATACACATTACAGCACAAGTGACAGAGCACACCAATACTGAACTGAAGCCAGTCTTACTCTGTCCAGCTACACAAACTACGAACACAAACATCTACACAAACTACAAACTCCTTCAATAAAGAGGCATCTTAAAAGAAGGGACTTGATCATATTAAACAGAGATGCCAGAAAAGACCCTGTTATCTTAACTAAAACAGGTCAGAAATTGCCTCTAATTGTCTCTTAAGAGAAGAAGGGAAAACATCATGCAAAAAAACCCATGACTGTTGTGTAAAATTCAAATAATGAACAACTTCCTTCAGTAGATTTTTTCCTATGTAGAGTTAACCTTTTTGTTCAAACTTTAATCTTACTCCAAGGTCAAATTTGTGCAACTTTCACAAGTATTTTCTTGCCCTGTCTTCATCCTCTCCCCCTCTTTTTATGCACTAGCTCAGCTTATAAATCTCTAGACTTAAAATTTTCATTTAAGTCCTTCTATCAAATATACCTTTCAAAAAACACCTTTAAATAGTCACCTTGCAAATACATTTTGTATATCATAAGAGTAGTGTTTATTTCCTGTTAGAATAAACATCTCCATGTGAATTAGTTCCTTCTGTTCGTGAACAGAGAGAAGACACTGCAATTCACATGATCCAGCAAGGCTCATTTCTCTCCACTGAGTAAAAAGGGAATCTGCACAATGAGCTCAGATATAAAGTAAAGGACGTGAATCCAACCTTGGGAAGTGCCATTATAAAGTTCTTTTCCCAATATCTGCACCTTGTAGCAGTTTTCTAACCTCCTCTAAACTGTCTCCAACAGTCTGGCACTTGGCCAGAATATTATTTATCGATACCACCACTCTATAGAGGGACCAATTTCCTTTACATACAAAAGCTCATCCACTTCCATTCATTGAATTTATACAAAATTCATTCACAAATGTCACATGCAAATATTTACACTAACTAGATTAAAATATTTTAATTAATTTGGACCACGTTAGTAATACTGTAAGCTCACTTATACCTCCCCCATACACTGCTAAAATTTGAGATGCATCTATCATTCAAGTAACAATATCTGTAAAAAATGAACCATTGATTTCACGTAGTTTAAGATTTCAGTCGGGTCACTACCAGCATCTCACCAAATCACCTTGAAGAAATTAAAATATAGACTATATGAATGCAATGGCTTTCATTTTTTTCTTTTTTTTTAAGACACAAGATTAACTATGGAGTTTTTTCTTCTTTGTGGCAAGACCTACTTTCCATTAAATCATGCTGACTGGCATCAATAATGATTTTTAACTAGCAGTTCTTTGTTCATATAGTCCCGAATTACCTGTTTTGCTATTTCAAATTGGAATAAAAACAAACTCAGGCCTACAATTCTCTCAAACATCACTTTTTACTCTTTGTAAGCTCTAGGATCACTAGGGGTTCTCTAAATCTGTGAAATTTTCCTGGTTTGAGATCTATAAAATGTGTTGTTGTTGAATCAGAATTCTTTGCTTTATACTTCTAAGACTATAATATTACCCAAGGCCTGCTGATTTGATGAGCCAATCCCACTGAAACTGTCTTTCAGCACTCTTTCCATTTATAACATCATAAAGATCCAACCTCCTCTTTCAGCAAGAAAACTTCTGCATCACTACCTGCTTCATGTTGTTAAAAAAAAAAAAAAAGTTACAACTGACTTCCTTGATTTTTTTTTCCTGTTATGCTGCTTTATCACTATCCCATCTCATCAGTTTAGTCTAAAGTTTGCTTAGGGAACAATGATACTCTGCATGGTCAACAAAATGTGTTTTGCACCTGTAGAAATTTGGGGTTTGGGCATATCTAATGAGGCTTCTGAAGTACATATTTTCAGACAAAAATCTCTGGTAGAATCAACATCCCTGGCTTGTGCCTGCTGGACTGGACACAAGGAAAGTGAATTTAAAACCCAGTTTTACAGCTTAAGAAAAAAAAATCACAGCTTCTTCTCTTCCTCCAAACACACTCCATACATATATGTTTTTATATCTGGTTGCCCCTCATCAATGCCTTTAGGACTAAATTATGTAGATTTTATCTAATTCATCTTAATTACAACTACAAGAAATGGAAATGTAATGGTGACTGTAACTGTAGTAGCATAAGGGTGTGGTTTCCCTTAAGGAGAAGGGAAACATAAATTGCTGTTGCCTAAAGGCTGAAATTCCTTCCATTCACACCTCCTTCCTCTTCTGCTGTTCACTCTCATTGCTCCCCTGGCAGTAGGGCTTTGATACTTCTCTGACTGCAAGGAAAGATAATATGCCTCACCAAAACCAGAGAGAAAAAACCATGCAATAAACCCCAAATTTATTGTGATGGCAAGATTTCTTCTGGTTAGTAAACTCAACTGGTTTATCATGTTTTCAGAAACCAAGAGAAATACAAGTACAAGGGAGAGGAATAAAATCTTCCCCTTTTACCGATGAAATGCTGGTAAATCAGGTCAGCTGTAGCGTGAAACCGCACCTGTAGTTGCTGATCACGAAACTCAGAGTGATAAGGTATCAAATTGTTCCAAAAGTAGACATATAGGAAGGTAATCACGGACAAAGGTCTCTAATCCCAGGGTCTCCCCTCCAAATATACCTCATCCTATATCACACATCTGGTTTACTGCTCCCAGGAAACCAATATTTTTCCTAACTTCTTTGTCTCCAAAGGATGTGGGTCAACACTGTCAAAAAACATGCAGCAAAGGCTACTGCTCAGCCCTAGAAAAACTTCAGAAAGAGGAGACTGGAAAGAGTAACAAGAGCCACCCCACAATGCAGGGATAAAGAGGCGAGAGACGGACATATTTTGAAGGCAAGAGAAAAATGGGAGATGAGATTATTACCAATAACATACAGTTAAGAAGTTATAGGGTGATTTTAACTGACTTAATTCTAACCAGGCATCCCTATTGTTTTTATCTGCAGGAAACAAGCTCTTTTGAGCTGCGTTCACTAAAGAGAAGAAAACCGGTCCTGATCATTGGTAGGTAAGGAACAAGCACTCTTCAGGTCAGTCAGACCAGTTCTATCCATCAGGAGATACCACAGCGAGGCACACAAACCTGCAGACAGAACTCAAACTTTAAAGGACTTTGGTTTGCACCACTTTTTGATCGTTTCCAGAATCATGAAGAACAGACAGCGAGATCTTCATCTTATGGTGCCACCATCACTTTGGTGAGAGGGGTATTTGTTTAAAGATTGGGCTTTGCTTTTTTCTACAGGTCAAAAAACTTTGGTCTGTTGTTTGGGGTTTTTTAATCCCTCCCATATGCCTCCAAGGGAAATTATAATCCTTGGTTTCACAGCAGAACCATGTGATAAAAAAAAACCTGTATTCTGGCTTTTCAAATATGTTGTTGTCATTGCAACATGGATATATGTGTGTGTATGATGATATTTATATAGTGATACTTTGTGTCTACAAAATCTGACAGATTAGAATTTTCTTTCTAGAATGATGGTTATAATGAAAATAGTGAGTGAGGAAGACAGAATTTTAACCTTGTTTATACTGATTATTTACTGTTAGATGCACAATTATTATTTATTCCAAGATGCACATTCCACTAAATCCTCAGTACATCAAGTCTTGCTACGAAAGGAAGAAAGTTCTTCTATTTTACAATTTTATTTTCTGGTTTTAATCTTTCAAATGTCAACCCCTGCCCCCTCCCAAGAATAACAAAGCTGTGTTTCAAGACATTTATAATTTGTAGTCATTTCTGTCATATATATCAGTAATAAAATCCTCAACATTCTTATACTCCAACACTGTGAAAGACTATTTGATATAGCACGTAACGTGCATAAACATACCATGCTTAAGCACTGATGATTAAAGACATACATAATTCTTGCAAATACTATTAAACATCAACTGAATTTTGCATGTCTGTTCAAGGAGAAATAAAATTTACCTACCTTTCTGGTAGAAGAATTTTCGGTAATAATATGCACCAAGGTCTACATGTTCAACGATGTATCTCTTCACTCTGTCTAGATGTAAAATCAGATTCTCCTTGGGAACTTCCAGAACTGCAACTCCAGCATTTGTGCAATGAGAACTCAGAGTCGACTCAAATGAGGCACTTTCACACCCACTGAAGGAACCTGAATTAGATTTGGAAAGGCTGATCTTCCTCTCCCCTTCCCCACCAATCTCATTACGAAAATAAGGACAACTCATCACTAGTTCATTGCTTTTATCGTCCCCCTGGTCCATATTGAGACTTCCTTTTGAATTCAGGTCTTCAGTGCTGCCCATTGGAGAATTGAAACTTGCAGAATGGGACAAGGGTCCAGAGACAAGTGATGCTACAGCAGCAGCAGATGCACCTGTTGTTGTGTTCCTTCTTTTAATAACGTTATGCCTGTTGATCGCTGCTTCATTTAAATCAAATAAAATACTCTGTACATCATAATGAGCAAAACACTTCGGACAAGTCCAAGGCTTGATGCTATCTTCTGACCTGTTATCTTCAAGATCTGAAGACTTCCCAAGTTCCCCTTCACCTTTGGCATTGCGCAGCTTACGAAAAATAGATGAATCTCCTGTCTCTGATTTTGAGCGTCTCTTGAGTGGTTTCTCCCTTTCCTTAAAGAGTCTCAGGTTTTCCCTTTGAGTAATAGGTCCATCTATCACATCTAGAGAGAATCCTGAACCTTTGCTTCCACTGGCAATCAGGAGCTCACCAAGCTTAGCTGTGGCTGGGCTTCTCTGATCAGACTTTTCATCTTTATAGCCCTTCAGTAAGTCAAAAAAACTTTCCCCTGAAGTTCCCTGCTTATCTATGGAAGATGTGCTGCCATACTCCCTGTGCAGAGATGGGCCAGATTTAAACGTGGGTGAAATACATTCATCAAAACTATCCACATCCAGCTCACTTATGGTAATGTCGCTGTTGCTGCGCTGTCGTATTCTACGAAGAGCTTTCCTTGGGGAACTGGGATAGCCATCAGGTGTAAGAAACCTGGAATCTAGATTCTCAGATTGTCTGGTCTTGTTTTTAAGTGTGCTCTGGATGCTCTTCAACATGACAGAATCGCTAGCGTTCAGGTTAACAGAACTTCCCTGACTCCCAGGACTGCTTTTAGAAGACATGCTGTCAAGGCAACTTGACGTTTCAATATCTTGACTAGATCTGCTTGTTTCCTTGATGTTCTCCTTCCTTGGGGGCCAATCAGCAATCCTTGCCCTGACCCCCATTTTGGGGACTCCAGGAGTAGAGGTAACATGATGGGAACTCTCATTGCGAGGAGGTCCAACTGGCGCCATGACTGCAGATCCTAAGCTGCCATTCTGTGACCTAAAGCGCCTCATATAGAAATCATCCGAGTGGACTTTTGAGGTGCCATCTGTTCCAACTGATACCCCAGTGGCAACAGCCCTTTCGGTCTGGGACCGCTTCAAGCTGGTCATGGTCTTTCAGTATGTTCAACCTTAGTAAGTTCCAAGAGAAGACACAGTCATTTCTGCTTTTTAAATGCACAGTTCTCTTTTGGAGAATAGTCTCCAAAATATACAATGGTTGCATGAGATCTTAATCATGGATACTTAAGGACACAGTTAAATGCAGGATGTCCAGAAAATTCAGATATTCAGTAGGTTTTGATAAGTAATAATTTCCTTGAACTTCTGCATTTTAAGAAGTAGCCATGATCCAATACATTCAAATTGCTTTAACATCACTCGTGTTCCAAAATGTCAGTTGTAATCCCATCATTTATGCTTCTTTTAAGCCTAGAGTAGAAAAAAGAGAGATAAAATAATTATTTATTTAATAATATATAAGTTTTTTGGTAACTGAAACTATCAAAATAATTATTACACATAACTAATATTTTTAATAAACATGCTTTTAAATCCTGTTGATCCTCATCTCAAAAGTGCAGAGCTGTGCTATACAGTGGTGAGGAATTTTCTAAATATTGTTGGGTTGCCTTCTGAAAACTTCCAGATTTTTATTCCACACATAAATACGTTTTCCTTATGAACTGATTAGTAGTACTGTTACAATGCACAAGTAGGGAGGTAATTTCCTCAGCTGAAGGACACATACAGCATTTCCCAGAGAAATTAGATAGGAGCCAAATCAGAACTACTTAAACACTTAAAAGAATTTGCCATTTACGGGTCATACATCCTTGGTTGCAATTAGGTATTAACAATGCCTATTCAACTTTTCCATTAATGTAAATAACTGACATGCTAACAAAAACACTTATTAGTGCAAAGATTACAAAATTATAATAGAGAGAATGGCTGTCAATAACATTTATTTTGTGCTTTGCACAGCCTTATTTGCAGATTACCTGCATAGTCCAGAAAGTATGTATCGCCTCTGCAGAGAGTTCACAACAAAAAAGGCTAAAGCTTAACCGAAACACATACTTTTAAGTAACTTGATAAGAAAAGTTTCATTTTCCCTGGCTAACAAAATATTGTCTGCCACAGCTCCTGTATAATCCATCTTTACAAAGTCATAGAAATTAAATGGTTTCCCATACCTCATCAGTACTGAAGTGATTACAAAGCATTTTGTATACTGCCCTTTGAGGAGCTAAAAAAAATAATCCACAAATACATCGTTGCTAGTAGAAGACAAAAGCATGGGATTGTCAAGATAAAAATCTTGCACTGCTCTGTACATCCTTTAACACAAAGAAGTTAATAATTTTCAAAGGCTGAACCAATTACACAAAATGTGGCCTTTAAATATTTGCCAAATGTGTGCAAAGAGATGCTGCTGAACCAGCACTACATTCACAATACAGTATTGTCTACAAATCAAGGCTTTCTGATGCTTCCGGGGAAACTAGTACTTTCTGCAGTCTCAGAACTACAGTACTTTGCACCACACTAATTAAATACCAAGCCAGGGCACTTTCTGCCTCCAAAGACATCATGTTTTAACTTCACTTGCCATATACTACACCTCTTTGAAATAGCTGCTGTTTATATAAAGCTCAACATGTAAGGAATACTTAAAATGCATACTGACTGTATCACACACAACAAGAAAGCACAAGTCACTTAAGGTATTACTGTATTTGCACAGCCATTTACATAAATGGTTCTTTTCCTTGTAATGTTTCTAAAGTCATAGGATCATGGAATGGTTCAAATTGGAAGGGGCCTTAAAGATCATCTAGTTCCAACCACTCCCCCCCACCATGAGCAGGGATGCCACCCACTTGATCAGGTCTTGAACATCTCCAGGGATAGGGCATCCACAACTTCTCTGGGCAGTCTGTTCCAGTGCCTCACCACCCTCACAGTAAAGAACTTCTTTCTACCATCTAATCTAAATCTTCACTTTTTTAAATTTAAAACTGTTTCCCATTGTGCTATCATCATCTGTCCATGTAAAAAGTCCCTACCTTTTTTCAAAGTCCCCTTTAAGTACTGGAAGGCTGCAATGAGGTCTCCTCACAGCCTTCTCTTCTCCAGGCTGAACAACCCCAGATCTCTCAGCCTGTCTTCATAGAAGACAACTACTACAGGTTTCTCATTAACTTAAGGGCAGAATTTCACTCTCAGTTTTTAGCAACTCTAAAAATTACCGAGTTTGGTGGTGACCAGTTACCCCTATCCCCCCAAATTATTTTTTTTCCTTTAAAAAGTTCCAGGACAACAATCCTAAATAAGTAAGGATATACATACATATATACATATATATATATATAAAACCCCCAAACATATATGCAATCATACATGAAAAAATACAACTAAGTGGTCTATTTAAGTTATTCTTGACCTGTTGTATGTACGGTACTGTCATTAATTACAGAACCACACAGTATATTTTCCAAAAGAAATTTTCTATTCCTGACTCAGCTTTAAAAATTTCTGACTCTGGGGACCACCTGTTTCATGTTCTGCAGGTTTTTGCACTTGTCCTCGCTCATCTGCTGCAGCAGTTGGAATACAGGCCATAAATAATTAAGGTAATAGTTAATATCATACACAGAAGACCTTAACTCCACCCTTGCCTGTGTCTATCTTTATATGAATAAATCACTTATAAGTCAAATTTTGTGGAGACTGAAACCACCTGTCTGTGTTTATTTCTCTAGACCTTCTCACCCCACTGTCTAATTTGAGACTTAACAGTCTGGTCTAAAAGGTTTGTTTAGCTCCAAACAAAATAAAGTGAAAATATTGCATTTGATAACATTAAAAACTCCTAAAGCACAAGTCCTGGGTACACCAGTTACCAGCTTTAATGGAAAATAAAAAATAATGGCAATCAGTACTTTAATCTTTTCTTATATTAATTACTTGCAAAACATGTCAGCGTCAAAGACGGGGGTATCACACTTGATTTAAATGACCATCAGTTACCAGTGACAGGTGCTATTTTTCAAGTGGAAAACCTGCAGAAAATTAAATATTAAGCAGCAAAATTGCTAACACAGAATATGTGATCTATTAAAATTTGTTACAACAGCAAGATAGGCAGCATAGTACCCACCTCTAAAGACAACTGCAGCATTTGTGAGGAGAAACACTTTGTATTTTGTTACTATTTCAATATAGAAAAAATAACAATTCAAGGTGGAGCTATGAGTATGCAAACAGAATATGGCAAGGCCAAACTAGCATAACCAAGAAAATGTACACTTTTCCAATTCATCTGAACTTAATGAGGAGGCCAAAAAATACTCAGATGAACAGCTACATATAAAAAGCTGTAAATGAAAACCACATGCAAAAACTACTGAAAGGGTACATGAAAATTTAGTACTGATAATATCAATTAAAAACCAGTTAAGAGAATAAGCTTGGAAAACCAATTATCTTCTTATCAGATTACATACAATAACTACTAAAGCAGTCCAAGGATCTGTTCAAAATGGGTCTCAGATTCTTAGGACAAAGTTTATTCTTGGTTTCTTACCAGCACTAGCAGACCCTGCGTCTATTCTCAACTCAAAATGAGCTACAAGCCTATCTTCATTCTTTTCCTTTCTATTTTACCTCTTTGATCACTTTGCTCCCTCCTCCAAAACTGGTGTTATAGCTGTAGGACAAAGGACTATTCTGATAAAACTTAAAAGGTCCTTGTAGATGAATTGCAAGATAGTTTTGCAGTCCTACATCATTCTTAAAAGGTAGGTAAGTCAAGGGATATTGGTTTTATATTCCTCATAACTGAAGTCAGCCACCAGAAAAATGAAGACCTATCAATCAAGATTTCACTTAGACACCTTTGGAATACAAAGCAGTGAACAGAAGCAATTGATCAAGAAAAAAATCTCACTCAAATCAGCTCAGGATAGTAAAAAAACGTCAACTACTGCACAGTAATCAGTTTTTATCTTGGATTCGGGTAGCAAAATGAGATAATTCAACACCTACTTGTTCAGGTGAATGGAGAAAAGGAGATCAAGCCTGAAACATCATTTCAGAGACCTTCTATTACAGTCTTTCCTAGCTTTAGTTTATGTGGGATCACGTTCTTTTTCCTTACAAAGTAGTGACTTTACCCACAACTGAGTCTTACTTGAAGAGATTTAGTAATTACTCTGTTATCTGCTGAGAACATGATGAGACTTTAGATTGTAGAAGCATGGGTGCTAATGATCCTAATACTCTGATGTTAGGAGAGAGAGAGATCTGGGGGCACCAAATTATTTATGATTCATAATGTTCCAGAGGAACATTTCATACTTCAGCATCAGCCCTCATTAAAAATGGCATTTTATAATTAAACATTTGGAAATGAGTGAATCAGTTTTCTACTTCTAGGAAAGTCTCACTTTTGCCAAGCCTCCATAACACTCACCTGCTCCACCCCAAACAGTAAAATACAGTAGAGGATGGTAAATGCAACATATTGCCAGAGATACTTTAAAATCACAAAAATAGTAGGATAAGGTAATCAGAATAACATTTTCCTGCAAGCAGTTTTTAAAAACATAAATGAAATCTCTGTTCCACAGGGTTTACTGAAATACAGGTAACTTAGGAAATGCAGTGTAACCACACACACATTACTGGCAGTAATCCTTGTTAACTTTTACTGGGAAAAGAACTGGCATTGTCATAAACCCTGGAAAACTAGCAGCTCCCCTGAAAACAGAAAAATAAATGAGAACAAAGAAAAATATTTTATACATGAAAGCTTATCTATTTGTGTCACAAATTCTTACCTGAATTATAACAGATCAAATCCCAGAAGGGAATATTAATTTCTCAGCCAATTAAGTTATTATATGTACAAAATAATGTCTAATTGCAGAAAATTAATTCCTCAGAGGAGAAAAATTCAATTTAGCCTTTAGAAATACTTGGCTCTATGTGGTTACCTATTATTAACTTTATCCTTTTCTTCCCAGGATTACTTTCATCATTATAATTGCAGAAAAGTTAAAAGGTTCATTTTTCTGAGGAGATTTTTACCAAGTGAAAGGCTATTTGAAGAATAGTATTTGGTATTTTACTAACTTCGTGATTTTATTTTTTGAACTTAAAGGAATTGCTGGTTTTTTTGTTCACTGAGTTTGTGATAATTGTCAGCTCTGCATAGGATGAAAGAGATTCCCTCAACCTTCTTTTCTTCTCCTCCACCTTCCCCATTTATGGTGTCAACAAAATCTGCCACCAATTCACAAGTCAGCAAGTCTGTGTTTCTCCCTGTTTCTCTCAATGTTTCCTCACACCCTAACTATCAGAAGAAAACCTATGCCCTGAGGACACTGTGTGCCATCTGTTGCCATACACACAACGATCACCTGCACTGATCTGCTGAGATTTAATAGTGCTTTATTCTTACCTTCGCTCTCTGCTGAAGTAGCTGATGCAAATACACGTGAACTTAGGCAAGGTTACATTGATTTTAGGAAGTAATAGTAATTAATGTGAGCTGCTACCATTAGTTTCTGCACTCTTGCAGTATGCCTTTTTACAGACAAACACAAACTTGCTCTGCTTACATGGTGAAATAACCGGAGGGTGTGCAGTCACTAGAGGAGGGTGCCGAGTTGAGTGCATCTGCTGTGGCACTCAGCAGAATTTGCTCCCTCAGGTTTCGAGCCCTGCTCACACAGCTGTAAACCACTGGTTGGCTCAGAGCGCAGCAAACCAGCTGGCCTCCCTGTGCAAAAGGCCATGAAGTCACACTTAATAATCATAGTCTCCTGCAGTCAATGGTAAATGCTCATGACATAACAGGATGGTAAATGAAGCATAATAAAAGCTATCAAATTGTGACAGATACAGCAACGCCCCACCTGTGCACTTCAGTACATTTTGCTCCATTATGACTTCCTACTCATTATTCATCATGGAAATACTACGATATCTCAAAGCCAGAATTGCATCCTCTGTTTTCACATCCATTTCGTATCCATTAATCAAGACACGAGTATCACAATTGCCAAGTGTACAAGTAACTGTTGCTGAAGCAAACCCTTTAAAACTCCTTTTAGCCAAGCAAGAAGAGAGAGAAAAGGCACTGCACATGGTCATTCCTACTTCCAACACTCGTGTTCCATTTTGGTACCAATGTCATTCATCTAGTTAATTAAATGCAGAATCCCTTTCCTGGAAGCTAACTTACAGGATCTGAAAGGGAGATGCTGACAAATCTTCCTGTATGCTAATTGCATTCTATTCTTGGAACGAGATTGTTAATGACAACAGTTTACTTTTGAAAGGAGCGCTTGCTCCCTAGGAAGTAACTCTAAACCAGTGCCAATACATACAAGCAAAATATTCTAGCTCACAGATACTGTCTCTCCAAAAAGTGAAATTTTTAGCAACTACAAAGCAGATTGATTTATACCCCTCCCTTTTCTTATTTTAAAGATATGTTTCTTTCTCCGTTTCTAGCTGTTGCTATATTGCATCCCTGGGTAGTGGTTCCAGAAACAGACTGCTCTCCCTTGTGTGTGGACTCTTACAATTTACTGCAAAGTGCCCAAGTTAATCAATGACTAACATCTGATACTGCAAGACTCTGACCTAAGAAAAATCACAAACCAAAACCAAAGGAAAAAACACAGACCAAGAAACAAACCCCCCCAAAATGGGCTATACATGCTGGCACAGGTACAGTTCAGCATAAGAGCTGTCAATTACAGTAAGGACCACGGATTCTCCTTCCTGAGTTTTGCTTGCTCATACCCACATCATAGCACAAAGGCTCAAATGCCTCCTTTCTCCTCCAGCATAGCCACAAGTTTGTTTCCAGCATACCTTCGGGACCAATGCAGAGAAAGAGCTCAGCCTGCAGTCTCTGCGCTGCACCACTGGCTACGTTCATGCTGGTCATATCTGTACATGCAGTCATCACCACATCTCGTGACATGCCACAAACATGTTGAGTGAGAGACCTCAGTTTGGAAGAGGGGAAAGAGGATGCTTAACCTACTACCTCTAAACTTCCAGTTGCTTCTAAGTAGTCTGGAGTGCAACTCAAAGCTAATTTTATGTTTTTAATAGGTGTCGGACTGTCACTAATTTGATAAAAGGATTATTAAAAAATATAAACCCATCATTTTGCTAGCACTTAAAATCTTTTTCCCAACACCATTATATTCCTTTGCTCTATCACTGCAGTTGCTCCTCCCTAAATTAATATTCTGCTGCCTTCATGAAAGTCAACCAGTTACCAAACCTTCACAGAGTTCTATTTCTCCATAGGTTGACTGATCATGAAGTCATGTGTTTAAGGGAGAAACAAAAGCAGCTTTTCAGAAGTGAAAGTTAAATTTTACCTAAAATTAATGGGCTTTGTTTCCAACAACCCCCATATTAATCACCTAGAGAGCATTTCGTATTCACACACATTCCTGAAGAAGCTCTTCCAACTATTGCTCCTGCTTTAAAGATACTGCTGTAGTGGTGGAGAGGAGAATTAGGAGCAGGGGGATTATTACCTGATATCCACACCAAAAGTGTTCATTGATTCCTGCCTTGCCATCATTCCTTTGCTGGTGCCCCAGGCCCCTTGAGCCACCAGTCACATCCTGTTTCTTTTCACTCTAAGGCCAACTGCCACCACTGCCAGCAATCGCCCTCCATAATCCTTCCTTCTCATCCCCAGGACCCTTCTGCCACGCAGCCTGTTTGGCCATGGCCCCCAAATCAGGTAGACAAACACCATCAGATTCGAATTTCAAACCTCAGTTTGCTTCCTCAACAAAAGCCACTCATAAGACAGCTGAGCATCTCATCAAATGAAGTATCATTTCTTCAAGTTTCCAAATGACTAATAGGTGTTCAGTGAATCTGCTGATGTGACAATACAAAGTAGATCATTATTTGATTCTATTCTGTATACAGTTCTGTATATTAAAAAAAAAGAAAAACAAAACAAAAAACCAACCCACAAAAAACATCAGAAAGCAACTGGAAGTTGTTTCATAAAATCAAACACTATGTTTGTAAAGTGAAAACCAAGTTCAAGCTATTACTGAAACATAGTATTTAAAAGTACACATCTAAAAAAGGATTTTTCTCCCCCAAACAACCTATTAAAAATGTCAATTGACCTGCCTAAATGGTATTCTTTTATGACAAAGACTTTAACACAAAGTTAAAATATTTTCCCCTAGAAAAGATGTTCTGTTTTTGTGTGTAGGTATATATAGCACGTATATTTTTGTATACCTACATCTACATTTATTTACACACAAGATGTTAATGTTATCTCTCAAAAGCTTCTCTAAACAGAAGTACATAAATATAACATAGGCAAATGTTGTAATTAATCCTCATGTCATTTAAACAAGAGTTTCCACAACAACTAGTGGTTTACAGGTTTAATTCAAACTTTATCCAAGTAAAGACAGCATAAAAATAATTGTACTGAAAATCATAGTCCAGACTGTAAAGTCATACAAGGGCTACAGAGAGTAAGAAAGAGATCCTTTTAGCAGTTCACATGTTTGAACAGATAAAGAAGTTTGTAATCCTCAAATAATCTCTGCAAGAAGTACAGCAGCTTCCGTTTCAAATAACTGCCATATGCAGCCAAGTGTGCAACACCAAGGAAGGAAGACAATTAAAAACCTTAAAGAAAGATACTTGAAAAATATATATATTTTTTTTTAATTATATGATTGTGGACAACTGGAACATTCAAATTGAAATGCACTCAGCTGATCCCTTCACAGCCTTCCACCATAAATCCTTTTAGAAAAAAACCCTAAAAATTGAGTAATATTCTTTTCATCAATAGGACAACTTTTTTTTTTTTTTAATTACAAATTTTGTAATACTGCTAAGCTCTTGGAACCATACTGGTATATCCGTATAAAGAACCTGATATAAAAGTGTAGAAAAACAAGTAGTAAAAAGAAATAGACACACTTGCCCCCAATAATAAAAGTAGGTTAAAAAGGTGTAAAGAAAAAAAGTTTTAATTGTGTTCTTATGTATATACTTATTTTAGAAGACAAAACAAAAAATTAGTAACAGATTTTATATGAAAGCATGAATAATTTTTAGCAACTCTTTACTTTAATGCTTTCCATTCTTTTCATTTTTCTCTTAGACCTCAGTTTCATACTTTGCCTGCAATCATTTAAATCCCAAACATGTAATCCCATTTACTAGCCAAACTCCTGTGTCCTTTTAGTGGAACACTAAAACAGGTTTCAAAATTAGTTATGTATTAATGTGCAAAGGACTCTAAAATCACTGCCACCGTAGTGGCATCACCACTAGCAAACATTTAGACCACTATTTTAGTGATGTTGATGGATTACTGCTTGCTGAATTTCTCCAATAGACCCCACCCCAAAGCAGAGAACGGAACATTAGGCACAATCTTCTTCCTTGAAACCACATTTTGTGTTTTCTGAAGCTTTATCCGTACAAGCAAACAAAAACAATAACCAGATGAAATAACATTTTTCTTCAGATAATTAAATTGTTCCCATAGAAGGCATGGCATCAGATTCAGTAAGTCACATATGCTTTCAGCAGTGCTTATGGCAAGTCCTCTCAGTCCTCTGGTATAACAGATACTCCTAAACTAGAAAGGTTGTGGTCTTTGTCCAAGGAGGACATTTATTTACTAGGTTGGTTTCATTAAGAGCTAAACACAGTCATCCCACAGAGCAAAAAAAAAAGAAAACCATCTTAGCTTACCATTTGAGATACATGCTATGTAAATCTAAACTTATGAGGAACATTAAATCCACCAGTAAAAAAAAAAAACCACCCAAACTTTTAGGTTTCTCTAACTCTTATATAACATAAATGGGTATGACATCAGAGATCCCTGGGGATAATTCACTTTCCGGTTTATGAGAAAAAGCATATAAAGAGCTTTTTGTCATTGACAACTACATTTATCTTACAAATATATGCATTACACATTTACTTTCCAAAATATCACCTTCATGGATATAAAGGAATAAAGAGCTCAACCTCCACATAGGCCTCTATATAGCTTTTTTTGTTAATTTCCCTTTAAAATGTCCTTTAACATTAGGACTAAAAGAAACACTGTTTTAAGGAAGACTTTGCCAATTTTTTGGGTATGAAAATATATCAGAAAAATACAGATGGGACCTGTAAACAACTGACAGGATTTCTGAGCACTAGGTGCTCTATCACCAGGTGACAAAGAGGAGTGTGCTACATTCCTTAATGATATCAGCTTTAAAAATGAAAAGGATGTCTGAAACTTTCAATGTGAAATGCAAAAGAATGATGTAAAAACCTGCAAACAGCTCCAAAAACCTAGCAGGGAATGAGTACAACTACACAAGCCTGACTTTGCTAAATGAATATTTCAATGTCACTCTCCTTCTGCATATGGGAATGTACAAAAAAACACAAGGCAAAAGCCAGACTGGTTGTACATAAATTACTGTTCTGCATCTAAAATGTTTCAAGTGGTGAATAAAACAATGTAGAAAGAGAAAGAAAAAAAAAACAAACCTGCCAAAACATGCAGTTACCCAGCAGAAATCTGCATGCGGCATGATTGCAACATTTATTGTTTAGAAAATAATAAAGCTAGATATAAATATTTCTGTAGATTCATTTCTTGTGAGCGCTATGCTATGAGTGGGTGTTCAGGTTGGATTTCAGAAGACAAACAGAGCAAGAACTCTTCACATGTGGAAAAAGGAGAAAGGTTATTTAGAAATTCTCTCGTATAGATCTCTCAGCAGTGACCAACAGGTAGATGACACCCTTTGGTTTGATGGTGTTGGTAGGTTACGTTCTATAGCCCTAACATAGACTATATAATAAAAGTAACTGAAAACATCCAAATAGGCAGTACTTAAATTTTAAAGTCACCTGCTGAAGGCAGAGAGTTGTCTCCAGCAACTACAAAGGGAAAGTAATACCCAGCTGGCCACATACACCAACTCTTCAGGAGTGATTGTGAAAATCTGTGCACAACCCATTTTGTAAAGTGATCTACACCAAAGTGCAATACCAGGTAGAGAACCAAAATAAGCAATTCCAGTCATGAATCCAGACAGTCAAGGTGGCAAATCAGGATACAAACTGAAAAGAGCAAGCAAGGTGGCAGTGACACCTACAAAACACACTTTGCAATTTAAATAAGAATCAGTCTATTACAAGTACACATATGCCAGCAGTACTGGCACTTCATCCAGGCATCTTTAAACCTAAGAGGCAAATTTAGGTGGATGGCTGAATAATACCAGTTGTCTCAAAGTGTAAGTAAATCTGGGTATCTGACCTGCCCAGCTGTACATGCAGGTCTTTTATCAATTGCCCGTCCAGCCCAAGACCCAATTTATTCTTTATAAGATTTATTAACTTCTCTGTAAGCTGGGCTACAATAACTTGCATAGACAAGAAAAATAAACCTACCTCTTTCTAACTGAATCCCAAACATAGTCCAGCAAGTCTACTTGAGGTTTTAGCATTCAAAACTAAGTATGATGGAAGAGTCTTTCTGCCTTATGTGATTTTTTTTTTCCCTCCAGCCATGGTCAGCAAAAGGAAATATCTACATCTGTTCTTGGTTCACATGCATGAAAAACATTTCATAAAACGAAAACAGGTTTGAGATCATTTAGATTTCAATACTAAACCTTCAAAAGCAAATTACCTACAGAAAGTACATGTGTGGGTGTATTCCTGTTTCACTGCATCAACAGCCTTAATCAGGCTTGCATACTATTTCTGATTATGGTTCATTATATAAAATCACGTTGATAACAGTTCAGCAAGAATGTTTCTTAATCCTTTCTGAAAAAGAGAAATACTGTTCTCACACCACTTTTCACCCTTGATGTGTGTATGTGGGGGATGACTTTCCCCAGCCACGCATGACTTGGTAAAAGCCATCGCAGCCAACTTAACACCACAGGAATTGGCATGAACTATCCAAAGGCTGCAGCTCCGCCCTATGCTGAGGATGGTGATACCTGCAGAATCCTCCTCAGCTCTGCTTGCCACTGCAACCCCCAGGTCCTTGCAGATCCTCCACAGAAAGCAAACTTGGAAAGCTAATGTGCCTCCCTGCTCACACAGGGTTGAAATGATTCCTACTGCATCAGCTGGAGCCACATCTGCTCACAACTGGAAAGCCCTGCTTTGAGTTCTAGGGAGTTTTTAGCAATACAAACAGTACTTTGAAGCCATATATGCCTTCTTTGATTTGCAGGGCTGCATTTTCTTAAGCATGCACACTTTCTTTTTGCTTGTCTACTCTTCTTTTACTCTGAAATGGGGATTTTATTGTTGGGCAGATCAATATCTGAAAACTACTTGAAAATGTCAGCAATTGTGAAGCATAGCAAATAATTCCTCAGTAGGATTTCTGATCTGAAAGGGATCATTCCCATGCTCCACAATATGCTTGTTACATTTCAAGATAAATTAGGTCTTGATTTCACCCTCTGAAGACTAGACGATTTTATACCTTCTTCCATTAAGGAAACTTTGCTCAGTGATACCATCACTGTTGAAAGCAACTCATCTTTCTACACTGAAACTTGGAGTTTTTCCTGGGGAAAAGCTTTCAGAAAAATGGTTGTCTTTTATGACAAGTTGATTCAGTAAACAGTCTGATGTTAGCAATGCTCAGTCTTCATTATAATTCAAAATTTCCCCCTGGTCACAATAGCAGCAGTGTAGGGTCTACTTTGACAAACATCCTTCACAAAATCTAACCCCAAAATGTGGGGTTTGAACACAGGCAAACATACTAATGTCACACTTAAACTGGTGCTTTGTAAGTGCACAGAAAGAGTGACACCATCACACTTCTAAAATTCAGATTCTACATACTTTTATGAACTCCTGTGTTACCACTATTTCACTAGTAAGTCACAGTGTCAAGCCACAGCCTCTGAATCTAAGCAGAAACGTGAGAGGTGTCTCTCACAAGATGAGATAGAACAAAAGCCCTTCACTGCTAGCAGGGGCAATTGTTGAATTTCTACAGACCTATTGAGAAGAGAGATTTCCAACAAGCAATAAACCCAAGCAGATGGGGAAACCAGAGCTCCCAAAACACAATTTATCCTCCTACTGAAGGAAATCCTCTTCAATAATTACATAAGTTTAAGTCTCTAGGATTTTACAGAAATATGCCAGTGTAACCAAGCTTTCTTATGTGCATATATCAGTTTGAAGGAGGGTTGGGGGGAAAGGAAAAATAAAAATTAGACCCATCGGGTCAATGTGGGTTGTAACCCTCACTAAACCTTCTCTAATTGTCAAGCCTACCGTAAGCACAGTAATGAGATTACAGCAGACAATCTACTTGCAGTAGGTCACACACAACAAAAAACTGTTACACCTAAAAACATTGCATGGCTAGTTCTACAGATACTTCTTTTTTTCACTACTTTATCCTTCATGCTAAGCATATGATCATCATTTACCAAATTCAGTGAGTCAGTTTTTCTAGTAGTGAGAGATGATTCAAAACAAAATCACAGTTTTAAAACTGCCTGGTGAGCATAGATTCCTAAGACCACACAAGTGCTTCCAAATACTTTTATACTGAAAATATTTGGTTTTCTTTCAAGTAAAGCACTTAGACCAATTTCTGCTCACCTGTACTTTTATACAGACTTGCCAGAAGTTGTGCTGAGATAAGCAATCATTGTAGTTACAAATTTCAAACATATGAAGTGTGAGGCATTACTAGCTCTCTCTGAAATTAAACATATGGAATTTCTGACAATCTTCAGTAGTTCACTACCTCAGAAGAGAGAGTAAATTTGAATTTTTTTTCTTATTAGAACAAAATAATACAGTTATTGGAAGAAATTCTACAGTGAAATGAACCAGATTTTTTTAATCTTTAGACTTTTTTTTTTTTTACTTTCTGAAAGGGGTGGGGAGAAGTTATGTGCTACAAAGTTATGGTGTGTCCACTGAAATATTCCAAACAGTTCTGTTACTGTAGAAACAGAAAATTTCTATAAAGCAACCAGCAAAGATGCATAATTAATTATAAATCATAACCATGACTTATGGATGCTGAAACTTGAGAGGAAAAAGCTGTCAGGTAAGTTCATATATGAAAAATGTCATCAGAGGTTTCAAGTGCGAATAGTTCAACGTGAAGTTGAGGAAGTTCTTCAGTCAGACTTCTAGAAACTAGGAAACATAGCATGACGTGTGCAACTATTTGTTTGCTCCTACCTTTCTCTTTCATGGAAACAAATACAGCACTTGTCTGATTCAGAACAGGTCTTGCTATGTTCTTACCTAAAATATCAAGTTTTATTAATAAGAGAAATTAGCTTAAGGGAATAAATGCTTTTTCTATTACGATCTCAGATGAAAAGTAGTAGCAAAGTCCTTAAAAACTGTTACACTTGCACTGCCTGTAAGTTTGAGTTAAAAACTTGGCTATTACTTCTGTATTGCAAATCTGTCTCCCAAAATCCACATGCTACTCTAATCCGAGGGCTTCAAGAAAAGGGTCATTAGGTCAGAATAGCCAATAAATTGAGGGAAAAAAACCCTGAAACAAACCAAAAGGTAAGGCACATAATAGAAAATGTCTGGGGAGGTACAGTATACACTAATTAGTATAGACTAATGCAGTTTCCGGAAATTAAATTACTTTCAAAACTCAGTTAACTTCAAAATAATCATTTAAGATCTATTGCTCAGACATCAGCTATTCACAATATCAAATTACAAAAATAAGCATTTTCATGTTTTGGCAGCGTGCTAGTGTATGCAATCACAGCATCAGGACTACATCTAACAGGTTATTTTAAAAGCTAGTTTGAGGATTTCTCCTATCACAGCAACTTCTCTAACAGAAAGTTCTTTCCCTGAAAGTCTTGTCCTCATTGAATCTAAAACACAAACATTTATGTCTGAACTGTCCCCTAAAGGAGACTTTGGCTTTGTCCTCACTGATTATAGAGGAAGTCTACAAAACCACACTCTCTAGGCTAACATTAACTAGCTGAAGTGGCATCCTCCACCCCTTTGTCAACAGAAAACCTCTTGACAAAACCATGTGAGACAACAGGAAAATGCAAATCAAAACCAGAAGAGTGGAAAGGTACAAGATTATTTTAATAGTCAGAGGATCCAAACAGTAAGAAAATAAACAGTGGAGAAAAAGGATGTGCCTGGGAAAACAAGAAATCTAATACCTTCTTTTCCCTGATGTTTTTTATCCATTCATTCATTACAGCCACTAAATGTGGAACTACTTCACATTTCACTACAAAGCTTGCTTTTTAAAACAGAATGGAAAGCTTTGATTTCAAGGTGAAAAGTACATTATATACCAGCAACAATACCCAGCTTAAACTGAAAAATCTGCATACACTAGGAGATGTCACAGAGCTGTGCACTGCTACTATGCCACAGTCCTGCATAACTGATAAATAAAAAATCTGTTCATGATACTGAAATATTCTAAATGAACTGTGCAAACAGTGCACTGAGAACAGACTGATATTGCCATTTTTCAAATGGCAGTTGTTTTATAAGTGGTATCATAACTTCCCACTCATACAAAGTCACTGCATCAACTCCCACTATTTTACTTAACTTCAAGGAGAAAAGTCATAAGTTCAAAGTATGGCATGAGAAAATATTTTGGTTTGAGTATATGTGAAATGTGAAGAAAGCAAGAAAGTGCAGTGAGAGAAAAAAGGTAGAATGTAAGCTGCATGAAAGTCACAGACAAAGAAACCGGGATGCTGCTGCATTAGTGCTAACACATATGAAAATTAAGTCAATGGATCTCCTTCTACTGCTCCTGCAAATGATCACCGAGAGATTAAAGCATCTGGGAATCATGGAAGAACATCCCTTTGAATATATGTAATAATCTGAGTTACACGATGCTAAAATTCTCCAGCTCATTGCACTTTATGGACTGAATATGACGATTATCGCTGCTGTGAGAATTAAGTTTTATTGAGCCTGGTTATATCTTTGTGAAAATTATTCATGTTCCTAGTACAGATTCAGAAAAAAAAATTTTTGAGGAACGGAAGAGTATTTTAATTCTTCAGTTCTTACTTAGCACTGTGTTTTTATCTAAATTACATACCCAAAATAAATTAAGGCAATCCTCCCTGACTAAAGAATTTGTAGAAGGGATTTAAGAGTTGGACTCCATGATCCTTGTCGGTCCCTTCCAACTCAGAATATTCTGTAACCATAAATGGTTGGTGGATTAAATTCAATTTTAAAAAGAACACTTATTTTGAAGTACAGTGTGCTGGTTTTGGCTGGGCTAGAATTAATTTTTTTCACAGTGTCTAGTATGGGGCTGTGTTTTGGATTTGTGCTGAACACAGGGTTGATAATATAGAGATGTTGTTGTTATTGCTGAGCAGGGTTTACACAGAACCAAGGTCCTTTCTGCTTTTTGTACTGCCACGCTGGAGAGGAAGTTGGGGATGCAAGGGAGGTTGAGAGGAGACATAGCTGAAATAGGTGACCCAAACTGATCAAAGGGATATTCCAGACCACATGACATCATGCTCAGTATATAAAGTAGGGGGAAGAAGGAGGATGGTGTTTGTCTTCCCAAGTAACCATCACATGCGATGGGGCCCTGCTCTCCTGGAGATGGCTGAACACCTGCCTGCAGTGAATTCATTCCTTGTTTTGCTTTGCTTGTTTGCATGGCCTTTGCTTTCCCTATTAAACTGTCTTTATCTCAACCCACAAGTTTTCTGGCTTTTACTCTTCTAATTCTCTCCCCGAATCCACTGGTGGGGGAGTGAGCGAGCAGCTGTGTGGAACTTGGCTGCTGGCTGGGGTTAAACCACAACAACAGTAATTCAAAAGTTGCATTTATTTCCATTGTATGAACACTATTTTCATTTTGATACCCCTCCTGCTGCAGTACATTAGCTCAAAGCATTAGTGATAATAGCAGAATCCAACTCACATCCACAGTAACACATCCCTCCCTACCTCACGTGTCCTCAAGTAAGTGGTCAGAGCTCCCTTAAGTAACATCCACAGAAGAAAACTAAAGCATTAAGAACACAGACTAGAGACTTAAAATTGAACTTCATTAAGACAGAAGGCAATGCTCAGTGCAGAGATGATGCAGAAGTTTGAGAAACAGAAACAGTCATGACTACTACTTGTGAAGGTAGTGTGAGTACACTCAGAAAGATTAGCTTCCAGTTTTAAAAACCAAAATGAAAAGTTCGTAAATAGAAAATTATTTGAAATATTAATATGAAAATTATTTCTTAACTGAAATAGTTATGTATCAGCACAGCAGCTAAAATGTACGTACTTAAAATACTATAAAAATACACCTTTATAATCACTGATATACAGGAATTCCTATACAGATAGGCCAAAAAAATTAGACTTGCATTAGACCAGTGGGAAATGAATCACTGAATAACAAATTACTGTACTGTTTTTGAGGTGTAACAATTTGGTGAGCAGTCTGAACAGATGCTGACTGATAATAAGTGGCAGCAGTAAAGTGCTGTATTTCTAGGGTATTGATTCTTACAAATATTATTGTAGATCAACAACGTAACTTCCAGCAGAGAGGCTGTATTAGCACACAATTCCTGCGGCTAATGATCAATAGTTAATCAGCAGAGGAGAAAATGAGCAGAGATAAGTCACTGGTGCATACAGAGATTTACCAAATACCTGAAAATACTTGCGCACAACGAAACATGCTGATAACAAGAGTGGGAGAAAAACAACCCTTTAGTAAAAACCAGCATTTTTGCGTGAACTAGCAGTATAAATAATTTATTAACCATATCACCATTCAAACCACAACATAAGTAAGCAGACAGTACTGTACTACTGTATTTTACAGTTAAAGTAATTTCACATATAGTGGAAACTTAAAAATTACTGTTCTGGAGCATTCTTAGATGCTTTGAAAAAATTTTGAAGTCTTTTTCAAACACTCCCATGCTGTCACGTTTATGACTGCCAAGCTGAGGACACTACAAAAATGCAGAGTTCCCACAAGTGGCTTTAAAGACCTTGATATGGGCAAGAAAAGGAAAAGATTCAATTATTCTTTTTTCCTTCTGATTATACTCAAAACTTCATTATGACCTGGTGATCCTTTTAATCAAACTCCTTTGTCAAACACTGCCAACACCTCCGAATGTCTTCTTTTGAGAGCAGATCATCATGTCAAAGTATCTAAGAACTAACAGGTTAAGAAATCCAAATCAAACTTTAGACTCATAAGCACCTGGCTTAAAAAAAATGTTTTGTTTTAAACCCATATTCACTCTACTATTCTGCATAAAAAAGCCTTATTGATAGAACTTGAATTATTATAATTAATCCTCTCGTTAAACCTTTAAAACATAAATGTGGGGGCAGAATGAAGATCACAGGTCTTTTACTGTTAAAAAATACTTTTAAAGTGGTTTTGGTTTTGTTAGTATAACAAAGATGACTTTAAAGTCAAATAATTACTTGAAATAACCACTGTGTACACAACCAAACCAACCTTTAAGTAAATGGGGAGAAAAAAGTTCACGACTAAGGAGACCCCATTATCAACAGGCTACAGTTTTGCTCAGAGAACACACTACTGTGGTATGCAGCACACTGTGCTCTGCTTCTCTGATGAAGTCAGTAGCCAAAATAAAAATAGACATCTTAGCAGTATGGATTTCTCTTCAGGATAGGGGTCCCTTTTGTATCTTTTTATTTTATATGTATGTAGGAAGAAATAAAGGCACTGTCAACCATTAATGCAAGACTAAGAAGAATCTAGTGTGAAACAATCCACAAGTTCGTCTTCCATTTAGAAGCAAACATGCAGGTATATTCAATGTAATTACAAGCATTTATTTCCCATTGTCTTTCCATTACCTCAAAACCACAGTGTTATTTCTTTTTTCTCCAAAATCAAGGCCCAAAGTTGATTTCTATATTCTTGATGAATACAAGTGTGCACACATTCATAAATCAAGAATACTATGGGGTTTCTTGTGAAGTAGAGACAGAAACTTTAGTCAGTGGCTTTATCAACCTGCACAGCAATTGGTTTTCTTTCCATGCTCCTTACTAAGGATGCATGCTGGAATGCATCAAAGATTTTCACAACAGACAACAGAATGACTGATTCACTTACCAAGTAAAAATCGAAAATAGAAACATGAAAACCATGTACTTAAAAGATGGAGCAGTGAGTTGCAAATGTAGCCTCCTCCTCTATTACTTCCAAATTATAGGATTAATTTTTTTTATTCTTCTAAGTAAGGCACTAGAATTGGGGCATCAGTCCTCCTACATATCAAGCCACATTCATTTCTGGGTTCAATTTTTAGTACTCCTGCACTGTGTTTTCATCACTAGTTCTATGTACTATGCCAGTGGCCGGAGACAAGGAAGTCATTAAAAGGCAGTGGTATTTCAAGGAGTTATGGCGACATCAATAAAGAACTTGCAGCAAGAAAGAAAAACCCACTGAAACTGGTCAACAGCATGAACTAAAACTCTTCTCTGCCTTTTGCAGAAATGTATTCTTTGCCCTGGTTTAGTAACTGAGAGAGAATTTGCTACAGAGTCAGGAGACTGAAGCACAAGTCCTGTGCACCATCAAAATCCTACTAAGAACATTCATGTGTGAAATCTCAGTAATGCACAGAACTTGTGCTGGCCATCCAATTAATATCCAAGTTTACCACACAGCAACAGCTTTTATCTGATACCCACAGCTCTAACCACCAGAGAGAAAAAAATAAATAGAATGTACTAACATTACCTACGCTTCCAAATTTTTCCAAATAAAATTCTTTTTCTATGATTCCTTACTGACTGAAAACTTACAGAGTTTCATAATTTGCAAGGTCCTGTAGCTGGCTTCTCAGACCAATTATTTAACAAATGTTTATGGTGCTTTAACAACTGCTTTTCATTTACAGAAGTTGAGGTAGTTATGAACTGGAGGAAAACATTAATCCTAATTAGCTTTGATCCCATCACCAAAAAGAGCTGGATCATCACTCTGCTGAAGACTTCTCAACTTAGTGCTTGATTAAGAGTTCCCCTGCTGAGAACTCTATTTTGAGTTCTTGTCTTGTGATGCCATGAGCTTCCTGAATATCCACGTGTGTAACAAGCTTTTCAGAGAAGACTGGAATAAAGGAATCAATAAAGTTACAGAAGTTTCCTGTCAAGGAACTGGTCATGATGATAGTACTCACAAAAGGAGGAGCAGTTTGGGTAAACTGCAGGAATAGGAGTATGCCAAGCAAAGACCCTGCGTTCTGCTTTGTACAATCTTTTCCTCTCTTTTCTTATCTTTCTTAAATTCGGTGGGTTTTACGCTTTGGGATTTTTTTTTATTGCACTCCAATACTGATAAATCAAAGATAACTGAGGAGTTTCTGTGAAGCCAAGTTGTAGGTTCCAACTTTCAAGGTAACTGAAACAAACTCCTGAAACACCAGTGGCCCCAGTAGAGCAAAATGGACTAAGAGAGATGGACAAAACAAGGGTTAGCAGGAAGAGAACATGCAGGATGAAAAGAAACTATCCCATCACCTCCTGTCCTGCAGATCTGACTGACATTACCAGTGGTTGCCAAGACCAACAGGCCCCATTTATTTGTACAGTCCTGGTGCTCTCCTCTCCCCGGTACATATATCTGTATATCATTTCTGTACATGAAACACTATAGCTAGAGCTAACCTGCAGATGCACCCTGCTTGGCAAAGCAAGGGGCAGCAGCATGTGTAGCCACACAGGATGGGTATGGTCTAGATTTTACCCAGCCGTGATGTCTGGATTACTCCTCTACTTAATCACCAGTTTCACAACCATTTACTCCATCCCAAGAGCTTTACACCTCTCCTCAATGGAAATCAGCAGCCAGTTAATATTCAAGTTATTGGTGGATTTTTTTTTCTTTTGGGAGAGAGGGAGAAGTAAAAGAAAAGGACTGATGGACAGGCAAATCTAGTCACAAAAGCCACACTTCCTTAGCAAACCCATACTAAACACAGTCCCCCTACAAAAGATCCCCTTGAAAAATGAACCAACAGACTAGTGAAAGTATTTACGTAGGAAAAAATTCTTGTATGTTGACAAAGAACAGAAACTTCAAAAGGAATACTTGTCAAAAGACTCAATCTAACAGTGCACAAGGAAGGCTAGGAAATCTTCACGTGACAGGGCTGCTTTTCACATGTCTTTAAATGTGAAGCCACTAGCTGCTAACCGATAAGAATGGAGGAGATCCCACCCAACACCTGCTACAGCAATTCGGTTTAATAGCAGTCCTTCACCAGCATTGACAATTACTCCCACGCTCCCCTGTGAGAGACTAATGGTTTGCTAAAAATAAAACAGAAATTAGCATGTACAGCAAGCTGCCCGAGATATATGCTGTTTGACAGAAGGTGATATTAATCAACCTGCTGATGAGCTCAAGTCCAGATTTCACTTGAAAAGATTTTGTCCTATATCTAGAGATTTGGGTCCCTGGCTGAAATGGCAGGATGCAGTATTACTTTTTGCTCATTTTATTATTTTCTACAGCCTCCATCTTAGCACGCAGTAATAATGTTCACACTTACACAGGGGGAATAATTCAGTACCAACATCAATTTGTGTACAGCAGCTGCTAAAAGCTGAAGTTGTCAAGAAACACGAGATGACAAAGCAGAACACAACACCCTCCAACTATACCAGCAATCAACGACATTTTCACTAGTATGTGAATCTTTAGCAAGCAGACCAGGGCTTACTAAGTCACAGTGGCAGAGAAGGATGGAAAAAAGAGCAAAAAATACTTTTAAAATTTTCTGAATATGATGGATGTCAAAACCATCAATCAGTAGCTTATATGTAGGATGCAAGTAACGAAGACTGTATCAGTCTTCCAAGAGAATTGCTCTTATCTGTTTTAAAATAAAGCTGAATAGTCATTAAGTAACTAATAGATGATAAATGCAAACAATATATAAGATAAAGTATTTTTAAAAACTGTGTAATTAATTAGTTCTGTAAGAAAAGGTCTAATTTTACAGTAAAAAAATTATCCAGATTTTAAGCTCTGCCTCATGTTAAATATTAAGAAAATAATTAAATTTACAGTGGGAAAAATATAATTTTTCTTAAATACAAAAGATGAATAAGATGCTGTATACAAAAAATTCCAACCCACAAACAACCTTGAGCTTGTTTTATGGAAGTAAGCCAAATGAATTCCATATTTCAAATCTACAAGATATGTGTGTCACACAGAAGAAATACTTTACATTAATTATACTTGCTCTTAAAAGAGAGTAGCCATCATATGAAATGATTACTGTCTTACCTGGTCAAGTGGGTTAGATTAAGAAAAGACATCAAGAACTACAGGTCCAGATTTCCCCCTCAAAGATAACAAGAAAATTTCTGTCTGCCTAGGAGGACAAAAATAGCTAAAACTCCATTTGTTTTTCAGTTGTATGAAAAATGTAGCCTTTAACAAGAAAAGAGACATCATGGATGAGCCCACTGGCAACAAGTACATCTTCCTGTACAACCAGGATACCACCAGATTGTAGGTGGCAGCATCACAAGGTCAGATCAGACAGAAGACCTGAAGAAAATACAGGTAATTCCATAAGAAGAGAAAGGTCAGTGGTTAAGAGGCAAGAGAACTGCAGCCCAAAAGCTGCTTCTTAAATAAGGCTCACTTCTGCCACATGTTCATCTCCAATAGGTGATGTACAGGTTAAACCAGTGGTACTACAGCATTTCACAGTTCTTCCCCACCAACTTTTGACATGTAATGACCAACATCTTGATTTAAGAATTGTTACTTAGCAAAAATATCCATCACTTTCAAGTCACATTTTCTCTAGTGCCTTTTATTTAGTCTCATAGCTACCAAACACTTTTAACTATTTCCAACAGAAAACAGTTCAAGAATCAGCAAAAAACATGATAATTAATATTTAACATAAATGCACCATAAAGAGGGGATCTTTCTTTATGGGCAGGCTTGAATTGAAAGATGAAGGTATCACATGATAGGGATGTAAAGTTTTCATATAAGGATGTAAATGTTTCAATCCCACCAAAACTATTAGGTTATTTATTTATACCTCAGCATTTACACTTAGGCAAAAACCACCAAATAAACTGCATTAGTATGATACTAATGTTTCTTGGTAGTGAGCCATTCATTGACCTCTTCAGCCTCCATTAAGACATCATGGAGGAAGTTGCAGTTGAAAATGTAAAGCACAGAATACGCATAATTCTTATCTAAGTCAGGAGGTAAACTGAAGTAGTAAAGAAAAAAATCAAGTTTTAAGGCTAGCTTTTACATTTCATGATTTTCCTCTTCAAAATATTTCCCCTGAAGGGAGAGAGATAGAAAAAAAAAAAAAGGAACCCAGCAGAACATCAGAAAACCATTAGTTAAATGGTCTGCAAGGGTAACATTCATCTCTCTGTAAAAAGAACCTCTATGGAACAATGGTGTACTCCCTATTAGGACAAATTACATTTTACCAGAGAGAAAGAAGGAATTTAAGACTAAATTGGCAAATGTCACTGTTACCACAGAAATATTATCAGCTTGTTCACAATGAAGACCTCACACATGATGATTTAGCACACGTGAAAAATAATTTTTTGATTCTAAAGTTTGTACTGATTGCAGATAATCTGCCTCTGTCTTATAAAATACTGATATGTGCAAAGAAATTAACTTTGTTGTATTTTACTATCATTAAAAAAGGTGTCCCCAATTTGTTTGACACAGAAAAGCAAATGGTTACAGTTTATATTCAATTTTGTATACGGTATCACATTTTCTTTTAATCAACTAGGATTAATTTTAGTATTTAACACAGTGGAAAACATGTTTTTATTTCAAACGTGACTGCAGTATTACAGAGTGACACAGAGAAGCTTCTGACACAGGTACTGGATGGGCCAATCAGGGTTAATGTACAGCTGGATCTGCTCTTCACAAACCAGGAAGGCCTGGCTGGGGATGATGCTCAATGGCAGCTTTGGCTACAGTGACCAGAAAGAAAGTAGTAGAGCACACAAACCTGGACTTTGGAAGAGGTGGTATGGGAAAGAGAAGTCCTTGGCTAAATAGGAAAGTCCTGATTGAGTCCAGGGCAATATAAAACTATACACACGAGACAGAAGCAGGCAGACACTTGCAAGGAAGAATTTGGAATCATTGCCCAGGCACAAAGGCAGTGTCAGGAAATTCATACATAATACCACCATCACTTGGAACCACCAGTAATTTAATATATCTAAATAATTTGAGATGAAAACAGAATCACTTCAGTAAGTAGAATAAGAAATAAACAAAAATGCTGACAGAGCTGAAAGAATTTAAAAGCAACCTTGTATCTTGATCCTTATTGATAGAAATTCCTCCAGCTTTTTTTTCCCCCATAATTTCTTTTTTCATAAAAACTATGATGGAAACACAACAAGCAACTTCCTACATTGGAGATTCCAAATCTCAAACCATTGAATTATCTTCCCTTATTTCCCTCTGCCACCCAGATTTCAAGGGTATTCCACATAGCTTCACATCACACCCTAACTGTTCCTCTAACAGAGCTTCATGTACAAAGATACTACATAATCTACTTCAGAAACAGCAGATCAATGGGTATTAGACCTCATAGAATACAGCTCAGAGAAACAGATTTTCCCCTTCCCAAATTGATTATCCAGTCATTTAAAGACATGGGTGTACCTTATTTCAGGCAAAGATCAAACACCCGAAAACTTTACTCCACTTTATGTTACCAAATATATTTGCTTAAAATCCTAGTCTGAAAAGAAAATCCACACTGCTGTTTGACCTCCAAGTGACTTTAACTGACCTACAAAGAGAAAACCTCCTTTGACAAACAATAAAACTTGCTAAGAGGAAAAGCCTCAAACTCATAAAGGACTAGCATAGGAAGGCAGAGAGAAGGTGACATCAGGGTTGTTTAGATGCAAACTATTGGCAAACTGCTGGAAAAGCTACATATACTTCTCTCTTTAAAAAAAAAAAAAAAAAAAAAAAAAAAAACAAAACCCAAACAAAAACAGAAGAGCCAGTCAAAATAGTTGCAATTACACTGGCAAATATGGTATAACTAAGTTTTCAGAGTGAGCTGGCAGCAATGAAAAACTTTATGTACAGCAGATTAATTTTAATTTTTGAAGCTGAAGATTACATGACTCAGCCTGTACTCATCATCTCTATGAAGACATCGTTCTGCTGCTGAAATGTCAGCTCCTCAGCTTCAGCACGCAGCAGAAATTGAAGCGCAATGTTTGCTATTGAGAATTCAAGCCAAAATGCTATGTCCTTTCTGCCAGTTTGAAGTACAGCCAATGCAGCATTCTATCCACCAGAAAGTCACATAATGGAGAACAGATTCTGCTCCGTTCAGCTACATGGTGGATTGCTCTGACTACTGTTAAGTCTCCTCTCACCTCCACAGGCCAGTGCCTAAGACAGAGTTCAGCATATTAACACAAGTGCTTCCTCATCAGCATCACTATGCTCACTGTCCTTAGTGGCAAATTATTTGCAAATACCCTACCACCTAATAGACACAGACATTATGCACCTGAAAACAAAATAATTCAGAGCCCATACCATCACTGGTTTTTTGGGTAGGTGTTTCAGACCAACAGTTTCCAGTTCTGGTTGAAAAGCAGTCATGTAAGCATTCAAGTTGCAATTGAGGTAACTATTCAAGTTGCAGTTTATCACAGTGCTACACTCATGTAAGCCCTAGTAACATCTTGGATGTTAGTCAATCCAGATTTACACATTAATAAACACTACATCACAAGTTAGCTTCAAAGTATAAAAAACAATGTGCCATTCCTAAATATTTCACCATGTTTATCAGTTTAATATTTTAGTTTCAGAACAAAAGCCATTAACAGAATTACCATATTCCTCCTAAGGTTTTAGTCTACATATAATACACTTTCAAACATAAGTAGCAAAAGAAAAAAAGAAAAGAAAAAAAAAACAAAACCAAAAAAAACCACAAACCAAACCCAGCCCTCAGCATGCATTTAACAATTACCTTGCGTTATGGAAATTAAATATCTACGAAGAAGCAAGAACAAAAGGGGGGGGGAATTCCACTGCAAATGCTCCTATAAGTTCTGTAGATAGTTTTTTTTTCTCCATTGTAGATTCGAATTAATGTGGTGCAGTATTGCTCTAAGCATCACATCTTTTCCTCCTCTTCCTTCCTCACTTCCCCAAGCACACCTCCTGCCCCAGAAGATGTAGGTAAACATTTTAAAATGTTAATGGAGACATTGAAACAGGAAGTTGAAGCAAGATTGGATTCCTCTATAAGGAGGGTGGTTGCTCAGATCAACTGTTCCTTGAGACCATTCAATTCCCAAATATGTCCTTTAAGAGGATCCCATGGAACCTCCCTGTGCAATTTCTATGGAGCCCACAGCTGGAAAAATATTAGAAAACCCAAGAATGGTTAAAATAGGGCAAAATTCTTCTCTTGCAGGATTCTACACAGAACAAAGAGGAACAAACCAAGACTTCTCTTTCTACCTTCTGTGTCCCCACTTTCAAAAGTTTTGGTAAAGATATCCCAACTTAATCAATATCCAAGAAAATAAAAAACCTAATTAACTAAATACAAAGCAAAGCGAGAGTCTATTTTACAAACTCTGAGATGAAGGGTCAAGGACATTTACTTGACTATATATATATTAATAACTTACGGATGGGGACAGGAATTTATGAGTTTAAGTGACAACTATAAACTCAAATACTGACTTTAGCCAATTCATAATAATTTTGAGAGCTTAAGGTGGAAGTACATGTCTTCTGTTTTAATTTCAGTATCTCTAAAGCAAGTATCAGAAAACTTTCCATTATACAATTATTAGTAAAGATATCTGCATGACTACACGTGAAGGAAGTTGCTCAGTTTTCCTGCAGAGGGGAAATCAGGTTAATAGTATGGTCAGTAGTGTGAAACAGAGAATCTGTAAACACTGGACCCGCTGCTATACTATTTCAACTTTTCAGACCTCCTTTGTGTAAATACAAACTACGTTTTAAGGCTTACAACAATTACCACTTTTCTGGAAAAATTTGTCTGAGGAAAAGTGAAGAAAGGCCCCGTCCCTAACAGCATTTTCCAAATAGTATGCTCGTACACAAGATTCTAAGCACCTACAGTCTAGGTTCAAAGAACAGGACATCCTTTTTAATGTATTTATTATTTACACACACACACACACAAAGGGAAAAAATTTGATTGGTAAATCAGTTGTACTGTCTACCAAGTGCTGTTTTAACTGCTTAACCTAGTACCTAGCATAAGCTTTAAAAAGTGGTAATATAATTCATCAGTGAAGGAAAAAAAAAGCACTACTGTTTTAAACATTTCCAGCATGTAACATCATCCAACCTATGCATGATTTTAGGAAGGTTACAACATATCCACAGCTTAAGACAATTCATCACATCCTTCAATGACTGACTATAAAGCCATCACTTTAGGTACAACTTCAGCCAACTTCTTCCAAAACCCATTAGTATAATGTTGCATACTGTAGATAAAGTATGCCATATTTAAATAATGAAAAACATAAGATAGCATCTCTAATTGTGACCCTAAAGATACATTACCAAGTGTAGCTCAGACAGAAAAATGCTAATGACAAATATAACCTTGAAACAGGAGAGTAAGAGATAACTATTAATAGAAGGCTAATCTACAGTCTCACTTTACATAATACACAAAATTGCAGTAAAATCAAAGTTCACTAACATCAACAACGTACTTCAGAACTCCACCTAGGCTGATGATGATGAGCAGGAAAAATTCTCAGAATTTTTAAAGCATTTTGTTAATGACAATATGACATGACGAAAAGGAAGTTCCTCCTGATGATTCATGAAACTACTGCAGTAGTTTTCCTCTTTCTGCCTCTCTTCCTGGAGATCACAGTGAAAACAAACCCGCTGTCATTGTGGTAAAACAACACCTGACCCAAATACTATGCAAAATGTACAAATTCGGGGAAACAGCCATTTTGCAAAACTCTGAGATCACAAATACACTCACACTTTACATTCACTATGATGCTAATTATCTTTCAAAAAGGTACTTTCGGAAAAGGCTAGTGACTCAGGTGTGAGTAAGAGCAGATGTGCTGAAGCAAGGTTTATGAATACATTTCCAAATATTTTTCAACTTTTCAATCTTTTGGTCAAGATGTTGTGTTACTGGACCCAAAACTAAAGCATCAGACATTCTCCATTTATGGGGCTCACAAGATTACAAACACTGTCTCAGCTGTCAAGCCAGACATACTCCTTAACTACTGACATATACTTATTTATAACATTTATTTCAAATTTTGTTAAAAACTATTAATTAGGCAGAGTTCTTGATATTCTTTAAGATCTGCCAGATAGGATCTTCTATACCTTTTAAAAGCTAGCATTTTAGGTTTTTTGGTAGCACAGCCAGATTTCAAAAGGCATATTAAGTGAAGGACGGAGGGTAGCTAGTGTTTAACTTGACGCCAGTTCGGTGGTCCAGGCAATTATGCACATATGAAATCATACAGAGTAAATTAAGCAAAGCCACCAACTATCACACTGCTACTCAGTAACCTTAATATTCTTCCAAATTACTACTAGTGACCCAATCTCCCCAAAGGCACAATCTTATAAAGCTGTTATTTTTGAAGAACTAAGGTGGTTCTCAAAGCTCTCTGAAAAATTAACTTCATTATAAAAAAAAAAAAACCCTAAGCACAAAACAAAAACCTATATGACTTACACTTGAAATATAACACAGCATACCATTTACTAGTTTACCACTTTTTCAAAACATGCACACACAAAAGCACAGCACAGTACAGTCCTTCCTAGAAAAGTCATCATAGATCAGCTCAGACAGCTGATGTTCCAAGTGGGCAGCTGAATCCATTCAAACAGTGAGTACATATCAGGGTGTGTAACTCTAGACCATGCAGAAGTACTGAGCAGCAGCAGGAGATGAAGCACAAAAAGCAGAGAAACGAGCAGGGTGTTTCAAAGAGACATGCAGAAAGCTGTGGTAAAGGACACACAAGATTGACAAAGTAACACAGAGAACAGGGTAGAACTATATTCAAAGCAGCAGACTTAACCAGAGGGATACTCCCTCTGTTAGAGCTGACATGGCTATCAGACAGCAGAAAATCTGGGTGGCTATTTATTTAGCAGATACAGCATTACTTTCACACCAACATGAAATACTTCACCCTGTCTGTAGCTGCCTTTCAAGACTTTTCTACACAACATGAGCTACACTAAAGAAAAAGGAAAAAAAAAAAAAAGAGTGGCCGTGGGAACCTGAAAGTGAGGTTCAGTTTAACTGTGAAGCTCCACAAGTGGTTAGTACAGCAGAAGAGAAACACAGGTAAATGTGTTTCAGTTATTTTCAGCATTTGCATCTCAAAACCATAAAATCAAGAAAGTTAACTCTGAAGCAACCAAAACTTGGAATTTGTTAAGGTCTCCCTTTTAAACCTAAGATTCTTCCAGTTCAAAGTCCAAAGTGCAAAATGTTGGCGTGCCCATCTAGCTTTGTGAACTGCCAAACATTTCAATATTTTAAGCGAGGACTTTATGGCTCTCTCATCATGAAAAGTATTCTGAAGAATACATCATTAGCATTAAAAGCTGGGATATTAACACCTTTTATCATGAAGACTGTCAAAAACTTCTACTACAGAACCTCATTTTAGTTGACTACAACTTCCAGTCTGAGCAGATGTACTTATAAATTCTGGTTTCTTAAAGAAACATGTCACAGTAATAGGAGTTAAAAAAATTATTCTCTATACATTATTCTTGTTATGTCCCACCTTCCTGCACACCAAATATTGACATTAACTGCCAACTCCGAGGAAGAGACTGGGCAGGTGACAAATCTAATAAATGAAGATGTCCATTTGAGAACTGTCAGAAAAAAAATTAAGCTATTTACAATTACCAAAGACATACTATGTACAATTACATACTCTTGCAGCTGATAAGTATCTAGAAGCAGAAAGATATCCTACAAAGCTCACTGGACAAAAGAAAATTCCACCAGGAAGAAGAACTTAAACATCACCGTACAGCAACCATTCTACAACAATTCCAGTACAGTACAGTACTGGCAAAGACTCCATAAAAAATAATGAATAATATATTGTCAAAAAGGAAAAAGGTGGTAGACTTTACCAAATACAAAATCATATGCATAAAGCCAATTTAAGAATAAATATGTACATTAAACTACTGTAGATATTAAATAAAAAGAGAATCCCCAAAATCTGGTAAGCATCTTTAAATTTAGCCTTCTATTGAAGTGTTGTTTCAAGGAGAAGGGTCTCAGAAATAAATCTGTGCATTTAACTAAAAATTTAGTCATTTCATTCATATTCACCGTCATTTGGCAGTATGTCAGGATACTACCTGTGCACAAAAGATCAATTAAAAGTTCTCGCACGGATCATAATTTATTATGCCATTTAAATTGGAACAAGCAACTGTCACTTTTCATTCTTCCTCTGTGCTGTGAATTTTACTGTGCATAATGACTGCTTGAAAAGACCGAGTTATAACACCAATACTACTGAACTGAATTTCCTTGCAAAAAAACTGCCTATGCAGTATTATCATTAAAGCCATAACCTAATTTATTACTAAAGCACATATCTTCAGGGATTCATGCAATTACTCCACAACTCTTCATGACCACCAATGAAAACAACAGTAACAGAGCATCAGGACACTGATTTATTTTTTTTTTAAAAACACCTTTGTATTAAATTAATAGCTCACTGGATGTTAAAAAAGTAGAGTCAAACGCCACTTCGGAAGACAACTTCAATGTCAGTAAGAAGCTTTAGTTGTTCTAAATAAAAGAAAAAAAATTTATTTTGAAGGAAACATTTTTGAATGCTCTAAGGTCCACAAGGAAACTGCATATATACAACTCTGAAGACAGTAACAACTTCTGTGGGGTTTTTACAGAATACGGAGGAACAAGGTCAGAAAAAGGACCATCCCATATGTCAGAGAAAATAATTAGCAGACCAAAAAGAAACAGTCTTTTTAATTGTTACTACTGGTTTTATTCTAATGTTACCATATAATTTAAAAAACGGACTCAGACCAAACAATTCTAAAGCAACACAATCCACAAAATATCAAATTCTTTTTTTAGTCCAAGATGCCTAAAATACACCAAAATCCACCTTCCCTATTACCACAAATACTTTCCAAGCACTTTGCGTGTGAAGCATAAGGGAAGCAGCAGCTGGAGGCTAGGAGACAGCTGAGCATCTGGTAGAATTAATTTCCTTAACACCATGACATAACACGTGCCATCCATCAGTGAGATTATTCACTTTATAAAAGTAATGCAATTTGTTTGCTGGAATATAGAGTTTCAAATGCTGAAAACTCTCACTAAATGAGCCATGTGGTATCTTTGGCAGGGGGAACCAAAAAAACTCCAAAGCTGAACCACGCTCTCCAGTAGCTTCTTTTAGATGCACTAAAACGTTCTGCAAACACACTTTCACCAGCGCAACCTGCAGAGCTAACAGTGAGTAATCCTTACAGCAGCACCACACTGAGCTAAAAGCAAAAAATGAAAACGCCATTTCCCTAGGGAGAAACAACAGTCTCACTCATTTTTTAAAAACTCCGTGAAACACAGGTAAAGAAAGGAATAGATGCAGATCAAAGAAGATGTTTTCTCCACTGCCTATTCATATTAGCAGCTGAGACACTATATCGAATGGAGGACTGATGACAAACAAGATAAAGGTGAATGCTAAACAGACAAGCGATAAATTTTAGGGGGAAATAAAAAATTATGCTTTTTGCTCAGTAACTTTTTAAAATATTTATTTTTAAGGATTGAGTAAGACTCAAATACTTCCCTAATTTTGCTGTAAAGATGAGAAGAACTAATGAGAGCAATACGTGGCATGCCCCTTGAACATCACAATGGAGTTAAGATATCCCTTTGCTGGTTAAACAGCTGTAAAAAGCCATAAGCATCTAATTAACTTAACAGGAAACAGAGTCCTGGAACCAGTGCACAAATGGCTCTCTGAGCCCCATCAATATGCCTCAGTCTTGATCTGCATATAGTCACCTTCTGGATTTGGCATCACTAACTAACTTAATGCCCCAAACTACCAAAGGTCTGTACTACTATACTACTCTTGTCTCCTTCTTAGAACCATTGCATTAAGAAACTGTTAAACAGCTTTCAGCTACAGCCATTTTCCCCCCCGTTTAAGTCGGGGGGGGCAGAACGACTGAGAAAATTTTCTTAAACAGGCCTCTTAACAAACACATTAAAGATTAGTTTTTAAGTTGTGTAAAATGTTTACAGAGATTCTTGATAAAAGCTTAAAATGCATTTTCATTTAGCCATTAAAAAAAGCAAATAGTATTTATTATATATTAAGCACGACTATGCCCTGAGGTTTCTTCTTGTATCAGATGTAAATACAACTGATAAAATGGATACCACTTAGCCAAGGTAGAAGCATTAGATTGGGAAATGTTTCATCCTCCCTGGGATGCAACACAGTATCATGCTTCTGCTGTTTCTGCTTACGGATAATTGGTTCCTGGGAGGATGATGTTTAATTAGCATTAAAGACATCCACTCATTTTACAAACTGAATAATGCACACAGCACAGGTAACCCTATACATGGAGCACCATAAAGGTGATTTCTTCACTGCACAATAATGGAAAGTCTCCAGGAAAAAAGCATATATATATATACTGTGCCACCACAGTTAGGACCAAATTAAAGACCTTGAGGAGACGATGTCCAATACTTAACAATACTGTTTCACCAGCATTTTTTATATGCATTGATTCATACCACTGCATTTCCCTGAATATCTACAACTACTTGAAATAAGGTTGTACTACGGTGGTGATTGGTCACTTCTCCACAGGAACAAGCATTAGAAAAAGCTGCCCAGGGAAGTGGGAGTCACCATCCATGGAGGTATTTAAAAGATATGCAGATGAAGCATTTGGGGATGTGACTTACTGATGAACTTGGCAATGTTAGGTTAATAGTTGGACTCTCATCTTACCTTTTCCGACCTAAACAATTCTGTGATTCTATAATCACTGGCAGCATTTCAGGGGAGAGGACAGGTTGGAAGCAAGAAGTGTGACAGCCACAGCATGGCTCTGAAATGCTCCTGGATGTGAAACAAAAGTTCCTATGTAAAGAATAAAATGTAATTAGGTGGAAAGCGTGCTGTTTTCCCTCTTCTTGCAGATGAAATGAAAAGATGAAAGCTTGTGCAAAGGAAAACACTTTCTTCTGCAAAAGAAAGTAGGGAAAAGCATTAAGCCTACACTGTCACAGCTACTGTGCATGTTAAAGTTACCTCTTACAGACAGACCTCCTTTCTGCCCTGTTTTATGGGGGAGTGCATAACCACCTTCTTAAGTTCAGAGATTAAACACTTGGCAATTCTGCTGCATTCTCTGCACACAGCTCTGACACCAGAAGGCAGGTGTTCCGTACCTGCAAACACACACAGACAGGAGACAGCACCTCAGAAGGAACCAGCCCATTGTGAGGCTGCTGATGTATTACTATGCAAGTAGGGATCATTACTCAGAGCAACAAATGTCATTCACCTACATGACGCATGCACGAAAAAGCAGAGATCTCTCTCACACCAGAGAAAAAAAAGTCAGAAGGTTTGCTTGACATACACCCTTTGAGGGGACCAGAGCATTTTGCTGCAGCCTAGTCATTAATACTTCAGTTTTCTCTAAAACAGATTATCAAGTAAAATTTCTAAAACACTACAACCAAAGGACTAATCTGGAACAGCTGTTGCATCATTACTTAGACAAATTTTTGTTTCATATATATGGATTATCACTTTACAAATGCTCTATTAAATCTTAAAATAGCATTTTTTTTCTGCAGTATCTCTGCCTCGTTCACCACATTGATTGCTATAGCAAATAAAAGAATTTGGCTGAAGTAGATTTACTATTTTGATTACTAAATCTGTCATAGACACTTCTGACTTTACATCAAAATACACACCACAATCAAGACCTTTCCTTAGACAAGATGTATGCAATTTGACACATCCTATGCACTATCCTCAAGGATAAAACTATTAAACAACTATGTTTAGGAAGGGCTATCCCCACAAGCTTTAACAAGCTAAAGGTTTACAGCAGCAAACCATACCTTTAAAGAAACTTGGTGTCAGTTTTATACGAGAGATAACTGAAGAGACAAGAACTCAGCTCATCTATGTATAAAATGGTGTTTATCACTCCTTAAAATAAAACTGATTCTCAGAAAAGCATACATTTTCTTTCAGAAAAGTTTTAAATACAAAGTGGACATTAACCAACTGCAATCATGCCTAAATCAAAATTATTTAGACACATTTCATAACACATGCAAGGAAAAAAATGTAACACATTCATATACATTTAGCTGACCACAAGCATTTTGCTCAGATTTTTCTACTGAATAGCAGCTAATGAATCTCTCCTGACAGACGATCATTTTATTTTCATTTTGAAATTCCTCTCAGCTTTGAGGTTTCACTTCAAAAAAACCTTCACTTTGCTCTCTACAGCGAAGTTGGGAAAGCATGTCTGCAGAATCTGAAGTGCTCACTGAAGCTCGTTTTGTGCTAGGTAACTCAGATGACAACAGAAAAAAACTATATTCTTCTCATCAGTTGACCCCTGTATAACTCCCTCTTCACACTTTCACCATTTCTACAAATATAAAGCCAGATTCATAGAATGGTTTGGGTTGGAATGGACCTTCAAAGATCGTCTAGTCCAACCCCCTAGTCATGGGCAGACACACCTTCCACTAGACAGGTTACTCAAAGCTCCATCCAACCTGGCCTTGAACGCTTCCCAGGATGGAGCACCCATGACTTCTCTGGGCAACCTGTTCCAGTGCCTCACTACCCTCACAGTACAGAATTCCTTCCTAATATATAATCTAATCCTAGCCTCTTTCAGTTTGAAGCCATTACATTCATGAGCAACACCTTAATTGCCCCTATACACCAGGTAATATAACCTTCAGTAATATTTAATTGCTATTATTTCCCAAAGCTTTTGCATTTTCAATCCATTTTTTAAGTAACTCAAGCTTTTTTCTGTTATCTTGACCTCAAACATATGTTACTGAAGCAAAGACAAAACTCACATCACCATAGCAGTTCACAGGCCTGCTACTTTAAGAAATCAGCATGTTTCAGTGAAAACAATTGGAGACAGCTTGTAAATACATCCTTTCTTCTGCATCAATAAAATCTTTTAACAGTTTCACACTCTTCAAAACTTCTGCGATTCATCGTATTCTGTGATTTCTCAAGAACAACAGTATTTTCAAATATGATATTACAAATATTTTCATTAATGCAAGTAAAGTAAGTTTTCATCTTGCTTGTTTACATCAATGTTCAAATATCTTAATTGAAGACATGATGAAATTAAGGTTTGACATGTTATTAAGTAAATGTAGGTGAATCCTTCTTCCCAGAACATTCAGTAAAACAAAACCTAAGTCTTAAAAGTAAAAATCAGCATGAAGCCATCATAAAGAGATATGCCAACTAAAAGCATTTTTAGAGAAGATATTTTAAACATACAAACAGGGAGGACACTTTTATCAAAAAGTTTAAGACAGTGATCTGCATATTGTTTTTTCTTACATAGAAAAAAAAATACTTTTTGTTTTTTTAATAAATTGGGTATTCCATGTTATTGCCTGCTTGGAAAGAAAATCCTCATTAATCTATGGAACAAGAACTATGGCAGCTGGGGATCCAACAATGCTATGGGTTGCTAGCTTCCCTAAACAAGTAGTACTGAGGAAGACAGATTTCCAATAGACATATAGTTCATTGTTTTTCATTGGTTTCATTGGTTCATTGGTTTACAATATTAGTTATACTTAAATTGGAGCCAATGTTTTTTACCTATGCCCATTAAATCTATTCCCTCTCAATATTATCTTGAGCCTGTACTACAGTTCCCCCATGGCTTCCAGCTCAAATTCCAATCCACATAGTAGTATTTTTAGTTTCTGCTTACCCTTCTCCTCTTACATTTTCATATATTTGTAGTTAATCTCCCGATGATTTCCTGCTACTCGCCCTACATGCCCATTCAACCTGCCAGCCACACAAAAGGTGCACAAATAGTACTGTAACCACAGCAATAAAAAGAGAGATCAGCCCACAGCACAGGCATAAAAAATGAAATTACGAGAGGGTTAAAATAAACAAAAGAAATAGAAAAACAGCCAGGAGAACCATATCAAATCCACAACAATATATGATTGGAATAAATCTTAAGTCCAAACAGGCCTTACAGCAGCAAGTAAGCAATTTGCACTAAGTAAGTACGAATGATAATCAATCACTTCTTTTGCTGGTAAGTCTGCTGCAATCCCATTTAGCTAACCTTAACAGTGCTGCACTAAAACATTCTGCAACAAAAACCGTAATGCCACCACCAATAACGAAGTCCATCTCTTGATTACTAGTTCATGAGGTCTTTCACAAAACATGGCATGCCTTCACAATAAGTAAAATTAGCCCCCTTGTCCGGCAGCTTCACAGGACTCACTGCAACTACCGAGAATTCCTAAGCATTAGTCTTGCATCTGACTACCTTTTGCATGCAAAATAAAATAATATGCATCAAATGCTGCTGTCAATTGAAAATCTCTAGTTTCCTCAAGAAGTGGATTTAAACACTTCATAGAGTCTTATGTAGCTCTTACAGTCCTAGACACAGAACATTCCTGGGTTGCTCAATATGCAAAACCCATTCATTGAACACCCTCAACACAAATAGCTAGCTCAAGAATTAGATCTCCAGCATCTTTAAAGAAACAAATTCTCAGTAACATTTTTAGAGGTTTTGATCCTGAGTAAAGAATTCTTGAAAACTTTGGACTAAGCAGCATCCATTACGTGGCACTTGGTCTCCTCTCCAAGCAGTTAAGAATGAAAGGAATGTTGTTTATCATCCTAAAATAGCTCTTGGTTAAACAGTAATCTTTACCACTGGTCAAAAAGAAAATTTCAGTCATATGGCATTTAAGTTCTAACCTTAAAATATTGCACATTACAGGTCCTTCCTGCAACTGTATTTTGAGGTTTGACATGCATTTTAAAATTCCTCTTCCCATGATTTTTCAGTTTCTCAGTTTCACAAAAATATCTCACATCTCCTTGGAAACCTGAACACAGCACAACAAAGACGCCTGGTTCTAATGCTTAGAAGCAGGTTAGAAAAACAACTGCATTCCCTTGCTAGTTAGGATAGGGTTCAACACTTCATTTCTCTTTACTAATGTATCTCACAAGAAGCTGTCTCTCTCTCTCTCCCCCAAAAATTTCTTACTTGCCTTCTCAGCCGTTCACTCAAATCCTATCCATTTCTTCACTACTAATTTGCACTCACCTTGAGGTTCAATGAGTTTTCTAAGCACCTATGCATCAAAAGATAAGCAATTTATGGAGGCTGGCAATACCCAAGCAATACTCCACTAAGAAGCAAGCCTCCTGCTGCAAAACTGGTAAGAATGAAGAGAACTAAGACCCCTTTTGCAGAGATATTTATAATCTTGATCTACATCAATTGGTTTCTATACCAACTGCTCTTGATCAGCACAAGATACCAAAAAACAACAAAGTAATTTCTATTGTGTTCCATGCCCATCTGTAGATGCCATAACCTCTGGTTTGGGAATTAATGCTGGTACTATAAAAAAAAAAAAAGTTTGACTCCCCAGTTCAACAACCCTTTAAGTACTACTCTAGCTGCAGTTAGAAAAAAAAAAGTGCTGCTTCTCATTTTGAATTTATGACTGCCAAGGGAAGCATAGACATCACTCTAGCCCCCCAAAAAGGCGTCCTGCCCCAACCATGTAGTCCTGAGTGTTCAGAGCAGCACTTTCCTGCAGTACTGTTACAGGTTTAGCCAACGTTCCCCTTGCAAAGCCACCTTCACCACTACAACTCAATTAAAAGCTAAAATTCTGAAGATATTTCCTAAGAATTATACATCTTCAAAGGCATAAATATTCTCTCTCACAGGAATCAACAGTGTTTTCTCAACTGCAACACAGTGGGAAATTTGAATCATCCATTACTGCGGTTTAGTTGAAAGCCTTATAGAGACAGGGCCCAAGAATAACAAGCAACACAGAAATATCACTATGAAGGAGAAAAATCAGGAAGACTAAGACTTCTCCAGCCCCTCCAAGACAGAAAATGGCACATGAAAGGCAGAGAAGAATTTCTGCCCCAGAATACCACAAGAACAAGAGATGATGTTCAGCTAAATGAAAGCTGACAAGTTACTGTCAATGTAAAAGGATACTTCTTCATACCTCTCCATAGGGAACACACTACTAAGGGATACAGGACTGCCAAGCCAAAAGCTTAGCAGCCTTAAAGGGAAGAATAAAAGATAAAATTACATTGTAATAGAAAATATTTGAACAACAAAGACCAGGAATAGATACCAAAGTCTTTGAGTTTTATGACATAAGTCAAACTGACAGGATCCCAGAGATACACCCCAGAGTATTCTATTGTCATAACTACCTATCGTAGATTCTTTTTTTTGCATCATCATCCCAAGCATCTGTTTCTACTCCTGTTTCTACTCCAAGAACAGATGGTCTGACCCAACACGGCAATTCCTATGACCCTATGCTGATCAGCAGGTGGGAAAATTAAGTTTTGAGGTTTTAAGAAGCAAAGCAAGATTAACAAAAACAGTCTCTGTACTGAGAAAACAGCCTTCCACAAACTCCACCAGATGCAAATATGACTTCGGTCCAGAAATACAAAGACTATCAAGCTAATAAATTAGTCCTTTTTCATGTTAGTGAAGGACAGCTATTCCAGCTGTACAGTGAAATTTGTGGAAGTGAAAGAAGTCAGCACGTTCACATAAAAGTTAGAAGTCATTTTCATTATAAACTTCTGATAAGGTCACTGCACACACCAGTAAAAGAAACAAAGAAAACAACATAGGCATATAAAATAAAAAGTCTAAGAAGGTATGCTTTTGCCTATATGTTTTAAGTGCAGGTTAGAACTATGCAGATGCACTTTGGAAAGCTGCATTCCCAAATCTGGTAACAGATGGAGGAGACAGCTTGAAATAATTCATCTGCACAAGAAGAGAATGTGAGTGAGACTGATACTGACCAACAAGGCACTAACAGCATATGCACAAAGTACACTTTCTTAAGTGAGTAATGTCCCTCCTCCTACAAGAAATCTTTCAAGTTGTAATGGTAAAAAGGGAACTACCCATACGTGCCTGTATGGGTATTTTTTTAATATTCTCTCTTTGAAAAAAAAAATAACTGGATGAAAAATTGTATGTCCATGAGTCACAGGAACTTCTACTGAGCCTGTATTCTGAAAATGTGCATATCAACCTTATTAAGTTGCCAGGAAATACTATTAATGAACCAAAATAAATAAAAACTTCCCTTTCCACTTAAAAACAGTCACAGGGAATGAGTTAATACATATGTTCTTAAATTAAGAGTCACCTGATGGAGACCAAAGCAACAAAGAGGTTGGTTACTAGGGCATTCTGTGTGAACATAGGAGAAAGATGTTCTTCAGCCTAACCTGAAAGCAGGATTCATCTGCTATCAGCAACAGCAGACAACCAGGCAAAACAAGAGGACCTCCTTGCCAGCAATGCAGTCCATGCCAGCAAATTGGCCAATCCAATTTCAGACTATTACCAAGGAGAGTAAAGTACTTCAAGCACTCTATACAAATCTTAACTTTCTCTAAATAAACCAGACCAATGCGCTGATTTCTTGCGCATGGAGAAGTTAATGAAATAAATCTCTCTATAATTCCCAGAAAGGACAGCTTAAGTGTGAATACATTCCTATGCTGCAGATTTCCAAGATGGAGAAAGGAAGGCTACTCTCATACCCATCACCTCTTCCCTCTAGAAACGTGGACATCATTAATCTGCATCACAGAAGTCTGCTCACAGCTTTCTCCATTTGTTAGTTCATACAAATTTTAGCACCTGAGGGAGGAAGGTGGGTTTGAGCCATTCAAAGTGTTTCATTCAATTTATCCGCCTTTTTTTTTTAAAGTAATTTTCACCACAATCTTGGAACTGATTTATAGATATAGGGTTTTTAGACTGTTAAAAAAGCCTTAAAATACAATACTGAAAGTTATTTTCCTCTGCCACTGCTATTTTTCTTTTCAGTCCATTGTACCAGTTATTCACTTTGTCAACCACTATTCTCCTAATATTTTAAAACCTACTTCTAACACAACTAGTAAGCTGCCAAGTCCTTAACTTTCGCATGGCTGTCACTCTAAAGTGTACTCTTAACTCAGGAAAAACCATTGGATGTGACTGGTTTAAGTCAAACTCCCTATCACCTGGTTACCTAACACACTTAGGAAAGGTACAAATTCTTTGTTGAGGATGGTAACTCACCAGGGTGCCAGTTAAAAAGTACATTTTACACAATCATTTACCACTGAAGAATAACTTTTCTACTGCATATAGAAGTTAAACCCCCCAAACGTAACAAAAATTTATTCCACTGTATGAAGCTAAGCATCTCCTTTGCACATACATGATGGGGGGCACACACAGGGGGAGGAACAGAACAAAGACAATAACATTTGGTTTGAATCCATTACTTAATTCCATTAACTGAAAAATATTCAAAGATACTCTTAAACATGGAAAAATTGACATAGAAAAAACAAGTCAAACGATTGTCTCAAAATACCTTGAGGGAAAGTGAGTTCAATATACACAAATGACAGCAATTGAATATATGAAATCACACTGTGCTGGCTTAGTTAAACCACTGTCATCTCTTTGCATGAATACTTTACATAAGATTAAGCCCATTTTTCAATTTATCTTGTTATTTACCAGGAGTATTTTTACTTCAAGACTGATTTTGTATTTTCTAAATTGTAGGAAAAAATACACTAGACATTCCTAAGTATTTTCTACAGTGGATTTATGATTTGACATTTTACACCATGGACACACAATTAACTGGACACCTATGTGAGCTGAAGAAAATACTTTGCTCAAACCAACTGGTTGCCTACAGATTTCTGTATTAATCTAAATGTAACTGCATTAAAATAGTGAATTACTGGATGATACTGGAAAAACAGATATGATAATGCCACATATCTGAAATTATAAATAGAATTCCAAGTGAGTTTAAAACCAGAAAGTAAACAAGTTTAATGTATCTATAACAGAAAATGTTACTGAAACTCATACAAAGGGAACTACTATGAAAAAGCAAAAGGTGTGATTGCAGATTTCAGACAGTCTGGTGCAGACAATTATAAGAAAATAAAGAAACCTGCAGTCATTGCAGACTCCCCTTTGAAACCAAGCACCTTTCTGACAGCAGACTACATTCTCCTCCCATAATAAAGAGTCTTCAAACTGACACTGTATATCACAGTTCTTAAGTTACTTGAGACACAAGGAAGCCCTTTAGATACAATCAAGGAAAATGAACATCTGCAAAAGGGAGAAAAACAAAGTCTGCAGCATGATCTTTCAGGCAATATTTAGGAGTCTTAAAAATAGAATTAAAATAAAAATCCATAAAGCAATAACAAACTAATAAAATGCAACACCAGCCTCATTCATAAATCTTCCATTTAGTATACAAGTCACTATACGTTAAAGGGACTGCTTCCTGTCCCTTCTGTTATTTTTTTTAGGCTCAGGTTCTCCTCTTGCACACTCCAAATACATTCTCTCTCAGTTAAAACACATTGTTATGCTAACACAAAAGTTGTGTTATAAAACTTGCATTTGAAAGTTCTCATTGTTTCCCAAATTTGCACTACCCTCAAAAGGTAAACTCTATATACATTTTATATCACAGTAAAATGCAAATATTGCTCAGGTGAATTAAGTCCACATTTCTGATTTAGCCTACATTGTATTGCACTTGCAATTTTAAAGGAGTAAGCCTTTCAAGGCTGTATTTTTACCCATAAAAATTTACAAGTTCTCCAATTTAAATATTTTCCCTACAGATGCAGTAATTTTTAATGTGTACACATGAAAAGAGCTATGGTGATATATTGACAGGCACCTGAAAGTCACTGACAGCCTGTAGATTTTCTTCTCTTTATAAAGAAGAGAATATTTTATAGTGATAAAAAGCATGAAAATATCCATACAGCAGGAGTATTTGGTTATATCTACTTAGAATCACTTGATTGTCATAATGGAATGGTGAAACTGCTTTCGTTTTCCAAAACAATTTAAAATGCTGCTGCTAAGCATCAAGGAGGCATGTGAGGTGCAAATGCCTTTGTTGAACCCTGCTTTAAGCGTTCAATATAAAACTATCATATCCAACTTCTGCAAGTATTAAACACAGCTGCAAGTACCAAAAATTTAATGACAGGCAAAGCAGATCCACTCCATAGTTTCTGAAAAGTTTCAAAACTTAATTGGAGACTGATTGGGAAATAATCTTATCAAAGACTTTATAGCAGCGATTTTTACTGGCTCTTGTTCTAGATGGATATTTCTACATTATTTGTTACAGAAAAACCTTCAAATTACTACATCTATATTTCAAAAACTAACTAATACTGGATGATTAAATGAAACTGCAGGTAAGAATTATACTCGTGAAACAAAAATAGTTTTGGTACAAGTACAGACTGTTTGCATAAAGCATGTGGAAGAAAAAGGAAGTTCTGAAGTTTTTGTTGAACGCACTAAAAAAATCAAGGTTTTTGTAAAATCATCTCCTAGTTCAAATTCCTTCACATAAATTACTCCCTGTAGTTTTACATCTGAAAACCAGATCACTAGAAATACTATGAAATCCCTTCATATGAAATATGAGCGATCAAGCCAATTACTAAGGCTTCGACTTTTTTGTTACTCATGGCACGAATGTGGGTTTTTTTAGATGGGACAAAGGTCCAAGGATTTCTGTGTTGGAGGCTTCAATAATCTTGCTATTATTTGCAGGTTTCACCATTAAGGGTTTTTGCAATAAACCATCCATATTTGTCATTCAAAAAGTCTGATAAGAATTTTAAATTTTGAATTATATAGAAAGCAACAGAGGTCACAACTGGCATTTTTATGGTACCACAGCTATGACTACTAAATTCATACACCTGCTTGCATAACCACAGCCCAGTTCCCTCCCAAAGGATTGTTAGAAGAGATAATCCATTTTTTTCCTGTTTTGAGTAGTCTGTAAAGTGATTCTGATTTTTAGAAAGGCAAGTCCTATTCCTTAACTATTCTCTGGGTCACTTAGATGATGTTTTTAGTTATGGGTGCTGTACAAACTGTTCAGTTTATTTTTTATATAGTTATGTTACAGTAGATGGAAATCCTTCCTATTAACAGAGGAATATACAAGGCCCTGTTTTTAGTCTAAGATGAAACCACTCTTCCATTCTTTTTCTGCATGAAACTTAGTATAAAGAACACCAACTGGGTAGCAGTCATTAGTGAAAGATAGGAACAAAACCAGATGTTTCAATTCAAGTAAGAAGGAACATCACATCAATCCATTACCAGTGCAGTTTCCAACACCTTCACGCTCAGACCTGTCCTCCCTCTCACAATGTGGTAGACTGGGGAATCAGGGCTGTTCCTGGCTTGACCCATGTCCTCAGTAGGCCCATTCCATCACAAAGGAATTGCTATTTTATTAGATAAACACTGTATTATTTTCAAGAGACCACAGAGGGGTCCTAGCAAGAAGACACTTCCACAAGCATATAGCAGTTGGGAAAACAAGAGATACTACATCACAACACACACATGCAAAAAGAAGTAATTATGGCACTAGATGCTACCTTCACTTTTTGTAGCCACAAGTCCAGAGAATTCAATATTTCATCTCAACAGTCTCCTAAAATGTGTTGCACCACAGGATTTCTGAGTATTATTTTACAGTGGGAGAATACATAGCTTTGTTTTCCTAGACTTTCATATGTTTCTGCACTGCAAAACAATGTTGATTTATGTGTCTCTGCTCTCAAGCTATCTAAATGCCTCCCATTGATCTATCCAATCTGTGTTAGGGACAAAACAGATATTGACATCTCTGAGGCCCACAGAACTTGCACTGGGGCCCACACTGAGTCCAGGACTGCAGTTTAACATTACAACTTAAGCCCAGTTGGCAGCTGGTTGCTGCCAGGAACAGGGAGACAGAAACTTCCCATCTCCTCCATTCCCACCTTCTTCATTTCTGGCCTTCAGTCATCTCCTCACATTACAAACACACTCAGCTTCCAAACCAGTAGAACAAACTTTACTATATCCTAAAGATTTTAAGAATGTGTGTATGCCTTCCAAGTTAGAGAAGAAAAAGAACTGTAACACATGCATACAGAAAAGTCATGGTTCAACTAAATTGCAATTAGCCTGCATTACAACCCTCAAAGGAATGTCTCCTAATGAGGGAAAAATACACGTAAGGGTCAACTTACTCCACAAATTCCTATTGCATAGCTATTTGTGAAGCTGTTTATTTTCCTGAAAATGTGTGCTTCTAAATCAGGGAGAAAACTCTCATTATTTTTCTTACTCGAGTTGAAGCAAGCCTCATTACAAGCATGTATAGTCCTTTATATGTACTGTATCATGTGCTACAAACACTATCTCACTAGCTGCTGACCCTACACTATGAGTTTTAGAATAAAGTTAAGACAAAACACAATGTTTGAAGAACTGATTAAGGTATAGAATGCATCCAGAATGTAAAACTCAGTACTTCCAGAAGAGAAGCTTTAATGACTGGCATTCATAATATTCACATCTGAAGAAGCAAATTCAAAGTTCTTGAGCAATTCCAGTGAACCCCTACTTCCACAATTCAACTTAAGTGAATTTATTAAGTGGATTTAAGTGAAAATAAAGAGCTCACTGGGTGCCTATCTTCATAAACCTAGATACTTGCACAGAAATGGATACTATACACCTGTGATGATCTAACTAGTTCTGAGACTGCTGGCAAACCAAGTTAAGTAGGCAACTCAAGGGCCTCCTTTTATCTCCTCCTCAAAAAACCCAGAAAATTAAATCAATCCCTTAACTCTTCTCTGGTATGGTTCTTACAATCCAGAGTGGAGCTTTTGGCTTTTATTCCAGTATTTATTCCCAAAACACAGCTGTAAAATATAAAAATCAATTAATAATGTTTTTATATAAGACAGCTCACCCAGACACTACACAGGACAGATTTACTGTTCTCATAATTAAAAAAAACATTCAGAAATCTGCAGAGACTTGTTTTTCACAAATGTTGACAGACACAAGCATTACTTTTATTATCACTGTCTAAGCTTATAATAGAAGTATACTATTCATTTCAAATGACCAAAGCAAAAAAAAGGAGCTTCCCCTGAGCATGGATCATTATTCTCAACTATGAATCATGAAAATCATATTATGTACAAAAAAATCCATTTTTTTTTTACCATTTTAGACTTCTCCACACACCCACATTCCTATTAACGCATTCAACTAATTCATGTTATGAATTTTATGTTCACAGAAAAGACCTCCATTTACAGAAAGACAGTTCCTCTTGGAAATACCATAGGCATTTGAACAAGGACACAGGCAATCTATCTCTCTTAAAAGATGCAGCAGCCAGTAAAACAAACTTAAACAAAATATACAGATAAAATACTCTTGTTCAGAGTTAATTAATTCAAGACCTAGATAGCCAATCAGTTGGAGAACAATATTCCTGGAAAAAAGAACCTTCCACTGAGAGCACCTGCCACAAAATCTCAGCAGCACCAAACAGCAGTACTTTTACAGGAAAATCGTCCAAACCATCCACAACTCTTTTAAACCAAAAAAGTAATTATTTGCATTTTTCCTATCCTCAGAACCTCTTTTGTTACTCATTGCTGCTTGCTGCTTCTAAATCAACTCCTCTCACCTCTCCTTGTCCTGTTCCTTCCTTAGTCCCTTTTTGATTTCAGTCTCTGGCTCTTACAGTCTTTCTTCCTTCCTTCCAAGAGTCTGCCCTCTGTCTCCTAGCCTAGCATCTTCTCCCTCCTTTCTGTTCTACAGCCTTGGTGTTTGAATCATAACCGCTTCCTCCCTCTGCTCTGCAGTGGATGCCAACACAGACAGCACTGCTAGTACTGAACAGATTGTCCCTGTGCTCCCATTTTGGAGAGCCACAGCTCACGGAGGCTGATGTTGCACATGAAGACAATGCGAGAAGACACGCTCAGACACTGGAATAAGCACAGGTGCCCCATCTGACCCTACAAAGTCTGGCCAGCATTGCAAACTGTGCATGAAGCAAAATGAGGGTCCTTCAGCAAACTTAGTTGCCAGAACAGTGAACCTAATATGAGTGGGTGAAATCTGTGCAAGATAAAAGTCTTAGACAAAAGAGGACTTGAACTGGGACAGCTCTCTCACAGTACAACAGCCTCTCTTCTCAGTTCCAAGCGATGGGACTGCTAGAGCTACTCATCTAAACTGTGGAGTAAGCTAAACAAAATACTGGGTATTCATCCTGCACTGCAAATCAGAGCTCTCACTCATAAGATTTTGAGACTACCATTTTCAGAACAGCAATTAAGACCAACCTACGCAGACTTGCCTCGCAACACTAGGCTATAAACCTCAGAAAATTTAGAACTGACTGATGAACAACTCTGCTTTCAATTCAGCAGGGCAGGAGAGGGCATGTGGTTGTAGGCAGCCAACTCAAGATATGCTACCCCATTCACCAGGCAGAGTCACTCAGAAAAGGACAATTTTTAAGTAGTAAAACATCTCAACCAAACCCCAAAATAACAGTTTCAAGAACGAAACTGTACAGCTGTGTAGGACATTTTTTTTTCCAAATGCACCAGAACCTGCACCATAATCCAACCCACCATGAAATATCTATGAGCTGAACTAAGCAAGACATCTAAGAGATGACCTCTGTCTTTAACAAGGCAATATCAAGTGCACGTGCAGTGCAATGCAGTTCAAACTTACCCCTCCATACTCTCCCACTATTCCTGGGTGAAAGACCCTGAAACAACCATCAAATCAGCAGACAGGGGCAAGTCAGAACGACCCCTTCCAAAGGGGGCACCAGTTCAGAAGTATTCAGTGAATTACTGTGTAGGCCAAGCTCCAGACATTCTATTTAATACTTTCTCCCATTTGAAACTTCTGTCATGTAAGCTGTCTCCTTTATCCTCTGGTGGCTTTGGTTTTTGGTTTTTCTTTTTAAATTTGCTACGGACTTCCAAGAAAATGGAACAACTACAACTACAATTTGAGTAACACATTTTATTATTTCAACAGCTGTTCATAAGTGAGATTAATTCCACTAACAATGAGGAAAAAATAAATAGAAAAGAAAAAACTCACTGAAAAGTGCAATTTTTTTCTTAGAATCAGTAACAATTCTGTTGGTTTAGGTCGTGCAATTATTATTTTTAGTAAATATCCTTAAATTTTCTTTCCAATTAAAAAAGGCAAACTAACAAAAACTCTGCTTGCAGAACTATATTTTCAGTCCTTCAGCCATTTGAAATTATTTTCTACTTGTTTTGCACTTAAAATGTCTTACCAGACATGACAGATTAAACAGAAGCCCATGTGTCAATTAGAAGTTATCAGAAAATTTACAAGAAAAAGTACTAAACCAGACTGATTTTGCATCTGTTTATCTTCCATTGCTCTTTAATGTCTTGAAATTACCAGCATAGTCTATTTGACAGACAAAGGAAGAGAAACAGTATCGTTTTGGAGCTGGGATTTTTAGTGTTCTGTTAGAGAGGTGTAATTGGCAACATCAGCAAAGGATGTTCAACACTGGTTCAGTAATTCACAAAAGAAATTTGTCAAACAGCAACCATTTAGAAAAAGAGATTTCTGGATCACTTCCCATCACCATGGCTTCAGTTTTCAGCACACGTAGCTGTGTTATGGCTATTTGAACAGATTTTTTGAAGCACAGTCCTTTACTAAGTGGTTCCAGTCAGGAACCTGGGGAGACCTATCAGCCAAGCAGTCCCAAGATCTATATTACAATTACATATATACATACATTTATAAGATACTCAATGTATCCTATAGCAATATTCTATGTTTCTTAGCTACAGTAAGTCTGTTCAAATGACAGATAAAGTACAACAAAAACAGTCATATAGGCCATTCATCTGTATGGCGTTTTACATCTCTGCAAGCCAAGAACCTCCTTCTCTGTGCTCTTTTATACTGTTCTGACTCAGGTAAGAAGACCTTTAAGTCATGCCTAGTCTTGCCCAGACAGGAACTGCAGAAAAACATTGTACATGCAAGTAGGTGGTTAGCAATACCAACACGGAATTAGTTATTCTCTCAAAGTCTTCCTGAGTGAAATACCAGTCCAGCAGAGCTCTGCAACATTTCTTTGGGGGCAGCAGGCTACAAATCACACTCCCATACAACCAAAAAAAAAGCATTTTCTTCTTAATTTTGAAAAATACCAACACTGCTCTCAAGTTCATTAAGAATTAGTTACTTAATGGTAGCTTTTAAATAGCATGTTGGCTTGGACAGGCCACATCGATTGATTCTGGATCCCACCCAGGCCATCAAAACCTCCAGAGATGACTAAACTTGTGGCCCATTGAATTACCAGCCAATTTTAGAATCTGGTCTCGATATTCAGAGGCCCCTATAGGCCCCTCTAGGGCTCTATAAAGAAGAAGCAAGAAAGTTAGCGAAGTAATACTCAAAATAAATTCTCCTCAAAAAACCAAACTGATGTTTGAATTAGAAAAATTAACACATAGTTTAATGCAGCTACTTACAGTAACGCATACTAGACTATATAAAAGAACTAGTCCAAATGATTTCTAAGCTATTACTGTTCTGCTTTGAAAACCACTAAAAGACAGGGATCCCAGAGCAATATGAAACAGGGTGTATGTCCTTTAACAATAATAAGGAAGTGGGAAGGCAAGACAAACAATGTCATTCTGATGCTTAGAAAGACCTAGATATATTGGTGGGGGAAGAGGGGCAAAAATTATTATAAGTTAGAGGAGAAAGATAAATTACAGTCAGGAAGCCACAAATGAATATAATGTTCTCTCTTGAATAAATGTCTTAATGAAGCAGCAGGTGTAGCTTATGTAAATGATGTTTCTGACACTGTTCAACATAACCTGGAGACCATGAATCCAAAATAAGTAGTGCAGATAAGGGTAATTACTAGAAAGTTTGCTTTCAGAGAACTAAAGCAGTGGATCAGTATTAAAAAAACCCAAACCCAGAAAGCATTTCAGGCAGGTCCAGCTAGAACTTGACCTGTAGCAAATTTTGCTTAGTTTATTAATGTTGGTGATCAAACAGCGGCCTCATTGAACAATCTGCAAATTGCAACTTCTGCTCCTCCTCAGTTTGGTATAAGAAGTATGAAGGAGACAATCCTGATTCCAGACAAGCTTAGGAAATCAGGGCTTCTAAACTGCACTTGATAAAATCCATGCAGGTGAGAGCAAAACAAAATACTGTAAGTCTGAAAGAGATCAAGTAAAGTAAATAAAAACTCCACATATACAAAAAAATAGCCATCTAAAGAGTAATAAAGCAGAAAGGAACTTGAGAAGCAATACAGGATCGGATTAAAGAGTTATAAACCTGATATTGATCCTGAAAGCCAAATACAATTTGGGAAAGTGGTAAGACCACTGAGCACAAGAAGTTAAGGTATTTCAAGCCTAGTCAACACCATTGTCCTAGTTTTGAAATACCACATACATCATCCTTGTGTATTCTAAGGAACAGATCCTAAAATCTAGTTCTAAAATTACTAAAAACAGTGACAAGAACTAGAAGGAAAAAAACCAAAAAACACTCATCTTCTTAGTAGAGTTATTTGACTTTCCTAGCAGTGACTAGAGTAAATGAAAAAAAAAATTAAAGGGGTCTTTATGTATAAACTCATTTTTATGATTTATTTTAGGTGACAGTGCACATGAACAAATTTCTCCTCCCCTTCACCTCCCCGTCTCAAACAGAAAAATTTCCTTCCAGCTTCAGTCTCCTTTTTTCTTGGTCTTCTTGTAAAATTAACATGAAGTTCTTTAAATAGAATTAATCAGTGCAGTTACCAGAAAAATTACATACTCTTCAGTATTGCTGATATCCATACTAATTCTACTGCTTTTCACACTTGGCAATTCACCTCTACGCAGTCACAAATTTAAACCAAGTTTCAACGTGAGGGTTTTTTTTCTTCTAGACAGCAGTTACATTCCTACTCCAGCTGGTATCATGTTTACATCTATTAATATAAAATAATTTAGACTTTAACTATAGTTGTGTATGCACACACTTATTTTGGCTCTGATCATGCATGTATTTTAGCTTTGATTTTATTTTTCATCTGTTCTATGAAACAGCAATAATATTCCGACTTATACCAAAACCCATCAAGTATCTACATCAGCTCTGACGCTCAGAGTGAGTCTGAAGTGTCAACAGCACATACCCAAGTATGACATCATCTTTCAGCCTTTTAAAAAATTCAGATTTTCAGTAACTCTTGCCTACATTTCAGACCACCACCATCACAATTCCTTCATTAACAGTTTTCTCTGCCAGAAATTTAAGAACAGTAAGTTATTCACATATACATATCGGTTTCTATGAACTGGCATTATGAAACCGAGTGGCAAACGCAAGCACTTATAACAATCATAAAGCTAGAAACAGACAGCATTCCCCTTTTCCTTCTAAAATACGTATGCATATTTACTAGTTCACAGATCTAAAAGCCAGAACAACATATAAAAGCAGTCTGAAAACCCAAGACTCCTGACTTATCATGTAAAAATATTTGCTGAAGGACACAACAAGACTTTGATCACATCTCCAGGGCTATTCTAAATCATCTGTAAAACCAGACTGTGAAGTCTGGGTCCAACAGACATGTACAAGAAGGAATGCAAAACTCCTCCAGTTATAGAAAGGGCACCTGCAATACTGCAAGAGGGAAGAACGTAACCACTGGCATATGTACAAAAAAAACGCTATTTCTCAAATGAACTAGCATCCATTTCAGAAACAGAACTCAAAACATTCCAGTTACCTATCTGCATGTATGACAGATTCTGTAAAGCTTTAAAAACAAACCTTCTTACATCTGCATTAACAGAAAAAACATAAGGAATCTGGCAAACAAGTTAGAAAAAAACCCTAAAACAACATGATAAATGTAAAACAAGTTACCCCCACAAATTACCACATCCACCTGAACAGGGCAGCACCATTACAACTGAAGAGAGAAAAATGCTATGGAAGATAGGGAACAGTGATTATTTAACCATTGTCCTATAGAAGGCAATCTCTCTAACATTGCATTTTCCATCAGAAAACAATTCTCAAAGTATTTGTCTCCTACATTTTCATAGAATCATAGAATCAGCTGGGTTGGAAAAGACCTCTAAGATCATCGAGTTCAACCCTTGATCCACTACCACTGTGGTTACTAGACCATGGCACTGAGTGCCACATCCAGTCTCATCTTAAAAACCTCCAGGGACAGAGAATCCACCACCTCCCTGGGCAGCCCATTCCAATGCCTGATTACCCTCTCTGTAAAGAATTTCTTCCTAATATCCAACCTAAACCTCCCCTGGCACAGCTTAAAACCATGCCCTCTTGTCTTGCTGATAGCTGCCTGGGAGAAGAGACCAACCCCCACCTGGCTACAACCTCCTTTCAGGGAGTTGTAGAGAGTGAGGAGGTCTCCCCTGAGCCTCCTCTTCTCCAGGCTGAACAGCCCCAGCTCCCTCAGCCTCTCCTCATAGAACTTGTGCTTGAGTCCCTTCACCAGCCTTGTTGCTCTTCTCTGGACCTGCTCCAGCACCTCAATATCCTTCCTGAACTGAGGGGCCCAGAACTGGACACAGTACTCGAGGTGTGGCCTCACCAGCGCTGAGTACAGGGGGAAATCACCTCCCTGCTCCTGCTGGCCACACTGTTCCTGACAGAGGCCAGGATGCCATTGGCCTTCTTGGCCACCTGAGCACACTGCTGGCTCACGTTCAGCTTCCTGTCAATCCAAACTCCCAGGTCCCTTTCTGCCTGGCTGCTCTCCAGCCACTCTGTCCCCACTTGGTTATTGTTTGTGAATTTGAGACAGAACAGTGGTAAGCTCAATTATACCAACACCAAGCTTACTGACCAACAAGTCTTCCCAACCACCAACTCCCAGATATGATAAAGAAATTTGTGAAGCTCCAATGCCTCTAAAAGGTAAAAAAAACACTTTATGCAGAGAGCCCAATGATTAAAAGAGACAGTAGTAGCATTATTAATCTTTGGCAAATCAGCAGTATAATTCAAAGCTCATGGCTCTTGGTCCAACATTTCCATTTTTAGACAACAGTTTTTCTACATATCAGGTAAATCTTTTAAGAATCCTTCCTCAACCACAAAATACATAGAAAATAGAAAAAGAAAAACATAATATTAGAGAATAAACAGGTGTCCAAACATCTACGTAAGTCCAGAAAATAAATCCTATATCACTGCAAGGGCTTTCAGTCTTGAAAAGATTAGCCAGATTAGCCTAACAGTGCCATGAATAAAACTCCCTATAACTTGCTTTTTGTTTTGGGGATGGGGATAGGGTGTAGTTAAGCTTCTCTCTCAAAAGTATTTTGTCAGAATAAAGATGATTTTACATTAGACCCCATTCCAACAAGTAAAGGTTAATTTATTACTGGATTTATGTCTGTACCTGTCCAAATACAAGAAAGCTCCATCTGGTTTATATGAATACCACAAAATATTGGTCTATATGTTACATATTATATTGATTGTACTGTTACAATAAAGGCAAATGATTCTGAGGTTTCTCCTCTTCTTGCGGGTGACAGACCTATCTATCTCTGTATACTCTTACAAATATAATTCATGTATTAAAACACAGACTGCAAAATGCCTCAGACTAATAAAAGGGATTTTAAATACTTACAAAATCTAGCTGATAATACAAAATACTTTCCCTGATTAACAAAAGGAATTTACAGTGCTTTTTTACACTCAGGATCATCTTTGATTCATGTAAACTTACATTAGAGATAGAGATGAGTTTATGAGCTGCTCAAAACAGGAACAATATTTCTATAAACAACCACCCTCCAGTGTAATAACAAATACAATATTTTACATAAGACACAAATTAATATCTCTGTGCCCGCTATTTAAATTTTGGTATCATGAAACTGAAAAGAAATCCTATGTACTCACGTATGCTCTTCTATCACAAAGTATTTTGACACAGCTGTTTCTGATTTTTGTACTACTTACTACTAAAATCATTTCAATATAGTTCTGTAATTCCTTGTCAGAAGTACTTACTGTACAAACACTATTTTTCAAACACTAAATGGAAATGGCAGGTGTGGTGTATTTGTGCTAAGCTAAACTAATACTGTAAGCCACAAAGTTAAACTGTAAAAACGCAATCAAATACAGATTAAATAAGAAGAATATAAAAACTTTTTTACTAGACAACTGGGTTGAAATAAAAAGTATGAAAGAAGGGTATTTTTTAATTTGTATCAGTCATGATTAGGGTAATCCTGAACTCTACCAACAATCCAAATGCCAAGCAAGATGTATTGTTTCAACCAGTCAATTTAGAACTGACTCACCAGTCTATTTAGAACTGAAGCATAATCACTGTACAGGTAGTAACACAGAATAAAATTGTTTTATAGGTAAATTGTATTTTCAGTTAAGATGACAGAACAGGCAGCAGTCCCTATAAGGTTCACAGCTGGAGCACCAAACCCAAACCTCAGCCTCAAAGGTTGATTTCATTTGAAAAAAGGAAGGAAAAGGAGTCAGTTCTTGACAGTTTACCAAAAGACATGAAAACTTGTCATATTTTTGTTATAATAGAAATATGGCCAAAAAAAAAGTCAGAAAAAAACAAAAGCAGTAACAGTAGTCCTTCAGTTACAAAAGAGCAAGCAGTTTCTGTAGCACCCTCAGATTTTGTCTAAAGGTGATGTTTGTTAAGACCTTCCATACCAGAATTTCAAAGTATGTATTAATACACACTTGCAATTTTCCACATGCACAGTAAAGCTCTAAGGATCTCAAAAGGTTTTTTTACATTGATTTGCTTCAGAATTCAGTCATTCAAGGGAAAGACTAAATCTCAGTTTTCATTTAATAGGCAAAATTAGAAAACAACTTAAATCCTGATTATATAAAAATATTAGAAGAAGGTCAGTCATAATCCTCTTTGCTTTGCAAATGAACAATTCCAGTAGTGTCCTTAGAGCACCGAAATCATTTAGTTCATTCTCTGGAGGCCCCTATGGACTGAAGGTATGTAACTGCATAGATATCGTATAGAAATGAAGAACCATGTTACTTGATGAACATGGAATAACAGTAGAAATAGGTAATTTAAATGCAGTAGGCATGCCTTTGGATATGTCAGTAGAGATATTATTAATCTGGGGTAAGCATAGGAAAGTTTAAGCCCTAACCATAAAAATAGGGGCCCAAACTCTCAAAAATTTTGCATGCTGCAATGATTCACAGCTCTGAAGCACCCACTGTTAGGTGGCTATACCAAACAGATAATCAAATATGAAAAGCAGACCCATTACCAATACAACCTGGCATTTCTCAATTCCTTGCAGCATTCTTTTTATTAAAGACTGTGAAGACATTTGTATCCACCATATTACACTCCAAAGCTCACAAAAAAGCCCCCACCAACCCCCCCCAAAAAAAACCCATAACCCACAAAAACCCACACCAAACCAAACAAAAAAAACCAAACCCCACCCACCAAAAAACCCCAACCCAACAACACAAAACTAACGCCCACACATTGACAGCATTGGGAACTGTACTGAGAAGAACGCTGGTTCTCTATCTTATCACCGTATGAAATTTCTACCATCAGTACCATACGCAACTGCTCTTCCCAAGTAAAAAAAGCTATTGCAGAATTAGGAAGGGCAAGAGAAAGGCAAAGAACAAAAGGTACTGGATTTCCTGATTCAGAAAGTCATGAGATAGAAGACATTAAAGTTTACAGCTAGAAATCTGTCCTATCTTCCTCCATCTACACCAGTTGCTGTGCTCTGTCAGAGGCAGCACCATTACGGAGAGGGAACTTCAATTTGACCAAATACAGTAAGATAAATCTAACACTGGGTTTCTAGATGAAAAACAACAGTTACATTTTAATGTATGAGAAAATGTATCCAACTTGTCCAAATATTTAACCAGCTCTTCTGAATACCTTTCCAGTGTCTATCAAGATGGTCATGAGCGTCAACATTACTTTCTACATCCAAGCCATTTTAATAAAAGCAAAGCTAAAATAGCCAGAATAACCTTTACTAACGAAATGACAACTGCTTTGCAGAATAACCCAAGAGAGAGCACTTGGCTCACAATTCCACAGCAAAAATATTAAATAACCACTGCATTTACCTGCTCTTCTCTCTCACGTTTTCAGTCTGACCAAATCTACTGCTGCTTCCTTTTTATAGTAAAGGACTCCTCGACTTTTTATAGTCAAGAAGCAAAGATTTCTGAGGAACACTCCCTCACAACTGAGTATGTAAATGATTAAAAAATACTATAAGCTTCTGATTCTTAATTAATCCCAGACAGGAAAGCGCTCAGGCCACAGTCATTTTGCAGCTCATCCTCTTTCCACACAACCTCCTCCCAATAGCAAGTTGTTTTCAGAGAGGAGAGGCTAAAGCATCAGTTCTCCCTTCTGAGAGAAAGGAAAGGTGCACTGGTTCTCAACTTCAAACTTTCTCCTCAGCAAGTCTCTGCAAAGAATTCTAACAGAGGTGTTAGAAGACAGAAAAAGAGGAGTAAAAAGAGAAAAAGCTATGCTGAAGAAAATAAATGCTGAAAAGCAGTAGAAAAAATAAAGGAAAAAAGAACAGAGTAAGAAAATAAAACAACGAGCACAAAGAAAAAATTATATTAAACTTCCTCATATCCTGAAAAATCATACCTACACTACCACATATACATACACACACTTACTACACCTCTGAGCTACAGGCTTCACAAACGCATTACAAAGAGCAGAGCAGCAAGTGGCTGTTCCCCTAAGGTATCACTGTCACACACAGAAATCAGGGGCTGTAAGAGCTATGCTACACCAATACTGACAAGGCTGGGTTAAAAAAAAAAAAAAGGCAAAGAAGAAGGGAGGAAAAAATGTCTTCTCCAGCATTTCCTGTGTCACAGATATACAACCAGAAGCCTCCAAACAATTCCACCTGTGTGATACCAAGCAAACAGGTTGGTCCAACATGGATGAGGAAGTGGCTTTCCTGCCTTTATTTCATGTGCATTGGGAGTGGAGGCACTAAAGGCTGGCCAGTCCAGTACACTGTAGGTGCAGCCTAGACCAGCTGACACATCCAGACACTCAGCCTCACAAACAACAGGACACTGATGTGGTTGAGGGAGAGGATGTTTGCGCACACACATACGCTAAACACCCAACAGCAATAAAACCAAAAATTCCACCATAGCACATTCCAATTTAATTCTATCCAAGCAATTCCTCAACTTTAAAAGACTCTGCCACCCTAGACTTGCCAGTTTAGAGAAAATTTTCCTCTTGTGCATTTTCTAATATATATAGATGCTAAAATGTAACTTGATGAGATTTAATGACCAACCTGGCTTCTTCCCTTTCTATTTTTTTTTTGGAGATGAACAGGCTTGGAAAAGGCTACAGCTCAAACATGTTAAGCTTCTATAAAAATGCCATACGTAAAGCCAAAACTGAATTTTCGACTACCCTGATGAGTTAGAAAATCATAAGCTTCCTTTGCTTAAAAAATCCCTATTTCTAATATAAACTGAAAAAGACTAAGTGACGTATTAGTGATACTAAAGGTCAATATAATAAATAGCAGAGCTTCAAGGTACCAAAGAACTGTATATTAGTACCAAGTCTTTACATAGGGAATTGATGGAATGAACTAGTGACTGATAACAAATTTGGCAAACAGCATATACAAGGCATAACACTAAATAGATCAACAGGTTATAAAATCTACACCCACTAATAGGAAGCGCTATTTATTAATTGCATTACTATTAGTGCCCCAAAGATGGTTGAGACTCCCTTTTTACAAGAAATCACATGGAAAAGACAAAGGATGTTGGCATCAAGTTGCTCCTGGGGAGACTCCAAGTGGATGCGAGGGAAGTTTTTCACAATGAGAACAATCACCCATTGGAATAATCTCCTTGGGGAAGTAGTGGATTTCCCAACATTACACATTTTAAAGATTTGGCTGGACAGGGTGCTGGACCATCTTGTTTAGATCGTGCTTTTGTCAAGAAAGATTGGACCAGATGATCCTTGATGTCCCTTCCAGTCTGGTATTCTATGATAATGGAAAAACTATACAGCATCATTCATATTATGATGTGTACAGACATGTATGTTATGCTATATACATAAAAAAAACATGACTAATGCCTGATGCTGATGGCATCTGTAAAACTAGCATCACACTGTCTAGTAGGCACTGATCTTTATCTTCCATCAAATGGAGCAGAGTTAAGTTGTGGGTTTGCATTATGCATAAGCAGTGAATACAATTATGTTGAAAAGCAAGCTGATCTTCTCTGATCTCAAGTGGAAAGTGTGAATTCTGATCTTCACAGGTGACAGCTCTGTGCATCATTCCAGTTTACTAGTTAGCTTCCTTGAATCTGTGTCCCCAATAGAAAACTTGAAACACGCAGTCACGGCGAATGTTACGCAAGCTAATATCTACACAAGCAAGAATATCAAATAAGAGGGCAAAGTAGTTATTTTACTTCATCTGGCACAGAGAAACTGCTATGAGTTCTTGATTTTACAGTTCAAGACAGATACTAAAGGATAAGAAGGGAGTGATCAAGAGAAGGAAAGAGAGTTATAGAAGGACCGCCAGTGACTGGACATCTTTTGCTTTTAGGTAGATGGAATCATTTAAGAATTGCTCATCTCTGAATACCCAGAAATATTTTCATTGAAGCTTTCTTTAGAAATTCTGTATTTCAAGTTGGTGTATCTGTTCTAAAGCATGAATTTAGGAAATTTAATGGTCAGTGCAGTTACAGTAGTAGCAGTTGCATATGTTCTCAAAACATTTTACAAAGGAACAAAGTATTTTGCTCTCTAGGGATAAAAAACAAAACGGGAATAACACTAATGGTCCAAATGTCCCTAATCTATTGTCTCTTCTGTTGGGAGTTTGTTGTTTGCTGGTTTTTGTTTGGTTTGGGGTTTGTTTGTTTTACTTTGGGGGAGGGGGTTTTGGGGAAGAGGGACTGTTTGTTTTTGTTGGTTTGGCTTTTTGTTTGTTGGGTGGATTTTTTTTGTCCTTGAACTTACTGGGGTTTTTTCTGCTTCACAGATTCCACTTCTATTTAATGTCTCAGATTTATTTAATTGCTGAATCTTATTACTAACCTGCAACAATGAAAATATTTTAACTGCAAAAATGTGCTGCTATTCAAGTTTAAGAAGCACAGCACAATGTACTTTAGCAATGTGCAAGCTGAACAATGCAAAAAATCAAAATACCAGGGTTGCTCATTCTTCACCAGCCAGTCCTACAAAATGTTAATATAGCAGAATCAACAAAAGAAAACATCTTGTTTGTTAATCAGTGTATATTTGTAATCATACACAGTCTTAAGTACATAGTTACTAGTTCTAAGTTACACTACATTCCACACTTTAAATGTAAAGCTAGGGGAAATTCGTACACAGAATAATATACCTATTTAATCTACCAGGAGCTCTGTACATTTATGCAAGCCACAGAACTCAGTTTTACAAAACCCAGACAATTTCCAGGGCACAGGATTGCAGTGATTAAGCACCCAGAGTCTCAGCCAGTCTCAAACAGGCTATGCTAAAATCCATGCTGTTAAATCCGTGCAATCATTTTTAATCTAGGCTAGCTAGATTAATGCTGACTTGGGTGTGCCTAACTATTCAGAAATCAGGAAGTTTGCAGACACAGCATGCCTCATTCTGGGCCTGCCTAGTCAACAGGTGCCTGTAACATAAAAGAGCATGGATCATTACAATCCATATCATTAAATCTTCAGTCATTCTGGAGTAAGAAAACAGCAATCAAAGCATAAAACTCTCACCAGCTAATGGGCAGCCAAAAATTAATGGGATCCAGGCTTTTCTCTTTTCATTCACTCATATACACTTAGTTTCTGAATATCCAATTCTTTCAGTCTCATACACAATGAAATGAAGGTGAGACTTTTACCATGAACACCCATTTCCTATTACAATAGACACAGTTAGCTATTAAGAACATTATTCAGTTTTGATGAATGGTCTTATTGCTATTCTCCAGTTCTAGAGTACTTTAACTAATCTCTGAACTACCACATGCGAACTTCTGGTAACTCATGACATTTTTATGTTTACATTCTTTACATGTTCACATTCTTTACATATTTTATGTTTATATGCTTTTCTGTTAAAGCATAAAAGAATGTAAAAATAGACTAAGCACTTTCTATTTCTTTTCCATTTAAAGATAATTACTGCAGTTATCATTACAATACCACAGTATAAAAACATTACACAAGGCAATCACTAACCTGGGAACAAACATGCATCACCTTGGGAACATACATGCATCCAAGACACATATTTCCTTTGAGTCACAGGTACATATGCATGCAAACGAAATATATATGTGCATTCCTCAAGCAACACCCTTTCTTTATAAGGAGGTCAAGACAGTAAGCACTAATTGCATGGGTTTTTTCTAACTTTCTTTAGACTCCTCAGGGAAACAACTTTAACTGCAAAGCTACACAGTCCTAATAACAGAAACCTTTATATAATCACCAACTAAACCTTGGGGAAATCTCTGGGGAAAAAAATTAAGACCTGCAAAATGTAAGCAAGGAACACAGCTTTGTACATCTCTCCTCCTGGCTACTCAGAGAAACGGTACCCAAATAGCTTCTGCCTCCCTTTGCAGGGAGCACAGGACTACATGTCCCTAAGCACATCCTTGTGGAAAAGCAAGAATCACTGAGGCAAAACCTTTCCCACCTCAACCCCACCCAAACAGTCTTTATTACTAGGGATAAATGAAGCCATGGGGCTTCAACCTGTCAATAGCAAAAGAACAATACCAATAAAACCAGCAGCTTTAAACACCATCCTACAAAATGTAACTTAAGGTCTGCTTGCACACAGTGACCATCCCTTTCTCTTTCCTCCCCCCAGTCCTCCTCTTCATTTCAAGTGCAGGTCAAAAAGAAAAAAGCAGTCTAAGTTGTATGTAGAATTTTACAGGTTTTATTCTGTCAGTATTAACTAAGTTTATGCTGCTGAATGTCTTACACCTTAGTATCTCTACATTTTTTATGGAAAGTATAAGACAAAAATCCTAAACTGTGGAATCCAAACATAGCAGGGGGAAAAACTGCTCACCTACCTTCCACCAGTAAGTTAAATTCATAGCTAAGACTGCTTTTACTTCATCACTCAAGACAGCCCTTTTTCACTGTCTGTGCCCCACTACGCAGTGTTCAGGTTTGCTCTGATCCTAAATAGTCTCTTGGGACCACAAACTTCAATAAAAAAACAAAACAAATTTTTGTATGGCATCGTGGGAGAGAAATGAACACTATTTTCTCCTCAGTCAGTAATTTGGAGTGTTGCATATCATAGAAAACCACAATAATGATTGTGTGAAAAATCAACACTAAAGATGGTGCCAAGTTAAAAGGTAAGATGATTCAAAGGGAAAGACAAAATAATTAAAATAGCCTTTTCCAAGGGCTCCGCTAGGTCAGTGAACAAATATATTTGTTTCTAATATATGTGTCCTTTGAAGGAAAGGTTTTGTCACTACAGTAAGTCAAACCTCAGAAGTTGAGCCTCTGCCAACACAATGCAGCTTTGCTTCCAGTACTTCAGAAGAACAATTTTAAACTGACACTTTTGACACAACAACATCCTCTGAAACAACAGGGTAGATTCTCTCACATAAGAAACCTATTTATTTCTTTAGACATCTAACAGACTGATGAACTGATGTTACAAGGGAGGGTTTGTCTTTGGCAGCAGTGTTTACACTGTCACTTCAACTGGGCTTCCTTTGCATACCCTACATCTATAGTTTTTGATATTTGTTAATAAACATGTGATTAAAACTTGTTCGGGGGGGGAGCTGTGGTTTTACTGCCTGGTTGCAAATCTACTTAAACTGATCTATGTTAAGATCTCTAATGCTGTTCTTCCTGCAGTCCCTAGCAAGTATTCTGGTCACCTCCCTTCAGGCAGCACTACTGCTTGCACAACCTGTTAATTCAAGAAGTTGATCCATCTGAAAACAAATCCAACCCTGCCTATCTTTGCAAAACCAACAACACTGCTCTCTATCCCTTCTCCCTCACCCTCCAAAACTGCACACTGCAATTTTCCAACCTTCTTCATACGTCACCTCGAACCAGGTCATTACACACCTGCAAAGGACTTGCATTAGATACAAGGCAGAGGACAAGGCTGCATGGGCAGAACTGGAGCATCTCATACTTGCAGCATCCTTTTTATCTTTTCACAAACTTCCTAAAAGTATATTACATTTCTCTGCAAAAGGACAAATCATGTACTAAAAGACCAAAAGTCTTTTTCAAGCATCAGACACATTCAGAATAATCATCCCTTTCTTCCTTAAAACATAAGTTTCACAAGTAGAGCAAAAGAAACCACCTACAAAAACTACTATGTTTCAGAAAACGTGACAAAAGCAGGCATTCTGTCACAGCCTGAACAGAGTCCAACCTGCTGTTACGAACACTTCAACACACACATACTAGAAAAGGGGGGGGGAGAGTAGCCATCTAGTCCCCTTGCATCTCCCTCCTGGAATAAGCTCTCATGTATAGAGGATGCATTCAGCAACAGACTGGAACAGAGTATGGCACTCGGCAGCAGCCAGCCTACCAGGGGAAGCCATCCTGCTGGAGACCACTCCTTATGCATTGTATGAAACACTACCAGCACTACCAGCAGTCACAAAGCCAACACTGATTTTGTGGCAACTAGCAGTACTCCAAAAGGTCAGATGGTACAGAAAGCAGAACATGCACTCTTACCTACCCAAATTCTTGAGAAGGCAGGCACATGGAGCCTTAGCAAAAGCTCCAGGTGGATGTCACGATCAACTCCTGATGAATCATAACACAGTGAAACCTAGAAACAGAAAGACCATGGGCATGAACAAAATCTAAATGGGAATGAACAAGTGAAATATTTTTCAAAGGTAAAAGGGTACTCTGAAAATTTTGCTTGTAAGAAGCCAGAAGCAATAATGAAGACTTATAAAACTGTGAATCTATTAATTTTTTGCACTTAACTCACACATCTGAGGGAGCCTACACAACAAGTTTCTCACTGTAACAATCCCAACCTTTCTTTATCACTGCTTCTCTGAATCGAGTTATTTTCTTCCAGAACACATTCTGCCAGGCATTTGGAGATTAAACACACATTGGGTAACACTTGAAAGAAAGGGGACATCTAGTAGTACTGTGGCCCACTTTTTTTCCTCACTGCTCAACATAAAACTATCACACATGTCAAACAAGGGAGAGCACGTATTTATCTAAGTCACCAGCTGCAGTCCTCTATGAAGTCTTGCTACTCTGAAGAGCGGCAAGAAAAAAAAAGGTTTCAAAGCGGTCCTTCCTATTTACTGGGTCCTGTAATATAATCTGTATTGTTTCAGCATTAGCGTTAACATCTGACCTCTGTCTATTGCTACAAAAAGCTTGCATCTCTAGATGATAGGAGGCCTCTAAAATTAGACTGGGCAAACAGATGTAACCATGGAGATGTATGCTGCATTCCCTAGAACTCTGCAGAGGCACAAGCTGGAGGCAGAGCACATACCACCAATGAATTTTTGTCCTACTCTACTCCCACCAAACACACGTGTTAGAGAAGATGTACAGTGAATCACATCAAAGAGATAGATTATGATCCAACTCTAAATAAGTAGACTAAAGAAGACCTAGATCATTTCTTCAACCTGGTTTTCCCCAGTCCAGTTCACCAGACAGCTACATGAGTATTTGTGCTGACATGAGGCAGAAAAGGTACAAGACAGGATAAGCAGACAAGAAGGCTTCCTTTCAGCTTCAATGGCAGCATAAATTGCACACAAAACCGTGGTACAAGTGCTATTTGTAATAATTGTCACTGAAATTTGATAGGTTGATAAGCAAATGATTTTAAGCCATGCATTGCTACTCTCCCAACAGTATTTCTTTACGGAGTTGAATAAACTTTGAATACCTGGTAGCAAGAAAATTAGCATCAACCAAAATTCTTTAAGAAATGCCAGACAGCATTATCAACAGAGTTCAAGAAATTAATTATTGCTATCTTCTTTTGAGCAATTACAAATACAGCTGAGGGGTTTTTTTTATTGCAAGTTAAGTTTAGGTTTATTTACAAAATATTGTGTGAAATCAAGACCTTGGAAAAATGAGAAGCATCATCAAAAGAGCTGCAGTACACAAAAAATAATGATCCAGTGCAGCAAAAGCAGTTTTGAAAAGGTATAGAAAACTAAACTCATGTTTAAAATAAAGTAACACTCCAGGAAGAACTGCATTTTAACTTTCATGTTACCAACAAACAGAGTTTGTCTTTTTCATTAGAATCAAATTCTAATCCTAGGATAGAAAGCTCAATTATAACTTAAACCAATGAAGCAAGCGTAAGATTTCAACTCTGTGATTGCTACTGACATTTTGTCAAATCATTTGGGCAGCAGGTAAAAAAATTATTTCCACAGGTGTCGGTCTTCTGGTCAAGAAAAAGTTTCCTTGTGTTTTTTAGGGTCAAGTTCTTCACCTGTTCAAGTATTACTAAGATGCACCACAATTCTAACCCAGAACTCTCCATTTCCTTTGGTGTTAAATTATAGACCTGCTGCGTAAAGACGGGTTTTTTTTTCTTATAAGATTGCCTGTGAAGCTCAATTGTGATTGGGAAGGCCGCCTACACGGCAGAGAGACTGAGAAAACACACACTTGTAGAGCTGAAAAAACATCAGTGTAGGCGTATTTAAGGAGGGAGGAAAGAAAGAACTTGGTCCTACTGAAAAAGGCTATTTTCTGACATCACCCTTGAAAGAACCAAATGTGTTACTTAAAGACAATTCAAGGATTGTTTGCTATGTTCCAGCTATCAATATGCAGTACTACAAGCAAGATGAGGAATCCTTGCAAATTCATGCCTCTGATCTCAAAATCTGCCACCTACCCAAGAAATGCTTAATTCTCCCACTTCTCTGCCACAACCTGCAAAAGCTATTCTCACAAAACAGCAAGTCACCTGCAGAACAGCAGTTCAAAGCTTTAGAAGCCTTATATAATTAATAACATCAGGAAGTACTGAAATTGTAGACAAAGCCTTCTCAAAAATATAAGGGGAAAGAGTGCTGTCTAAATAAACACCAAGAATAACTATCTCAGCTAAATCTATTAGTATTCAAAACGGCAGAAAAAATAACCACAAGAAGTTCAGATGTATCTTTCTCACAGAGACTTAGAAAAAAAAAATATTTTTCTCCCTGCCCTACGTAGCCCTCAGTCCCTTCATCTCCTAAGAGAAATATGAAGGCCTTTCAGGATGTCCTATTAACAAATCCAGATTTGCAAAAGAAAGAAGGAAGCAGCATCAGTGGAAAATATCCTTCTCAGTTTACTTTAGGAAGGCATCACCTATACACATTACAATTTCTAAATAAAGAAGCTTATGGAAATATTTTTAATAGGTTTGTCTTTCCCTTCACAATAAAAACAAAAGGCTTTTGACATATGTCTGTGAGCTGATTTATTACCGCAATTACTACCAGGGGAACAAAGACAGCCAGGACAAGTTTCACCAGTGAACTTCAATAAACATGAGATGATTCACTGCAGGAAAAAGGTGGTGCTGCTCCCATCGTGTTGGACACCAGTCTGCAAACTATTTTGCTAACACCAGTCACAAGGAGATAGGACTTCAGCACCTAATTCCTCTGACTGGTAATTTCAAAGCCCTGTGCCAGCAGATGAGTGAATGAACCCTGCAACCACAGAACATTGCCACAATAGAGAAGAGCCTACAGAGCAGCACTTCTGCAAGGGGCCATCTCCAACCAAAGCTTTCACAGGGCCCTAAGTTTCATCTCCAGCCAAACATATGCTGCTGCTGAAGATGCTGAATGACAGAAACTGATAAATAACACCACTACAACATAAACTCCATTTTTATACAACTTTCCAACTATACGATTGTTAAGCACTAATGACTCATACACATCAGAAACACAAATAAGATAGGATATTTAAAAGCACCAAGCTAGCTGACCTACACAAAACTATATGGCAAGCAAAAGCAGCACACTCAGATGGCACAGCTAAGTTCTTAAAATTACTCATAAAATGCAAAACAGTTGCTCCTGAAGCTCACTAAGGCTTCTGGGTCGGAAAGGTAAATAGGGATGAAGTATCAAAGGGAGCTATAAAAAAACCTCATCAGCAGTACAATCTCCTGAAAAAGGAGGATCTGAAACAATGAATATGAAATGCTGAAAAACACAAAAACAAGAAGGGAAGTAAGGCGAAGCAGAAACAAGTACAAAAAATAAAGGTCTATAAAAAGTAGTAAGAATTGAAATCCCTTATTCTAGAAAAAGTAGAGTTGTTTATAATAAAATAAGATGTATAGACTCCTAAACTTTGAAATCGCAACCATCTCGACTTTCACCTTGGTGAACAGTGAAATACTACTTCTGACACATTAATAAAACCTCTCTACATAGTAATAAACATGTAATTCTAATGAACCAAAAATGTATTAAAATATTACACAACAAATTAATCACACGTAGAATTTACATCCTAATAAAGTGTACTCCTTCATGCTTGGTTTATCAAGCTAAAGAACATTTGCTTCAAGAGTCACTGTCAGAATAATTGGATCTCTTGTCTTCTCCATAAATTTTGCTTTCAGATAAAATGAAGTTTTATTTCTTCTTAGTGAGAATAGAAACAGCTCAAGGCAGTTTGGAAGGCTGTCTTTTACCTTCAGGACCTAAGACTTCCAGTCAGACTAAGGCTATTAGGAAAGAAAAAAGCTAGAAGTGCACAGAAGGCTGTCAGACAATACTCTGCTGCTGTTGACATCAAAATTCAACATTTACCTTTTGCTTTTCAGACACTAAGACCTTCAGGAATTTCTCTGAGATGTGCTACTAACAAAGAGGCAAGCTGAACTAGTGAAACCTTTTTACCTTCTCATATACTTTTGTAAGATAGTTCAGGTTGGGGGAGTGTCTGGGTCTTCCCATTTTATGTATTTTTCCTCTCATCAAGGGTAAACTAGAAGTCTCGTGCAGATTTCAGCCTGATACAAATTCAAATACCTTCGACATCATAATTACACAGTATCAATCAAAATTAGTAACACTGCACTTAATTCATTAACTATTCTGCTGCCCTGTCAACAGGAGTCAATTACTGCAATTCTTAACATTTTTCTCAAAAGTGGTAATGGGACAAAATTTCATTTAAACTCATTTAACAAGAAAAGGCTTCTTCTGATGTTCACAACATCATTTTAGTGCATTATGTCATAACTTTTCCTGGTTATTCACAACCACCATGGCTGAGGTCAGTTTTTCTAGCCACACAGTGTGTGACTGTGTGGTGAGTTGACCTCAGCTGGATGCCAGGTGCCCACGAAGCTGCTCTATCACTCCCCTTCCCAGGTGGACAGGGGAGAGAGAACAAGATAGAAAATTACTCATAGGTTGAGATAAGGCAGTTTACCAATGCAGAAGCGAAAGTTTGCACATGCACAAGCAAAGAGGAAAATAACGAGGTTTATTCTCTACTTCCCATTAGCAAGCAATGTTCAGCTACTTCCCTGGAAGCAGGGTTTCAGCATGCACAGCAGTTTCTCAGCAGGTAAACACAGTAAAGAACAAACGCTCCCCCTTCCTCCTCCTTTCCTTAGGTTTTCTATCTGAGCTGACATCATATGGTATGGAATATCCCTTTGGTCAGTTTGGGTCAGCTGGCCTGGTTGTGCCCCCTCCCAGGATCTTGCCCTCGATTGAGGAAGGAATGTTGCAGTGCTGATGCTGTGCCCAGCAGGAGCCAAAACACCAGTGTGTTATCAACACCATTCTAGCTACCAACACAAAGCACAGCACTGTGAGAGCTGCTATGGGGAAATGAACTCCAGCTCAGCCAGACCCATAGAGACTGTAACAGGATACAAATGACTTCATGTTTACCTGAAATATAACTGCACATTCTACAAGTAAAATACCTACATGAAGAAGATACTGCTGAGTTGAAAGAGCTCCTTGTCTATGAACTAATGCTTTTGTCCAGACTTGAACTAACTGAAGTGAAACATCAAGGAATTTACAAAGCACAAACATAAAAATACGAAGTTTGGAGTTATTCCTGACAACAGTAAACACTTTAAGGTAAGGAATGCAAATACATCAGTTAGAAATTAAGAAAACCAACAACAAATGCAAACAGAGTCCACTCTTTCCTCCCACTTAAATACAGTAATGACCAATCCTTTATGTTAGTATTTCCTCTTAATTTAAAAGTTAGTTTTTCTATTTATAAAGTTGTTCTATTGCTTTTCAGCCTAGCTGTCACAACTAAGCTATGAGAGAACGACAGGATTTTACACTGCAGAAGGAGTTACTATTGCCAAAAAAAGAACTAATAATTTGTCTATGGCAAAAAATACTGGAGAAATAAGTAAAAAGCACAGAATTTGCACATTCAGAATTTGAAAGCCTCATTCTGTTCCCCCATCCCTTTCCCCACGTAATTTCAATCCATTTGACTGCTGTTAAAAGAAAGACTGAGCTGGTGTTTTAACTGACTTGGAATTTTAAAGCTGTTTGTCAATAAAAACAGAGAAAGCACCATAGAGAGCATGCTGCTGTTAGGATACTTTCATCAGCTGATAAGAGTTCAAAGTGCTTTGTAGATAAGGTAATTATCATTAAACCAAATGCTAAGAAAAGGAAATCAGGCAAGAGAAAGAAAAGGAGTTGCCAGGATCACCCAGCAGCCAAGTGTCAGTCAAAGATATTAGTCTTCCAACTTCTAGCACCCATGGCAAAGGATTATAATGACTTCTCTTTATATGAAGGCTTTTCATCAACATGTTGATGAACTGGTAATACACCTAATTTGGGCAACAACACATTAGCTAGACAAATTAGGTACCCAAAACAAGAAGGCAGAGAACTGCCTAACAGTGAACAAAGTAAAAGCCCTGATGCTGTTACTGAAGGGTACCCACGCATACCGATCAACCAGTGGGTTCCCACTGGCACACACTAACGTCTGTCAGCAAACAGCACCTCAAACCACATTTGCCCAATCTTTCACAACATACAGGCACATTGCAGAAGCTCCACTACCTGACCCTTTACCACAAAAGGCATTTAAGGCAGGAATACCGAAATGTAGATTCTGGTTAAGTGCATATGTGCTCTGAGCATCACTTCTATAAGCCTCCAGTCCCCGTCACAGCACACCAGAAACATACACCATACAACTGCTACAACAGGAAGCCTCACATTAAAAGTCATATAGATGCTTACTGCCTGTAAAATTAATTAAAAGAGATATTAACTACTTCACTATAGTTTCAAAATATCCAAAATAATATGAAAAATTCCATTATTGAGGAGAATTTATTGTCTTCAAAAGCTTTAAAACTGTGTCAAACTGAAAATTCTAGTCACCTCTAGGAAGTTTCACACTCCATAAGTCATATCTTCTTCTATCCCTAATTGGAAATTCAACTACAATAACAAGACAATTCTTTAGCTAGAAGTTTTTTGCATATGTAACCAAACTTCTGCTCTGCTATTTTACAAGCCTTCCTTCAAGGGAAAAAAAAATTCATCTACGCTGCCTTTGAGATCAAGTAGAACTATATCCTACTGAAACAGTCAAAAGTAATTCAAGATATTCTTTCCTGCATTGCACAGGAACTGATAATCTGTTATTTTATAAGACACAAGCACCCTCTATCTCCATCCCCACCCCATTTGATTCATTTCCTTTAGAGTGGAGTACCTTCATCATTCAAGGACCTTCATCCTCTTTACCAGACTAAAATAAAATTTAAAAGGATTCTTTGACTGTTCCCCCAGGAAAATTTAAAACTGTTTTGTACTCTTCTCAGCAGACAGCTCATTTATCCACATTTCAAGATATATGGTTCTATAACAGTATTTCAGTTGTCCTCTTAGTCACACAACACTTCAGGAAACAAACAAAAAAAAGTATTTTTCTGTCTGCTTAGACAGTATCAATATCATTATAGCTTAAATTTTAAAAAAAGTTTTGTAAAGAATTTATTGAAAACAGGTAGTCTAGCAATTTGACCATGTGTCTAGAGCTCTGCATAATTCAAATAAGCAATTTTACTTGTCTGCTTTGTAATTTTCCTATTAATGAAAATAATATTTACCTCACAGGGGGTCAGAACGATTAATTTCCATGAAGAGCTTGAATCTAAAACAGAGGGTAATTTGATATATCTCTGAGGAGAGGGTGAAGGAAAAACAAATTAGATTTATACTCAGTTTCAAATGAGAAAAATATTTGAGTTGCAGCAGAACCAGCTACAGAATATTAGCAAAATTACACATTAAAAAAAAAAAGAAAATTCAATGCTACTATAATTTCTCTCAAACTACATACCCAGCTATGAACAGCAGCAGACTCTTCAACATCAGATTTTTATCTGAACAGACAAGTTTTAGAATCTGCCTTGACTCCAAAGTTGCTGCAGTTTCACTAATAAAAGGAGATGTTACCTTCTGAGAACTCCGTGCTCATTTATTCGTGAGAAGAAAGGGAAGAGAATTGCAGAACACTCTGAACATAATACTTTTAATAAACCCAAAACAGAAGAGAAATATAAAAAAGTACCTTCTGAATCTAGAGACTATTAACACAGCTAACTATTAGGGATCCATGAAAATTCATTCCCAGCTTCAACTTTTCTATTCATGGTCACAAAAGATTACCCAGTCCATCAATGTACTCCACTGACACTGATCCTGACACTAGATCCATCATGTTTGAAAGTACCATGGTCTGTAGGTAAATGAGTAATTACAAGATACAAGATTGAACCCAAGTTAGGAGACGGAGATACAAGGAAGTCGAGGCCTTTTGCTACTATTTTTGGAGGGGAAGGGGCTTAAAATAGCACAGTTGTTTATCTACAAATGCTGCAGTTAAAACACTTTGTAACTAAAACCCTTGGATAGAGAGAAACATACAATGCAGAACAACTCATGATTTTATCATAAGATAAATACTAGACAATCTTTTTGCTAAAGAAACTGCAATACTACGAAAGAAACTTAAATAAGAAAATTGTTAATAAGGGAAATTAGATTATGAAGAAACAGAACAGCAAGGTTATCCATGCTTAATGAAGTACATGAAACACTTCCATGTTGTCGAAAACTGAGATTCTACACTTCAGTAAGTATTCATCAGTGTTTGGGAAAAACAACCTAGAAATAAAAGAGCAGAAAAGAATGACTTAATATAATGACAACACAATTTTTGCTGGGGATTTTTTATTTTATGTAGAAAACCAAGTTTACTTTTACTGTACAAAAAAGATACTCTTTAAGGAAAAGTTTTCCACTGTTATAAACTGCAGACCTCCAGCACCAGCCCAGTGTAATCCACCACAAATGATAGAAGTCGCAGAAGCTCCATAAAACTAAAAATGGTGTGTGGGGAGCACAACATGGGCAGTAAGGTAGTCTATCTATGTTTTTTTTTCCAAGCCACAGAACCACAGAGGAGGAGATGCAAACACCTCCACCAGCAGCAGCACTCCTCCAGAAGAGAGTCGCGTTGTTTTCAGCAGCCAGAGCAGAAGAGCCCGACTCATCCACCACCCAGAAGCACGCACTATCCATATCAGTTTAGCAGAAACTGTGTTTGCCAGAAATTTCCATTAAGAAGGAGAAAACTCTCTAATCTTATGCCAGGCTAAAAATTTCAAATGTAAAAGAAGAATTAGTAACAGCAGCATAAAACCCATACACATTGCAAACGAACATTTCTTTTTAAATAATTTCACAATCCAAATAGCATCTTCTGCTCTAGTCTACTTGAGTCATTGTCCACCACAGCGAGGAATCCACAGGCACAAATCAATTCTTGACCTGCTTCCCTATATCCCTTAGGGCAGAACATGTACATCCTTCTAAATAAAAGCTTTGAGAAGAGCCTACTCCCATGATTCATCCAAATAAGCATGCCAGCAAAGGTTTATATTCCACCAGTTGAATGTGAAAATAAATAGTGGCTATAAATCTTGAGGGAAAAAATTAACATATTTTTCTTTAGTTTTTCATAGATTTATTAGTCCATTCATATCCAACAACGGAAAAGTTGCACAACTCAGTGAGCTGAAACAAAAGAGTTAGATATCAATGCTATTAGGTAGAAGTTATGTACTCCATGTAACATGTCCCATTCCTTTAAATAGATAGATACAGGAACGTGTCTTTAGCAAAAAAAAACAAAAAAAAATTCATTCTCTTACATGAAATAAGAACAAACCTGATGACAAGTATTACTGAGATACTGTCCGCATCATTCTTATCTTAAAAAAGCTTGCCTGCATGTCTGAAGTGAAATTCAGCAAGCTTTACTTAAAATGTTTCAATTTCAAGAGAACACACAAAGCTTCAAACTGTTTCATGAATAGGAAAATAAAAAAATACCATCTCAGCTTCACTGTGGCCATTTGAATTACCTAACGGCATTTTTTCCCCCCCTATACTTTTGGAGACCCATTATGAAAATCTATAGTGTTACTATGTGATGCCACTGACAGTGTCTACAAAGAGCCTATGGCAGGTCTTAAATTATTTTTATCCAGCCTTAACAATATAACAGCCTCATTACTATAGATGTACGATTGTTAGCTTCTGATGGGCTTAGGAAAAGCATGGAAAAGAAAACATTAGTAATGCATTACATGGAATTCAAACAATCTAGAGCAAGAACATGGAGCACAAGCACAACTTGAACAAATCCTCCAGTAAAAAACCCAGACATACCATAAGTAACAGCTGATTTCAGAAACATCCTATTAAGGCCATACAAGGCTGGTCAAACCCATTATAAAGCACGTATGTGCTGCTGCAGGGGAGGGGGGAAGCTCTCTTTCCCCTTCTTTGGAAGTACTGGCTTTCAGCAGGATTGAGCCCTTGACTCAGCCCACCCTGCAGCTGCACACATCTGTAAGCAAAGGCGGTAGGAAGAACAGCTAAGTTGGGGGAGGACAAAAGCACAGTGTGCCCTTGCAGGGGCTACATGGGCTTGGGCCAGGCTGGTGTGGTTGCACCCCCACAGTCTGGACTTCCAAAGCAAAAAAATTCTCCATTTTGCTAGGAAGATAGAGGTGTTGCCCAGTACTGCTACAACAGCAATTTCCTAGAGTGGGTTGGGCTCCGAGACATCTGAACAAAAAATCTCATCCTATTGGCTTTACTAGTTACCCCAGACTACTATTGATTGCTTTGAGGGAAAAAAACCTGAACTTAGCTGAAATACCAATTTTATCAGGTACAAGCAAGCTTAAAATCTGTTAATACATTCCAAAGTTAGGTTTGGATGCACTTTTGACTCTTATTCCAAGAGATTCAGCAGAAACATTTGAAAAAAAAACATAGCAGGTTACTGATGTAAGGGGAACTGAAAATGAGCTTCTGCAGGCCTGATGTCCCATACAGAAGACAAACCAAATTAGCCCAGACTGGTGTACTCTGTTAATGGACCTTCTCCTGACCTGTGGCAAGAAATCTTATCATTCATATGTATCACAGAATCACTCCTGGCCCTGCACTGGACACCCCAAGAATTACACCACGTGCCTGAGAGTGTTGTCCAAATGCTTCTTGAACTCTGTCAGACTTGGTGCTGTGACTACTTCCCTGGGGAGCCTCCAACTCCCTCCGGATGAACAACCTTTTCCTAGTATCTAACCTAAATCTCTCCTGACATAGCTTCATGCCATTTCCTCATGTCCTGTCAGTAGTCACCAGAGAGGAGAGATCACTACCTGCTCTTCCACTTCCACTCATGAGGAAGGTGTAGACTGTGATGAGGTCTTCCCTCAGTTTCCTCCAGGCTTGAACTCCAGCCAAGTGACCTCAGCCACTCCTCATACGGCTTCCCCTCAAGGCCCTTCACCATCTTCATTGCCCTCCTTTAGACACTCTCTAAGAGCTTCATATCTTTCTTATATTGTGGTGCCAAAACTGCACACAATATTCAAGGTGAGGCTGCCCCAGTTCAGAGCAGAGTGGGACAATCCCCTCCCCTGACCAGCTGGCGATGCTTTGCCTGATGCCCCCTGGGACAGGGTTGGCCCTCCTGGCTGTCAGGGCACTGCTGACTCCCATTTACCTTGCCATCAGCCAGGACCCCCAAATCACTTTCTGCAGCACTGCTCTCCAGTGTCTCGTTCCCCAGCCTGTATGTACATTCAGGGTTGCCCCAGCCCAGGTGCAGAATCTGGCACTTGTCTTTGTTCAGCTTCACACAGTTGGTGATTGCCCAGCCCTCCGATTTGTTGAGGTCTCTGTGCAGGGCCTCCCTGCCTTCAAGGGAGACAACAGTTCCTCCCAATTTAGTACCTCTGGCAAACTTTTTTGGTTTTTTGCCTTAGCTTCAAAAGAAGATCCCTGTTCAGCCAAGCCAGCCTTCTGCCTTGTCTGCTGACTTCCAGCATTAAAAAAACTGCACCACGGACCTAATTTTTAAGAAAGATCAGAAATTATTAGCTAGCAATTACATACAAGAACGACTTCCAGCCTAGTTTCAAATACTTGGAGAACACAGCATTACTAACATGTTAAAAAAAATATATATGTTTGCAATCTTGAATAAAGAGATCCACCAGCCCACATCTCACTTCAGTGTCTGAGTACAGAATAATTAGCAGTTGCAGTTTTGACTTGGTACACATAAAGGTCTCTTCTTGACAAGGAAAAGTTTCCAAATCTAAATATATGTATTTTTATGCTATTTCAAAGGGCACCACATACTTTATTAAGAGGATGACCTGAAAGAACTTTCCCATCACCAGGGTCTTTCACCACAGCCATGTAAAGCCAAAGTGCTATGAAAATGTCACTCCACTGCCACAGAGAAGATACCACACAGCAAACCCATACACAGCATAGAATTGCAATCACCATGTTCATACAGCACTCTAAGATGCATACATTTTTAACATTTTTTAAGAGTTTTACAAGTATTATCTCCAGATAGATTTGTTGCACACTGCATACCCAAAATAGCTGGTAAGATATCCAAGAAAAGCTATCAGTAATAACACAGTTTACTCTAGAGGAGAAGAGCTCCTATCATGCTGACCACTCACTTCTTCCCTTACAGTGCAATAGGGTCTCGATTTGCAGTCTCGGGTTGCTTTCAAACACAAACATACTTTGATCATAAGTACTTCCCACATCTCCCTGGTTTTTTGAAATATTTGGATTTTAATAAAGCCCAAGTAAGGGCCTTTCCTCACATCTAGACTCAACACATGAAAAACTGTCCCATGACCAATCTCAAAAGAAAACCCACTCGTTACTTGAGTGCACTTCTCTAGATGTAATTGCTTTTATCCAAAAGAATGCTCTTTGTGATCCCTGCACCAGGCTGCAAATATGGTTTCACTGAGGAGAGGAAAGGAGTATCAACACTGCACCTTCACCAAAGCATGTTGTCAGGATAGCAAATGCTCAGACTCACTCTTTTCACTCAAGCAAGTCACATTTTGTGTTATGCAGGTTACAGAAAATAAATCTCAGTATGTTGTGAATCAAATCTTAAGTAACTCTGCATGGTAATTAGAAGACAACTATTAGAGCCCATACAAAAGGACCATTTCAGGAAAAAGAAATAGCTGTAATTATAAACATCAGAGATAAATAAAGAATGTCAACTTGACTAAAAGAAAACATTCCTTCAAAGAAAAAGGTAACTCAAAACAACAAAAACCACTCTTCAGATTCATGATTTCACCACTCAACACAAGTCCTGAAATGCTTCCAGGCAGGGAGAAGAAACACCAGAGACACCTGTGAGGCCCTTGGGGGAACCCTACCCTCTAAGCAAAATCAAGGTAAACTCTATTCCAGGTCAGTTCACACCGAGAGAAAACACGGTTAGTGTAATGGAAGACTAATTTGTCTGTATGCTGATGAACACAAAATAATTCTGGCTATTGAGAAAATATTATAGGAACTCTTTTCTTAGAAATTGTCTACCAGCATGTGTGTGCTGTGTTTACACTTAATTTTCCATCAAGCCAAATTCTGATTCACATTTACTAGTTTGCCAACAATTGTGCCTAGATCTGGAAGGAAAGGGGAAGAAATGGGAGAACAGCAAGATGCCAGACCCATTACTTAACGGAATTACTGGCTAAAGCCTATTCACTTTTTTCAGAATTTTTTATGGACTTCAAGAAGTTTATAAATATGTTCTTATATTTGAGAAATACAACCTAAGGATTTCCAACAATTTACCTTTAATTACAGTTGTTAATATTTTGTTAAGCATGCTTATATTCACAGCACAAATACCACACTGCAGGACACAGAAAGGGATTTTTTTTTTCAGCTGTATTTTTGTTAGGCTCATTTCACAAACCATCTGTTTCTCAGTAAAATACATACATAATGTTATATCTGCCCTAAAACAAGCTCTCAAGTAAAAGGTTCCACCTTCCTCCTTTTTCCTTTCAGGCCTTAGTTCACAGATGGTCAAGAGGATGTTTATAGTAAGAGGATGTTTATCAACCAACCTTCATAGGTTAGAGAAGCTGGTGCCTTCATAAGAACATTTAACAATGTCTTTTAGCAGCCAAAGTACTAAACACGTAATTCATTCAAACAATTGTATTTTAAAAATACTTGGAAAATACTGATCCTGAATTCACATCTGCAAAGCTGCCTTCTTACACCTATGTGGGTTTCAACCCCAAAATACAACCTTCTGTCATATTTAAACATTCCTTTAATTCACAGTAAGTCTCAACAACCCTTCTAGAATAAACAGCCCCCAGCGATTCACAAGTCTGAAAATGAAATACTTAAGAATTCCTGGTTGCCTTCATACTGCAATTTCAATTAAACATCCTCTTCTTTTTACCAGACTTTCACCTTCTGTCTTCAACTTATTAACCAGGTCACAGTCAGACTTGCATAAAATTTACCAGGCTAACCACAGAAACACAAAAACTATGCTAGCATATTGGATTTGCATGGATCACATGAGACATTGCTCAACCTTACAGACCAGAACTAATCCATATTCAATGTGTAACTTGCTTACTGGAGTCTTCAAACATTCCTCCTTATCACACTTTTGTGAAACAAAAATTATGCCACTTCAGAGAGACATAAACGAGGTAGACAAGCTGATGGTCAGAGTCACTCATTGGGTGTCCATGGCCCCCTCAGGGACTCCTCAACACATCCAACCAACAGCCCAGTAACACACACTGCTCCTGGAAGAAGTGGGAGCTGAGAGGGCAGGAGTCTTGGCTTTTCCCGCTCTCTCAGCCCTTTCATGTTCTGTCATCAATAGCCAGCTGATGACACAGTAAACCAGATCACGAGAGCCAGCTCAGCTGGAACCCAACATCTTCTCTGGGAGGTTAGCTTTGACATAAAAAGCAATGTCCAGTCAAGTTTGCTGAATGCCTTCCAGAATTCCCAGATTAGCAACAGGCTACATGGGAAACTGCAGAGGGGTACAAGAACACAGTTTTCAGCATTAACTGAGTAAATCCAGGTTTGATTAAAATTGGCCAGGGAGTTACAATATTAATCACCTACATTTTAGTAAGTCCTTTTCCAAAGTTTCTCTTCCTGTTGAGAATCCCATCTTATGCCCAACGCCACCTAAACCAGTAAATTGAGTATGGCTTTTCAAACAAGATCCTTTTCCATCACATCACCAGGGCCTAATCCAGCACATCCAGTCATTAAACTACAGTCCAATAAAAGTGCATCTCACACAGAACAAGAGGACTACGATCCACATGACTCAATTAATACAGACACTGTTAGCTGAAACTTCAGCAGGGGTGGTAGTATTGGTTAGAAAGGGTAAGTAAGCATTTGTGAGATTTGAGACAATGCAATTGATTTCCACCCCCACCGCCATGTACTTTTTCTTCAGTGGGTCCAGGTCCTATAATGTATGAAAACTAAGACTTGGTATGCAATGAGCTGATCACTCAAAGTGACTGCTCACAAAACTGTCTACTGAAAAAGGTGACAAAACTGTCACCTTCGAAAGATGTTAAACTGTATTTTAGCTCCTAAAAAACCCCAATTTATAAAATTTTTTGTACATTTTTACAATAACTATATTATTATATATCTAAAAAGAAACTTCTAAATAACTTTTAAATTTAATATACTTCTAAAAGAAAAATATCATATATAGAAAGCTAATAAATAACAATACAGGTGACGTGTTCAGCAACTTTCGAATTGGACTAGAAGTATAGTTGTCACACATGTATGGCACACTACTTGTAAATATCTAATATATTTGGCTCTAGGGAACAAATTCATGTTTTAAAAACACAGGAAACCAAAAGTTTATTAAGGATTTTTAATTGTCTGTGACCTAGACAAGGGAAACTAGTATACTGTTCACCGGGTATCATTCTTACTGATTGAAATACCAGTAATTTCCCTGTAGACCAAGGCAGATCTTATCAAATGACTACTATGCCCCAAAGAGGTCATAAATTAGTAATAGTATGCAGTGACTTGATACTGTATGGGGGGGGAAGAGGAAGATGAAAAAAGAATACATGTTATGTCAATGAATTCCAACTTGCTTCTGAACAGGATTCTATCACCAGTTTCACCAGCAACAGACAGATGAAACACATAAATGATTTGCAGGCTCCCACATGGAGATAATGCAGTTCTTCAAAAAAAAAATTCCATGCAAGTCACATCAGGTCAACACCCTAGTGATCTAGAAGACATCATTAGTGCTGAAGTGACAGCACGTTATATCTTTCAAAGAGTGACTTGGCTTTACAAAGGGAACAAAATTAATTTGTACATTTTAAGCCTTGTAAAATAAAGAATTTAGAGCATAGCTACTGCAGCAATACAGATATAGAAGGCCACCTTAGCAGCAGATGTACTTTATCAGATACAGAAATCTGAAATATGTTCCATGGACCAAAATACATATACATACAGACACCTGCACGTTCTATACTCATCTGTGCTCCTAAAAAAAATAACAGATTAAGAAAATCAGGTATGCAGAAAACAAAACAAACAAAAAACAGTGAAAAAAGTAACGTTTTCATATTTCAAAGTTATAGCCATAGAGGATTGAGTTAACAAGCATTTGAAACATTCTGAGGACATGCAATAGAGGGCTCACATTGGCAAGAACTATTACTTATGGTTTAAGGGTAAAAAATGCAAGGAGTTAGCATGAAGGCCTGTACCAAGCACAAGAAACTCAAATGCAAACATTGCCAAGGAGATCCACATGCAGTCTTCCAGTTCCTTGCTGTCAGCAAGAAGAATGTTTGGCCTTCACAGCGAGAGAGAGGCTGAAGGTTAGCTGTGGTCTCAGCTCTTGTTGGAGGTAAAGTGCTCAGTACAACTTGCAGAAAGAGCACTACCTAAATTCACTGTTTTGGAACAATGATGTTTCTTTCAGGTGCCTTTTGCTTACATCTGTAAACTCACACACAAGAGACTGGGCACAGAGTGACTGGAGAGCAGTCAGGCACAAAGGGACCTGGCAGTTTGGATTGACAGGAAGCTGAACGTGAGCCAGCAGTGTGCTCAGGTGGCCAAGAAGGCCAATGGCATCCTGGTCTGGATCAGGAACAGTGTGATCAGCAGGAGCAGGGAAGTGATTCTTCCCCTGTACTCAGCGCTGGTGAGGCCACACCTGGAGTACCATGTCCAGTTCTGGGCCCCTCAGTTCAGGAAGGATATTGAGGTGCTGGAGCAGGTCCAGAGAAGAGCAACAAGGCTGGTGAAGGGACTCAAGCACAAGTTCTATGAGGAGAGGCTGAGGGAGCTGGGGTTGTTCAGCCTGGAGAAGAGGAGGCTCAGGGGAGACCTCATCACTCTCTACAACTCCCTGAAAGGAGGTTGTAGCCAGGTGGGCGTCAGTCTCTTCTCCCAGGCAGCTCTCAGCAAGACAAGAGGGCATGGTTTTAAGCTGTGCCAGGGGAGGTTTAGGTTGGATATTAGGAAGAAATTCTTTACGGAGAGGGTAATCAGGCATTGGAATGGGCTGCCCAGGGAGGTGGTGGATTCTCCATCCCTGGAGGTTTTTAAGAGGAGACTGGATGTGGCACTTGGTGCCATGGTCTAGTAACCACAGTGGTAGTGGATCAAGAGTTGGACTTGATGATCTTAGAGATCTTTTCCAACCTGGCTGATTCTACGATTCTAAGAATATTTATGCACAAGATGCTGACAAGTCAGTCCCAAAGTAGTGAATATTTGCATTTCAGATGCCCTGGACATTTCACTCACAGCTCTCATTTGTGTCCATGGCCATTGCTGCACAGAGTCATTTATACCAACCTCGCTCTTCTCATCACCTTTTAAACTACAGGTTGGTCAACTACAAGTTTGCCACTGACAAAGCTGAGTTTCTTTCTTTATTATTTTATTTCTCACATCCAAAAAAAGTTATTTATAAATAAGTTATTTATAAATAAGTGGGCTTTTATTTCCCCCCAGATTTTTTTAATGTAGATAATCTAATCTACATTACATGGACTTAAATCCATGCTGATATCTTTTTTTATCAGATTTCCTCAAACATAAATGAAACACACAATGCCATATTCCCTTTTACATATAGAATAAAATAGAAACATTCAGGAAGTGACTGATTTTTGTAGGGCATTGTAGGACACTGCTGCTGCTCATTTATAATTTCCTTTTGGAAAGGTGAAAGAAGGGAAATAATTATTTGAATTTTCATGCAATACAACCAGTTCTACTCAAATACATGCATTAATACAGGCATTACCGTCAAAATAGGGAAAAAGGCTAAATATCAGCAAAATGTTAAATCATACAAAATTATTTTAGTGTCAGATTGTGTTATTCTAATCTTGAATCAGAAATGTAAAATTCACATCAATTCAAAATGCATCCTTCTGCCATACCAATAAAACAGATAATATTCCTAACCCCAAATTCCAAACAAAAAGGCATTAGAGTAGCTGGTGATCTTAGGACTTTTCTCCCACAAGCTACGCAGAAAAATCATAGAACTAAAACAAAATGGTAAATCATGTCAGTAAACACTGGGTTTGGTGGACTTTGCAAGCACCATAGCTCGATGTCAGATCTTGAGACACTACAGGAAATGAACATAAAAGGTATGAATATATTAATGTTCACAGGAGTTGGACAAAGAAAGAAACAAAAATATTATTTCTAATCAAGCAGAGGTAATTGGGGATTCTGGTAAAAAGCAGCAGTTAAAAAGTAAAGTCACGACCAAAATTATTTATATTAGTCAACGTAAATAGAATCCCATGTTAACTAGGCATGTCACTCTCTCTGGTTTCAGACATCTCCAGCAAGGCAAAGGGTGTATTTACCAAAATTACTTCTACTTGTACAAGACAGATATCCGTGCCTCTGAAGCTTTCTGCCTCCCACATGCTGATCTCACCATTACCCACGAAGCCACTGAAGTGAATAGCGCACTGCAAGCCAAGCCGGAACTTAAACATGTAACAGAAGAAAGAGACAAGCAGTACAAAGAAACAATTCTGCAAACCAAGCTCAAGGAAGAAAATCTTATCCAGTCTCAAGGGGAATGCTGGAGTTTAAAGATCAAGTACTTTTGTACACTGCAATGTTTCTATAAACACCTTTCTTTGAAACAAAGTATCTGATCCGTCTTTCCCTCCAACTCATAAACTGCTACATGCTGTCACCTTAAGAGGTACTGTGAGCCCAGAAAAGAGGACAAGCCTGAAAAAAGCAGGTTCAACTGGAGCAAGTTGTGTAAAACAGTACACAGATACAGCTACTTGCTACATAAGACTAAAGACAACAAAATCATAGTTTAAATTCTCCTGCTTTTAACAAAGTGTTCATAAAAGGTACGCCCCAAGAAAGTGACCTTTATAAAAGGTAATGTTTCTATGTCTTGTAAGAAAGGGATAAAGGAAGAACTAAACTTCTGAAATAGGCAAACAACGAGAATTACACAGCCTCCATGTGTGAACATAAATTAACTGCTGTTGTAGGTTTTTGGCTTTTGTGGCTGGAAGAACTAGTCGCTCAGCTTATGCCAGATTAAAATTAAACAAGAGCTTCAGGTACACATAACCTCCCTGCTTTGCAACAAGGGAAGCCAGGGCCACAAGAGGCTAGCCAGTTGTTCTTTACAGTCTCATAATGTTGCAAAACCAGAACAGAACACAAGCTGCTAACAATTCTCAAGCGGGCTTCCTGAAACAGGACAAATTCAGGTAATTTTTTACTTCTGAAACTTTAGGTAACAGTGCTACTTAACCCTTGATAAACTACTACTTTAAAATACAGTAAAACCCAAATTTTTTAAAAAACCACAGCCCCGCAAAATGCATGTGAGTAATTTTACTTACAGGAATATTATTGCTGAATTTAACTGAACTGGTCACAGATTACATGGCCTCCCATTGTTACAACTGGGAATTAACTTTAACTTCATGGAAGATACCTCTCCTTTGATGATTAAAAAAAAAAAATGAACTTTTAGTAACTACTCCATAATCTTAAAACAAATCAGTTGAGCAAAAGAAAAATAATATCCAAAATGGATGTTTGGCAACATTCCATCTGCTTATCCATTAGTCTTGCCTAAGTTGGCTCATTCGTTATAAGCAAATATTAAAGGGGACCAGAAAATTATCATACTGGAGTCTGAACATCTAAGTATGCACTATGTAAAACACATCCCAACTGCCTGCCAAAAAATACCAGTAAATCAATAGACAATAAGCAACAATATGTACACCTGACTTGAGAAAACTCTCATGAAGTTTTATTTTGCAAACCTGTTCACTGATGTTGTCTGGAGCACCTTTAACACATTCACTCAACCTAATACACTGTACTAGCTATTCCATGCTTTTAATTCTCGTTAAGCTTTGCTGTTGATTGTTAAGGTAAAATAAAATTTCTGCTAAACTATAAAATGGAAAATATTTTTAAAACTTTTTTTTTTGTTTGGTCAAATTAAAGCATCTTTGTTTTGAGTCAGCCCTAAATAATTATTATATTCCAAAATATTATGTATTTAGAACAATTTCCAGATATTTCACTCAGGAATTTCTACCTAATCTCAAAGGAAAAAAAGGTTGCAATTTTATAGCTAGAAATCAATCAGATAATTTAGCAAGGTGAGTTTTTCCTCTTTTCTCCAGCATTGCTTACATTACCACCATCATGGAATACACAATCAACCATTCCCTCAGTACTAATGAGCTCTGTATAATGTGTAAAAAATATTCCCAGGATGTCCCAATTCTGTATGCAGGCAGAGATTGCACAAGCTGCCTACAGGAATCTCAATGTTCAGTAATAGTATTCAAAACTGTGACTCTACTGGAAAATATCTGTAAGGTGAGATCCTTTGAGTATAAAACCTATCTTCTCATTTTTATGGTGTTTTCTTAAACCTAGAGTAAGAACGCAAAGTCTTTTAACTTGAAGGTGTACTTTCAATTTAATCTGCTTTCAAATTTGAAATTGGAAATGAGAAATGCAATACTTCAGTTGCATTTCAGCTACTTCAATTAAAGCACTGGTGGAAAATCCTGTCCCAATCATCACTTGAAAAAAAAAAACAACCAAACACAAAAAAACCAACACATTTTAGGCATATTGCCTAGTTTTCCCTTTGTAAACATGAGGTTTTGGTAAAAAAATATTAGTAAGCAAATTGGAAATGAAAAATTTGCAGTGCAGTCCAAGGAAAACATCACCTCATCTAAAAAAGTTTATGGTAGGTCTTTTATGAGAGGCTAAAACCTTCTAACTTGTTTTGCTAATAAAATAGAGCTCTTTTATAATTGTTAACCAACAAAGAAACATCCATGGTGTGAATCTTGGGGTATCCTGTGCAGGGTCAGGAGTTGGACTCAATGATCCTCATGGGTCCCTTCCAACTCAGCATATTCTATGATCCCTTCGCCATCCAAAACTCTCCTAGCTGACCTAAGAAATCCACCAGTTATGCCAGGCCAAATGAGCACTGCTCTTTATCATTTGAAAACCACTTTTGCATGCCTCTCAAGTAAGATTAAATTTATCAATAAACAGCCTATTTTCAGTGATTGCCACGCTGCTATTGATCCCAGGTGTATGCTCAGAGATAGATACTCGTCCACAACTGTGGCTAACACAGCCACCCCAGGATCACTAGGGCAGCTATTTGCTCTGGCCCATGTATGCACAGCTGTACTTCTCCCTCTTAACTCCTAGTTTGCAGCTACACTCAGCCTTGTATAAACAAGATTTAAGTAAATGCCACTCTAATTAATATTTCAAGAGTTTTTGTTTTGGGATATTTTTTCCTGATAATTGATTCCAGACTTTCCATTTGTAGAAGATAACCACAGTTTCCTTTCCAGTCCTACGATCAAGGCAGCTAAGGGTACGACCAGATGAGCTAGGAGATAATTCTTCCGTTCTAAGATAAACCAGTGAAACATCATGAGTAGGAGTTATAAAACGCCAGATACTCCCTCAGCACACACCCTGGGTGTGTCCATCACATCAATGAGACCTGGCACTCCCTACAGCTGCAGCTGAAATTCAAGAGCAAAACTGTTGTGGTTGGACAGAAGTGAGGAGACTGCTGTATTCACTTTTCTCACCTGACCTTTAGAAGATTTTGTAGCAATGATGGAGCTGTAGGACATGGTGCATAAGTGCTCCTAACTGCACCAGAGGAAGTTCCCTCTGGTATATCCCAGATGTGGAACATGCAAGATACTCTCAAACAGATCTCATATTAATTGGTTTTGTATATTCGGGCCTTGATTTTCAAATAGCCAGAATTTCATTGAAATCACACCGTGTCACTTAGCATGTTTACAGTATGTTTTAGAGGAAACAGATGTGTCACTGAAATCATCACATTCATTAATATATTGTGCATTCCAAATTCCCTTCCTGTCCATAAGAAAAAAGGAAACAGGTTAAAGAGTTGAATAAATATAACTGTTTGACCACAAATAAACTCATGCCTGGATGTCAAGTGCCTGTATTTCACTCTCCTTTTAAAAAGGACCTCTCTCAGAATGGAGATCTAAATACGCATTAAAAGATTACTTCTGCGGTCCTTCTAACACCCTTTACATCAAAATACTTAAATCAGTACATATATTAGAATTCTAACGATCAAACTACAAAAACACAGGTAATGGAAATACGTTAATAGACTTGGGTTCTGATAACCCAGAAAGTGGACAAGATAGTACAGAGAACTAGTTTGAACCCTTCAACTTCCTATTCTTTCCATGCATTGTGGATGATTTTACCTCTGGTACCACTTATGATTTTGTCCCCAGTTCTGAGAAATCTTGCTTTTCTCCACTGAGGAGTAACCTAAATGTTAGCTTATTTTGCTCATAGTCGCAATCCTATGACCATTCTGTTGTACTATTGTAGATTTTCTTCTTTGTGTGCATTTCTGCATCCCTCTGAAGAAGCCTTACAGAGCAGCGTGTATTCGCACGGATGCTGTTGCACTGTTGTATCCCTCATAACAAACGGTAAGAAAGAACACACACCTGGAGAAAAAAAGCACATGTAGACTACAGAGAAAACAACAACAAGACGTGCCTTTTACAGAAAGAATGTCAAAATGCTTAGAAATGACAGGACTTCTTTAGAAAAGAAGCTACAAGGAGACCAGTTCTAAGGTATAGAGATAAAACTGGGTTTGGAGACTCTAAAGAAATGGAGTGGAGTTCAGTGTTTTGGTCTTGAAGACCTTTAACACCATAGGGCTTTAGTTGTCTCAATCAGGTACTTCACAATATTGTCAGTGAACCAAAAGCTCAGTCTAACCCCCAATCTCAGCACACATCTAAATGTTTGAGGGTTTCAATGGTATTACCAAACTTTAGTTCAAAAATAAATAATTTGCAGACCAAACATACAGATTATCCATAACAAAAACAAGCAAAGAAACTTTGAAATTCAAGTGGACAAAGTTTCCACGAGAGACAGGCAAAGTAACAGGGATATCACAGGGCAGCCCTTCACAAGAGACCTAAAATTTTGATTTGCAATTGCTTTTATTTACAGTTCAGAACCTATTTCCTAGAAAGAAATCTTGCCACAATGGGAAATCCAACACAATGGCTTTATTTTAAGGTGCATCATAATTGAAAAACTGACTAGAACACTCTGGAATTAACATACATTTTCTTAAGGAAAAACAAAAGAAAATCACACATTTCTTTTTCACTGGTGTATCCAACACTAACATGAAGGACTGCAAGAAGTCTTGACAGTAAGAACCTCACTGAAAAGACGAAAGAATCCACAGTTTTGAAAACTGCCACATTTGGGAAATGACAGAAAACATCTCTTGGGGGCTGGGAGGGGCGTCATGGGGATAAAAATCAGGACTATTTTAAATATCAGACATCTTGTTTTTATGAAAAAATTATCGTATCAATATCTGTATCAAACAGATAATTTTACCCATTACATGATCAATTAACATTTAAAAATTACATTACAAGCAAATCCTCTTTATCATCTATATCTCTGGCTTCCAAAGATATAAGAATAGATGGGAATGCAATGCCCAGTATTACCAGCTTAGCATGTATCTATAAAATGTGGATTATGGAAACTTTTGCAATACCAAGTTAAACAGAACACTTCAGAGCTTTGCCTCAGTCACCTGTAAAAGACATGCTCCAGAAATGATGTAAAGGTATGATTAAACCTCCATGGTTATAGACAACATAATATGCAAGGTATGAATCCAAGCTTGGGCACCCACATCTGGTCATGCAAAGAATCTACTCTTTCTTAAGTTTCAAAAGTTGCAGAGCCCCACATGTTTCCTGGACTACAATTTTTCCCCCACAATATTAGCTAATAGCTCCCTAGACCTATTAACATTACATTTACTGCCAAATTAAATATTGTTCTTCAGCTTAACAACTTCCTTTCTCTTGGAATATCTCTTGGCTGTTACCATTGACACGGTCACATTTACACAGCTCAGGTATCTAGACAGTCTTCACTATTCCCCTCTGTTGCAAAGCATAACAAGGGCAAGGGCTCCAGTTTAGACACTAGATATGCAAACATAAACTTGAAGATTCAGATGCGACTTTCAGCATTAGGCTAAGGTGAAGAATGGCATTCTGACAGGGCAATGTTCAACCTGAGTATTATAAAAATCAAAAGAACTGTACGCATGTCAAATAGCAGAACATAAAATTCTACAATTTATCACAAGTCCTTTTTGATAAGCAACAGACAACCCTTGATGGGAAAGAACATCCACCAGTCCGGTCATTCAATAACAAAGATTCAATAACAAAGATAGAAGCATGGCCTACCGAAATTGGTCTCAATGGAGCACTTTTCTGGGACACAAGAGGAAAGCCAATTACTGGGAGTCCACAGCTAGAGTGCTATGGTTTCGAAACACATTCATAGTCTCCTGCAATGCACAAGTATGCTCTAACCACCTACCCAGAACACAAACTTAGCAACTTAATATTGCTCAAAGGTCCCTTTTATTTCATAAAGAGGAGTATACTACTACTAAATCAAGACAGAAATAGATTTTCTTTTTTCCTTTTATTACTCTAAAAAGTAGGCATTCCTGCCTTCCTGCAACTACTACGCTACCAATTGCGGGGAGCAATCATCCAAGGAGCAGCACAGTATTAGGAAAATTACTCTTTCCAGATAAGTATACTTAGACCAAAGTTGAGGAAACATTTAGTGAATAATGTTATATAAGGTATATGCTTTTTGACATAACTAGTCTTATTTTGACTAGCTGTTCCATTTCTTTTAATAAGAAGCATCCAGTAAAGTTTCTAGATGTAGTCAGAAGTATCAAAGTAAAAGGGGAAAAAGGACTAGTAAATTGGATAATTATGAATAAAATAAAACATGTAGCCTGCATTTTCAGATATCATAATAAACTAATATTTTCATAATAAATACTACATACATCTTACCTTACCAAAAGTAAGGAAAATATGATGTCATAAAGAATGAGTGGTTCAGGTGAGGTTGAAGGAGCGCTAAAGCATAAGTTAATCCTTAACCTCAACAAATCATTCCACAGGTAATCAAAAGTCAATTACTTAGTTCTCCATCCGTTCTTTCCATCTGTGCATTGTTTTGTAGAAGAAAGCATCTGCTGTGACTTTCACTCCCAGCACTGAGCAAGTAAAGTTCAAGTAAAGTTCAGTCCCAGCTACCTTCTCCACAACTACAGTGGATCCAAAGGTTTTTCAAACCTGCATCCCAAAAAGAGATGTTACAAGAGATACAATGCTACTCAGTTCTGAAAGACCCCAAGAATCCAGAAGTCTTCATGACTCACAGAAACAAAATGCCAAAATGATTTCAGAGCAGCCTGTTTGCTGGATTGGACAGGAACATCAAACACACTGCTAGAAGCTGCCTACAGAGTCTGTAGAAACTCCACCCCTGGAAAAAGTCAATACTTATCTGGAAAAAGTTCTGAGCCACCTGGATTAACTTCATCCTAGCACTGGACTACATGACTTCTAGTGGTCCCTTCAAAGCCTTCAGAATTTTAACATCTTAAACATACTCAATTTCAAATGTTCTAATGACAGAAATACATCTTCAACAACCCAAATCTTTCTTTATAATAGCCGGACTATTAGTAAACTCACATGTAACTACACTTAATAACCCACTTGATTTCTTCTTTCAATACATTAAAAATGCCAATTAGACAATCACTAGTTATGAGTTTTATCATAGCAATGGATTTTCCTAGCTTAAACTTAACTGCATTTACCAACAGATACTTTCTTCATTAGACAGCACTAGTACACATCAGAAAGTCAAGACTAACATTAGATACTATTTAATTAATATAAAATGTTGGACAAGAGATGAACAGGCAAAAAGAAAATCTAGACTTCTTACTTTCAGTGTCAAGTAATTTGATTACCATCATAACTAATTAGAAAAGCAACCATTCCTAATTAATCTTCTCCCCATTTACTGTATTATAGCTCTTCATTACCAATGAAACATGCATTTCGTAACACGCAAAGCAGAACAAGACCAAAAGAATTCTGGAAATATGACTTATGCAGTAAAGTTTTATGCTAAATGGGTACCTTCAGTGCCAAATCACAATACTATTTCAGGATGCAACTGTGAATAAAACTCTCACTTTGTCTTGAGGTGTCACATTTACTATAACCATGCACTTCAGCTTTAAGCCAGACAAAATTACATTCAAACTGCAAATTCCTAGGAATAGCCTACCCCAGAAGGAAAAGATGTTTTGACAGTACTTGCACTTCCCCTGAGATTAGATCAGTGTTTGCTCTGAAATCTGAAACAGTCTTACTGAGAGAGATGACCATTTTTTTCCTATTCAAGGACAGTGGAGAAAGCACCAGGAAGAAACACTGTCTATCTTCCAGCTTGTGTAAGTTTCCTCTAAACAATTAAAATTTAAATAAACTTTAATAAACTTTAATAAAACTTTAGTACTATTAACAAGGTGCATGCCCTGTTGCACAAAGACTATCATTATCTTGAGTTTTGCACTTAAAATCAAGCACAGGGGTTTGGAACTAGATGATCTTTAAGGTCCCTTCCAACACAAACTGTTATATGATTCTATGACAGCTACTTATAAATCAACAAAGACCTAGCCTTTTAAACAATCACTGCATTAGTGATCACTTCTGTAGTACAGAAACCTGTACTACAAAACTCATCTCCAGCTAGGTAGAAGCATACCTTACAGAGAGATATCTAATTTATGTTATTTTTTTATTTTATTTCTGAGATAGATAGATACAGGCATAGGTAGACCTATGTGTCATAATAAAGTGTGTGTACATATATGTGTGTCTCTCTCTCACAGAAAGAAGAAAAAATAAATATCCTTCTATCTCCAGAATCAAAGCTTTACTCACTAGAACAGGAAACATGTCCAGAGAGGGTTGTGGAAGGCTTTTAGGTTAGGCAGAAGCAACTTGCCTTCTAAAAAGAAAACAACAGAAACTGAACTCATGTGAGATTTTGAAGAGTATCCATACTGAGGATCCTAAGAGCACAACTATGGTGTTCTTTCTCTAAGATGGAATAGAAGACCAGAAGATATACAGGAGAGACACAATAAAGATTTTAAAATAATAACAATTTCAGAAGTGGAAAGGTATATGGGAAATTTTGGAAAGAGTCTGACAAGAAAATGTTCCCCCATCTGTTATTCCCAGCTTACATTAGCTTACCTTTACAAGTCTGTTGTGACGAGACACAAGAAATAAAAAGCACTCTAGCAGGGATCCTCCTATATATCCACAGAATGGCACCACCATCCTGAACAAAACCCACAGTAAAACTGATGCTTTCAGCCATCAAGACCAGCACAGAATTTCCCCTTTCATTTCACACATTACTGTCCTGTGTCTAATTATTACCTCTCTCCTCTTCTGTGGCATAACCATTTGTGCCTGAAGATTGGGCATGTACATATTTAAAAGGCACTTGTGCTGAAGTATCATGGGAAAATGTTTTATATTATGCCTTAAAGTATCAAATGACTTGAGAATCAAATTAATACCACTGGTTCCCCTTTCAAAAATATATACTGTTATTTTCCCATTTCAAATTAATTAGTGAAACCAATTTCTCTTATTTGAAAAAAAAAAAAAAAAAAGAAGTTAGTTTTATTGTATAAACCCTTGTTCCCAAGGGTATGAGAGCAATACATTAAATGGTGATTTCACTCAGCATTTCTACCTTCACCTTAACCACTAAAGCACAGAATAAAAATAGCAGGGTGATGTGTTATTTGAGAAGAATCCTTTTATGGAGCTTTCGGTTCAATGAGGGATTTCCTTCATGCATTCTATTTTTGAAAATCCACAAAACAGGGCTGAAGAGCCAGTTAATCTTATTCCTTTCAGGTGTCAGTTCAGAAATAAGAGGAAAGATCTGCTTTCAACTTTGAGCAGCTTAGCTTGCAGGTCCATTCCCGAGAGAGGCCTAGCTATTACTCAAATCCACCCAGCCGCAATGAAGTGCCCAACTCCCCCTTGATGCGCTGATGAAACCCAAGAAATGCATTATATAATCACACCGGCAAACACAAGAAGGATGTGTGAATGCACAAATACAGCACATGACAATTCTCTCTTCTGGTGAGCTACAAAATCTCATGTAACAAGTTATGCTGCCTGTCTAAAGGTAGTCTACCTTCAGCCAGTCAGGTCGTAAATTACTGCTCTGACATACTATACCATACAGATTTTCACAAAAAAACTCCACCACCTTCCAGATGATTTAGACAGCAAAGCATACAAGGGTTATATCTGAATAGTCACAGAGCAATTAAGTAATGTGAACACCATGCTCAGGAACAGCAGCTACATGAAATATAGGGTGTAGCATAAAAGCACTCAATTTTTTTGTGAAACACAGTACTTAGGTTTCTGGAGTAAGAGTATCAAAATGTTCCTCAAAGGACATGAAAATTCCCTGTGTTTGTGCTTTTTAAAGCACACGTAGTAAGAATTAAACACTATTAAGTACCCCTACTACCTTAGTGCATAGCAAATTAAACCAAAATAGGGCCTACTTTGTACTAGGTACAGCAAAAACAAAGCCAGTTCCTGAGATAATTACCTAAACTACTTGTCATACTGCGAGTATGAGGCAACTAATATTGAAACTCTGCTGTCTCTGCCAGAGGGAAAGATGCCACATAGTTAAGGAGGTACAAGTTCACTTTCTATTGTGCAATCCTTGTTTGGATTGCTTGTTTCTATCTGATCTGCACGAATTCTGTAAAGTTATCATTTAATTATGCAGTACGCAAATCCCTGTGTTTCAGTTGGTTTAAGCAGTTGCAGTCAGAGCCCAGGAATTCATCATCTCCCTAGTAACACACACCTGATCCAGAAAAGACTCAGGCACAGCAACACAGGCAGACAAAAGCAATTTCTGGAAGCGACTTTAAAAATACCTTACCTACCAGCAGAGGAAATCTGCTCCAAATGACTAAATTAACAGCCTCAGGTTTTTAAGCCCCCTCCAATCCAGCAATGTTAAGAAGTGCTTTCCATCAACCCAAGCCAAAATAGCGCAGTCATCCTAGCCAGACAATTGTAAAAACCAAACTAAACCGACTCTGTAATGACACCAGCAGCAGCGTTACCAAGGAAGTTACCTGGGGCTAACTCAAGGCATCCCTGAGGGCTACCTCACCACATTGTGGCCTGGTGGTCCTAAAGCACCACAGCCTGAATGGAACATGTTTCAGGACAGTGCCATCCTCTGCCCTGGCTGTTAAGTGTCATTGCAGCTTCAACTCACAGCCCAGTCCCCATATCAGCAGCAGTCATTGACCTCATTTCCCATTTTAGGATGACCCCTAGATAAATGCCAATAAATACTGCTGCTAACACTCAGGAACATTCAAGTCCTCAGTGTCTCCAGACATCCTCTACAGCTAATTGAGAGGGGGGAAGGAGACAGGAAAATCAGTCCAGGGTCACCATGAGATCAAATGCCATGCAACTCCTCATGCTGCCTGAAGGTGAACTTCTTCAAAGCAAACATTTCCCCAGAAAAGATGCAGCAGAACTGCAACAGATTCAATACATCCAACAGCCCTCAGAAGTGACAGCATCTGTTTCTATGTATGAAGTTTGAAAAAGAACAGGAACAAGAAACACAGAAAAAATTCAGATGATTTCTGCTTTGTTGTTGGGAAGCCTTACACTGGAGCAGCACAGGCTCCTTCTAAACTCCCTAGCAAAACAGATGTTGCTAAGAGATTTTTTTATATGCAAATATCTCACCTTTAATCAGTTATAACACATCTTCTAATGAAACTCTGTTCTAATACTCAAAAATTTAGCTTCTTTTTCAAGAAACAAGAAAGGTTCTGTCATCGTGCAGCCAATTAACAGAACTGTATTTTCTTAGAAAGACAATAAAGGAAAAAAATTATTTCCTTCCCAACAACTGGTATACAATTTTTCAGCAAGGCTTCCTCAATTCAGCTCTATTACTCCAACTGAGTTATGGGGGGTTTCCCCCAAAAAGGGTGTAGCAGAATACCTGTGAAAGGTAGGATATCATGACCACCATTTACAATGTGAAAATGTAGCTGCCAGAAGAACTTTTAACACATTAGTTCTGCAAATACATAAAAATGTTCTTTAAACTTCCAATACTCTGAGTATTTACAACCCCCTAAAATTATCCCAAGGGCCAAATTACTTTATAGAATTAATTAACGAAAAATCCCAATGAACCAATTTTTAAATGTATGCAAGAATTATAAAGCACATTTTCTTCCTTCTACTGTAAGTAGCAGCTGTCCTATTTATCTTTCAGGCTTTTTACTGCACACTGGGACTGTTTACACACAAACTTTGACAGAAGTGGGAGAAAGCATTTTTAAGAGACTTAAATAAAAAAACCTTAAGAAGACTATGTGCTTCAAGAGTTTGAAATAAGCATCAGAAAACATTTAAAAAGAGCTATATACAACTTTCACATTTTGAGCTTATCTCCATAATTCCATTAATTCTATTTAACTAGAGAAAGACAGGTTACAGTTTGGGGAAAATAATACATTAGCCCACACTTAGAAAAAGTGATCCTTTGAACTTTCAAATATTTTTATTTCACCACTACAAAGACTTCTCCCTACCCATTGCCATCTTGCAACCCTTTACAAGGCACTATTGCCTGAAAAATAAAACACAACAGTCACAGCCAGCAAGGTAGTTTAGCCAAGTGATAAGCACTCATAGCACTGGTGAAAGTGTAGTGGTTGTACTGCTGCAGCACAGTTTTTACATGTCATCACGAAGTTACACAAAATACTCCACTAGCCCTAGCACCATGAAGGTAGGCAGCATTTCCTTAAAGTTATGGCACATTATATACATACAAAAACTAGCAAGATTGAGCAATATTCAGACATTTGTTAACCATAACAAATAAAGAAAAAAAGGATAACACCAGATTCCTGAATTTTTAAGCACCTGTCATAACACAGAACTGCAATTCCCTCCTCTTGCAGTGTTTCACCACTTATTTCTACCATCCTTTCTTGGAGAAGACATTAAAAAAAACAATCTGAATGAAGCATCAGCAGTTAAATACACACACACACACCCTAAGCAGATGAAGTCAGATTAATTCACGTTGCCTAACAGTTTGCTATTGCCACAAGCCATAACCTGACAGACAACTTATTTCCTCTCCACACCCATCTTTCTGGGCTACCTTCATACTGGCTCGGCTGACCTGGACAGAGTCAAGTCAGACACAGACTAGCATCATGAGAAAGGAAGATATTGGGAAAGATAAGATACTGGAGTAGTAGTTATGGAGGGGATTTCTAATTCCCTCATAATGGAATTTGATACATAGATATATAGGTAATAGATATATATCGGCTTCTCTGGTATCACCTAACAAGTAAACCTGACAGACTCCAAAAAGCACATAAGCCATAAAGGAAAAGGGAACAGACATACACCATGATCACACATGCAGGGATTCAAAAAAGGCTTTACCAAAAAGCAAGAGGCAATGGTTTGCAAAGCAGAAAGCTAAAATTGCACAAGCCAAACTTCCATAGCTGGGTTTCTTTGATAAGTCATCTTTAAAATCAGGAAGTTTCAAACTTACTTTCAGAGGGCACAAACACAATGTTTCCCAGAATCCAAGTCTCAAACTTTGTTCCGATAGTAGTTTCAACTGACTGGCACTCACTTGGAGTTTAATAGAAAGAGACTTGTTTGTTTAAAAGATGACTATTAAAAATATCTTTCAACTTTAAAACATGGCAAAAGACTACAAGATCAAATAAAAAGAAGCAACAAATTTTCCAAATGGCCCCCAAGAAAGTTTCCAGCTGTGGAGAGGAAAACCGACCCATTAAAGTTATATTGCTACTACCCATGTTGCTTCTGAGGAAGAGCTAATCTTTCCTTGTTCACATGTAACAAAATTTTGGTTTTTTAAAAGCCCATTTGGTGGATTTTGGTAGACATGAATTTTGCCCTATAAAACAACTCAAGTCTACAAGGAAGCATGTCTCTTAGTATAAGCCATCTAAAAATGTGATGACTTTTCATCATTACACAAGAAGTCTTAAACCATCTGTTCCATTGTACTGCTTTTGTTCCCTGGCCATTCAGCATTGCCTGCTACTGAAGTCTGTGGTCTTTTATCAAGCACCTGATGCACAGGGTTCATTTTCTCCTACATTTTTATCAAATATGGTGCTAATGTTGAACTTCATGAAGGGGAAAAAGTGCAAATATTCCCCAGCAAATTCTACTGTGAAGTTGCCAAGACTGTGAATAATTTTCATGTGATATTGTATTTTTCTGTCCTTCTGCTTAATCTGGACTTACCTATTCAATAATAACTACAACTCATTTGTTTTCATATGATCCAGAATTATTTTGGAATGCTAACAGTTAGACTTAAGCAATCTTGGGTATTTTAACTGACAAAACCTGAACTCTGAAATTACAGCTCTATATCTCTGTTGGCTAACTAAATAAAGTTTATATTAATTTTTGTTTGTTTGTTTCCCAGAAAAGGAAAAAAACATGGAGCAAGGAAGCCAAGAATTAAAGTGTAAATGAACAGGATGATATAGGATTTTAATTTCACATAATTTATTCCTGTTACATTTTAAAAACTAGCAAGAGTCAGAAGAGGGCTGAAAGCTAACCCAAGGAAACTGCAAGTGATAAACTTTCAATTGTCTCTTGGCCACCAGCCTCTAAACTTCGGCACCACTGGCAATTGTACAATGACTTGAAATGTGAGTTGGTAACTGCTGTTGGTCTCTGTATACAACAATTCCAACATATCAGTCAAATCTTGCATCAAGAATTAAATATGCCTTTTGTTTTCTGTAGTTATTGTACACATTGCCCTGCCACCGAACAAGATTTCCTTACTATAGAAAGCCTACATATTTTCACAACAGAGCACTCCCTGCATTTCAATTCCACCAGGAACAGATTGAGTCAATCAGATTGTACTGATCATCAAGAAAAAGCAGTCCCATGTCCTACTGCCACAAAGAATAAACTTTAAATTGATTGAAATGTGAATCTACCCTGGATTTTTACTTCCAACTGAAGGAAATGTACAATCCTCTTAACCATGCAGGCAGTAAGAATGGTAACATCTAAAAAAGCAGGTCTTGGCACTCCGTTACTAATACAATGAACAGGTTTTAAGGGAGGTTTGGAACTCACTCAAGAGAAAAACAACCCCATTGATGTTGCTGCCCTTTCGTCATAACCTGAAAGGCAGACATTCGGAACATGAAGCCTGCTCTACAACAGTTCAAGCCATACCTTTACAGTCTAGTTTACCTTCACTTTCCTCACACGCTTCTCCTTTTTGTTGCATTTTACATTTAATTTTTTGCAGTTACTTGAAAATCCTTGTTTCACCACTCATTTTCCTCGGTAAGAGAAACGTTCATTGTACACTCTATATATTGCCATTTATATACTCCAAACAAGCAGAAAGGTGCCTTTCATCCACAAAGGCCTGTAGAAGTATTTCCAGATACATAAAACATTTTTTCAGGGGAAAAAAAGCATAATGGTGTCTCTTTCAGCTAAATTGTGTCTCTTGAATGCTAAATTCTTTTTTAAAAATTTTAAGTGCAATTAACATTCTGAAGAAAGAGTGCAAAAAAACCTAGGATGCCCATGAAAAATTTTCATACATGTACATAAGTCTAATCCTGTAATTTAGATTTTTTTGAACTAAGTCACATGGCCAAAATACAATCTACAACTGTGTATCGGTCTCTATTTCACCTACTATTTATGATTACAGGATTTCAACCTTTACCCAAACACCCTCTGAGAAAGTCTGTGAAACTGTGCCACTATAATGGAGCTGAACATTAAACAACCAAACCAAAATGCATTTCACTTCAGACTATTTTAATGTGCTAAGGAAGAAGGTGAGGGGTTTGGTTTGGGGGGGTTTCTTTTTTTCAAAAGATTCATATACTCGAGTTACTTCATTTTGTCAACCATTACAAAGGCATTGTTGAAATACAGTGTAAGAAAGTAATATTGCTGTGTTTTTCTCAAAAACACAGGCAAGTTTCTTGGAGAAAGCAAGAAGGTACGGTTCAGTAGCACCAATTTAGGATTTAAAAATATTATAAACAAATACATTTTGGGAATAAATTAATATTTCTACCAAAGCAACCCATTCCTTCCTTTAAACTACACTAATGACAACATTCGGAAGAAGAACAGTCTCCTTTTCATCACAAGTTTTGCACACATAAGCTCCCATAGAAGTGATGGTTCTCCATTATTACTGTTTTTCATTATATTCCCGTATTACTACCAAAAAAAGTATGCTAGCATTCACACTAAATGCTTGCTAACCACCTACATTCAGCTGACAAACCACATGTTTCTCTGGCAGAACTCTTGATAAGTTAAGTACTCCAAGCTCAGAACCTTGGCAGAGAAGGTTCTAACTTCTCCTGTTGGCTTCTGTCTCCAGCATATTATTTGCATCCACTGGGTTCCATCTATTTTTTTTAAATACAAAAGAAAAATTAGAAATGAGTTCTTGAAGAAGAATTTCACCTAGTACTCTTATTTGGGATGGCACATTTAAATCCACTGCATAACCCTGTGGGATGCAATGAATGGCAGAGCAACCATTTCCCAGGTCTGCTTCTTTTCTGCTGGCCAGCTTCTGCAGTGCAGTGTCCTTGGCCCTCCTAAGCAAGTCCTTCCACCACACCTCCAACAAATTTCGAACAAAATCCTAAATCTGTCATCTACAGCTACCAGAAACACCTCCTCAGATTCACCTGCTCAGAAACTACATTTCTGTTGCAAAAAGAGTTGTGTGCACATTAAATCAAAAGCAGCTAATAAAAACCTGAAGCCAAGAGGTAACTGTGGTAATATGAAGATTAGAAAAAAATAAGGGGGAGAGGAGGGTGAATAAGCGTCTGAGGTTCAAAACTCCTCAATTTTAAACTGAGAGGGACAGAGTGTAGCTATACAGCTGTATGAAGTTAAGTAACCAGTACTGAAAAGCCTGCAAACAAACAATTTCACCAGTTACTGGTGCCTTTAAAAAAAATAAAAAAAAAGGAGGGGAAGGGAGAAGGGGAAAAAAAGGTAAATTTTCATGGATTGATTTCCTATATATCAGCTGCAAACGTGGTAAAAACAGAATATAGAAAAAACAGTTTAAATACTAAAACAAAACAAAACAAAAAACACCACCACACCACAACTAGCCAAAACTATTTACCCTACACTTTTTCCTTCTCCTTTTTTAAAAGGAGACCTGTTTCTTTCTTGTTTTGTTATTAGTCTGGGACTAAGGGGAAATAAGCAGAAGAAATTATGTTTAAATGTAAAGACAGCACTTGAAAAAGAACAAGGCCTTAATTTTTCACAATGCTGCAAGAACTACATTGCCAGTCTTCTCCTCTTGCCCTCTATTATTGTGTGTGATATAATCACATATTATATACAGTCATTAATCAAAAGCTTCTCAAAGCTTTTCACAAACATCTAATTAGGCCTTGTAGAAGAAACAGCATTTTTCCATCTTTCCAAACAAAAACAGGGACCTGATCCAAGAAAATGCCTTGTCTCAACCAGAACTTGTGCATTTACTCTTCACTGCTGTGCTGCCCAGCACTTACCTGGATGTCCTTTTGGGTCTCTCTCTGAGAGCTCTAAAAACACTAGTCTATAAACATACACTTTAAAACTATTTACCAGACCAATCTAGCTGCAGAGAAACTGTTGTTCAAACAAGCTGGAGGGTTTTCTTTGTATTAGGACCGAAGCATATCACACAAAGCATTCTAAGTACAACTATCAACAGTGCTGCTAAAAACTAGCCTGGCTAAAACAAGAACTTCAGCCCAAAAACACACATTAAGATATGCAGAAACTAAATGTGCCATGAGCTAAAAGGACATGAGCTTCACTTGAAAAGGAAGTTAAGATTTCAGACCATTCCTTTCCTTGAAAGTACACACAATGAAAACATACCTGTTCAACAAACAAACCCAGACTCCATTTCAGCAATATTCTGACTAATATCTGGGACCTTTAAAGGTCCCTTCCAACCCAAATCACTGTATGAACCATTCTAATATTAATCAACACTACATAAAATTAATAACTAGGAAAATCCATCTCCTGCATGTGAAAACAGTAGAAGACAAAGGTTGTATTTTGCAAACAAAGCCCTTTGCTGTCTTCTTTAGACGTGCCATTGTTACCCCTGCCACCTCTGTGCAACAAAGCGACCTTGGTTGCCACCTTGTGTCCTACAGAGCAGGCATTTGAAAGAGAACCTACTCAAGGTTGAAAAAGAGGGGGAAAAAAAATCTAACCAAATCTCACAGGGCAAATCCAGGTCCCAGACAAACTTTGTACACAGTCAGTTTAGCTGGAGATATTAATATCCCAAACCACTTGCTTACAGCCAAGGATTTGCCCTTAGTAACTTCAGTCTCACTTGTAAGGGCAAATAAACAAGGCACACTTGGACAAGATCCAAGCCAGCCTATCTTAGACAGCACTGACACAATCCCTGCAGCTGAAACGGAGAAGATGGGGAGGGGGAACTATTTGGTTGTGGGTGAAATACAGGGCCTTTGTCAAACATGCCTTTGGTCTGCCTCGATACAGTGTTTTTCTGAGAATCTGAGCAGTCATACTGAGATGGCATGACTCAACAGGTGCAGACATCTGTCTCATCTACACAAAGGTGTAAAATTAAGAACTGTAGGGTAATGCTAATGAAAATATGCAACACTTTGAACCACTTCACATCATCCCCACCACCCTTATAAAACTTTCTCAATACAGTCAGAAAGTAGTCTCTAATAAAGCTTTGTACTGACAAACTCTCCTTTTCCCTGTTTTATCATGATTTATACCTTAAAAACAACCACATTCCTGAAAGCAATTTACTGAATATTAGACTCAAAATTAAAAGGCAACACTCTTTTCTTTATGGTGATCTGACAAAGAAGACAAACAAATAAACAAAAGTTAAAAAAAATCATAAAATTTACAACATTTATTACGCTATATTCACTATATACACTACAATAATACACTGTATTATTAAATAGCTAGCCTTGCAGCTGAAGATGCAATATACCTACTGAGAGTTTAGAAACACCTTTTATAATAAATCAGAATGCAGTTAAAACACATAAAGGTGAGAAACCCAAGGAAACAAGAAACATTTGTGAACATGGGCATTTTGCAATAAGCTTAAGGATCCAATCCTTATGTCACTCCTCCTTATCTTTCAGAGTCTCACAATACCCGCAGAAAATGCAAACATTCAATTATGAGTGAGCTGCTATGCAAAGGCAAACCCCTTGCCTCCAGTTCCAAAACAGGCAGTAGCTTTGACAGCAAACTTATAAATACTCTAGGGGGGGGGGGGGGAAAAGCTGCTGGTGCACTTCCGCAACAACACAGAGGCCAGATAACTCCAGATATAACCTCTATGTGTCCCACACCATCCAAAAGTCACTTTAGTCTCCTTAACCCCATGACAAATGATAGCCCTGGATCCTCCTAAACCAAGAGACCAGTGCATGAATTCCTAATGAAACTGTGCATTCAATACTAGTGGCTGAGCACATTTCATTGCCTTTTAAAAGAGGATAAGAATACAACATATTCAATAATCCAGTAATGAGCATCTGCACCACCTTCACAATAGCACTCACATCCACATCCTGGAAAATTGATTTTTTTACATACTCATTTAGAAATCACACCATCTTTCCTATTTTACAGCCCCATCATTTCTATTTCACTATCCAGTATTAACCACAAGATTTGATTATCTAAGGAACCAGACAAACAAACTTTAGCAATTTCCTTTAGAAAAAGTAATTTTATGGGTTTTTTTAAATGAATATGAGCACTAAGGGAGACTAAGTCAAGTTCCACTTGATAATTACTCATTTCTATGAACATGTGTTGACATTTTTCAGCATATGGCCATTTTTTCTAAAGCAGAATCTCAAGCTAAATTTCATGTAAGTGACTTAAACTGTTTCCCAGCACTCATGCTTTTTATTCTTATCTTTACCAGACACAAGACTGCAAGATTTCCTGATAACCACCCACTTGGAATCGAGGGATAAAGAAACCAACACAAACCCAGAGACATTTTGCTATTCTTACTTTCCAAGTGAGCATACTTGGTGCCTAAAAGCAGCTCTACTGAATAGGCAAATCACTTTTTTTAAGCACAAACAGGAAAGGAGGGAGATGTATGTCCAATGTTACCACAACACAGTTGCACCTCCTTATCCCAGTCATATAGGGCCCCCTTCCCTCAACAATATGTACAAGCTGTCACTTTCTGTCCTCTTTACACCTCTCTTCCCACAACCAATGTCTGCCCGTTCTGAACAACCCCCCCACTGTAACATATGTTTCAGAAATATTTGCTAACTTCACTTTTACTTCCAGTTTCAGCCTAGCTCTCACTTCAAACCATCTGCAATAAGGATCAATCCAATAACTCACTATCATCAAACCTCTATCATAAGAAAAAGCATGAGAATATTAGATGCAGTAGCATTCACAAAACTGATGAGAAAGTATGGCAATCCAGAAGTGTAAACAACTACAGGACATCCTTTCCACGAGGAAGCCAAGGCACAAACAATTTAGACAATGCATTTTACAGAAAGCAACATTTAGAGAAGGCACAACACAGTCAAATCTTTTATGGAGTATAGCAAGCAAAACAAAATAACAAACAGGAATATAAAGAAAGTAATGAATTCAAGATACAGAAAATTATGGTTTTAAAGCAATTATGATTTCGATACTATTTTTTCAGTACTTTTACTTGAATACATTCCCTCAAAAATACACTTTAATCAGCACAAGATAGGAAATGTCTTTCGTGCTGATTTGCTGTGTCTATCACTAGTTTAAAATTTAGAACTTCTTTTTTTTTTGAACTTCAATTGCATGGGCCCTATCAGCCTATACCATATTTTCTTGTCTTACAAATTTTTCTATAATAAAAAAAAAAAAAAAAAAAACCAAACCAAACAAAAAAAAAACAAACCACACAAAAAAACCAACACAAATCTATTGTAGTTCTTTGTTTTCTGGAAATAATGACCAGATATAGAAAGGAAGTTAATGCAACAAAACTGCAGAAAATTTTCAGATTGTTTTTATAAAGGAGAAAAAGGAAGGAAGGAAAAGAGCTATTCAGAATTGAGAAGCTTTTCTAAAAAGATTTCAGAACACAGAAACTCACTGGTTTTAATCTTCATATAGCTAGATTATTTTCTTGCATTAAAATGATACGCAAAAGTAAATTTCTATGATATTATAAACAGTAAAATACTGACATTTCACAACTGCATTGGGACAATCCAACACTGCACTCATTGGCATATGATGCTGTGCCTCAGCCACACAACCTCAATTTTTCCTTGTGTCCACACCAGTATGTAGTAAGCAGCAAGTTGGATCACTTCACTGCTCTGTCTGAGAAGCAAAAACAATCCAAAAAGTCAAATAATGAAGGCCTGTGCAGACCCACGAGCTGATGTGATTCACTGTTTATGTGCCAATCTATTAGTACTACTGCAAGAGAGGTATGTAGAATGCTTCAGCAGAAAGAAATTATGGAGCAGCAGTGCAATTGTAGTCCTGGTTTACCTTCGGCTTGAAACCAAAACTACATAGGACATTTTCCAAGTTTGTGCACTGTGGGAGTTGCCTTTTGAACAAGATGCACATTTAAAGAATGTCTGGAATCAGTCAGCTCTGTAACCTACCACAAAGATCAAATCTCATTTTCAATAAAGGTTTTAAACTTAATTTTAGGACTCTTGGCCAAATTTTAGCTAAATTACTTTTTTGCTCATGGTTTCAGAAAAATGCATTTCCACCAGGGAAATCAGAATCTGTATTAGACAACTATGTAGTAGGAAATGGGATATTTAATGAAAACTTTATATTCTCAGACATTTCAAATCCCACTGCATTCATGAAATAACTTCTATGTTTTGTCCTTCAACCTATCTTTTCTGTTCACAAACTGTAATTGCCACAAAACTTCAGGTCAAAGAACACAATAACTTCAATATTATTCCCTGCTGAGGTAGCAAGCCAAACCACGAATTGCAAAGCATCTACTACCTCTAAAAGCCAAAGAACTTTACAGAACTAGGTAATATTCACTTTCCAAATGTCCTGCTTACTCAGAACACTAACGAAATTCTTAATCTTGTCTTAATCTTTCTTTTAGAAAGAAATCACCCATAAATTTCAAAATATTTCGGAAAAGGTATTAGGTGTCCAAATGTGAAGAAACATCACACAACTGTTGGGTTTTATTTTTCAGCATGTCTGTACTGAAAGACTAACTTATATAATTTTTTTTAAAAATAACAGACTCAATATTGTTGTTTTTTCCTTCCACTTTTTGTGGCTTAATCCTGGGATGAAAAAAAATTCATCCAAAGGATGGCATTCATGCCGCCAACACACATACAGTTTTTGGCAGGCTACAAAAGAAGTCGGTACTCCTCACAGAGCAGCTCTGTGCTACACAGAGGCTGATGTCAGTAAAATATTAGCCCAAACTGAAGTCTATTATATAAAATATATGCAAACAGAGTCCATACTATGAAAATTCATTTCTCTTGAGGAGTAGCAAAGTCTTTAAAGGCCTTATACGTAAAAATAAATTATGGAGTTTGTCTCACTCCACATTTCATTTTTAACTGGAAAAAAACCACTAAATAATACAGAAAGAACAAAAACCACACATGGAAAGCACAACCAAAGACAGAAGATTCCAATGCAAGATATTTCTCTCTCACATGCCTTTAAGTAATTACTGCTCTTAAAGCTCTTTGTCTGTCCTTTGACACTGGAAACAGATGAGGAACTGTATCTTGAATAGAAAAATTGATTCATATAAAGGACAAAAAGAACAGCACTGAAGGTCTTCACATTAATTTTTTTTTACTTATAAATTCAGTAAGCAATAGAAGTTTTTCAGTTCAGCTCATCTTTTGCAGAATAACACACTTAGTAGCAGCATATAAAAACATTAAACAAAACACAATAAGAAATGCACCGTCCTCTATTCCCTGATTCCTCAATAGCTGATTCCCTGAAATCTGGTACTTTGACATAGCTGCAAGCTTAACTCATAACTCAAGCTACTAGAAGGACTTTGCTGCTCAGATTTCTTTGAGCAGATACTGTTTTCAGGAACTAACGGACCTGTTTGATGAAACAGACCCATTAAACAGACATGAGAGTAAATAACCTTTATAGGTACTGCATGCAGCAACTCTCTTCTGGAGTATGAAGACCATAAGCACTCTGAAATATGCATATACACATATTATTATAAGTATATATGGTTATATATGCTTATACTAATATTCTTGGTAATAATAATGTTGAAGCTGGTCTTAGTGGAACCATGTTCAACACATGAACCAAGTTCTCATGTTGTTTTACATTATTTGTCATTCCTATCATTTCTTCCAGGAACTGATAAAAAAAACCCCACCACATCACATTCTCTTCGTTAAATGAACTTTGCTGTTTTATCTTAGAATATGCTGAGTTGGAAATGATCCACTAGGATCATCGAGTCCAGCTCCTGATTTTTATGCACCTACAACTGAATCTGGATCAAACTATTTGGTTCAAAAAGATCATCTACCCCACTCTACACTGCAAAATAAAAAGCATTACTATGCAAAATATGGCACTGTGCTCCCCACAAAGTCAAGGCAGGTAGTTATAAACTTGGACAATAAATAAAAGCACAAAGTACACATTCATGGTCAATTGTATGACACATAAAACCAGTTTTCTGTTCATTATCCACGTAGAACTCTCATCAAGTCAAAACTTTCTTGCGTAAATATCTATTTGCATGTAATATTTGCATGCAATTATTCCGAGGCAACAAATGGACTTAAAAGGTTGTAACATTTTATGAGATCATCTTTATGCTTATGGGTTATACGCTTTTTAAAAGCAGTGAAAAGCAATTTTTTCAGAAGGCAACAATAAAAGAACCTATTTAGTAAAATATAAATTCAGAAAATTAATCAGAGCAAATGTACAATTGTAAATAAAAACCATTACAACTACTCATTCAACTATTTGCATACTCAAAAGATATGTTTGAAAATTCACTCTCAGAAATAAGAAAAAAAATTTTCTGAGGCCGTTAATTACAACCATTTCAAAGTTTCGAATAAAAATTCCCCATTCTTGGAATGCAAAGTCCAAAAAATGAAACAAGTCTAAAATTGAAATTCTTGTTGCCAGCACTGATCTCTACGTAATTTATTACAGACTATAACAAAAATAACAACAGAAAGAACCTTTGGCAGCATAGCACTGTTCTACATTAATTTGTCATGGCAACCAAGTTTTGCTTTTAAACCCACCTGATAATGAAACCTTTCCAGAAATGTGAGATTATAATGCTACTTTTCTTAAGAAGTTACAAGGCCTTAATACAGTATGCAGATGAGACGGTGAAATATAAAAGAGTCCTGTTCCTGATTATCAGTGGATATGAGGAATCAGGTACCCTGACCAGGCTTCAAATTCTTTGATTTTTACAAGTCTGTAATTTTTTCATAAGTGAACTACTTCAAATATGTTTTAGGAAGAAACATTATTTTCTGTTTTAACTTTCCAATTGCAGAATCTTACAATTTATCTCTAAAATTCAGTATGTAGTTTCAGAAGATAAAAGTCCTTATACTAAATCTTTCAACCTCACTAGACAACTGCAACTTGCTAAGGGAAGGTCAGAAATAGAACCATTCACTAAATACACTGTTCTGGACCAGAGATCCCAGAGATTCAACCCTAATGCTCAATCCCATATAGTGTTAACTGCCATAATAACATACCTAGTGAAGCTTGATCTCATATGCAATTAAAATGTACACAGATTACATTTATGTGTTTTCTTGAATATGTCAGGGATGCCTCAGATCACCAAAATTAATTTTAAAATATTTTTATTTTCAAATCTGTTAACTAACGTATTCCTCATTCACAAAAGCCTGTTAAAATTTCTTTACTAGAACACTAAACTCCAAATGCTAAAAAAAGTCTTCTTTAATATATCTTAGAAATTAAAATTTTGTTTTATTATTACAGACTATTACACATAGTATCATGGCATATCAAGATAATACTGCTTCTGTTTTTAAAACTCAGCTTATTGCACAAGTATAGTGGAAATGTGATTACTCACATTAAACTAATTACAACAAAGATAAATACATTTAAATGGTTCTTTTATCAGTAAAAAAACACTATACAACTATGGTTTTAATTATTTTTAATGTAGGTTAGCCATATCACACTTTCCACTTCCTCTCCCAACATTTAACAAGACATAAATAGCAGAAAGTAGTACTCTACTTATAACAGGGGAGAAGGTTGTGGGATGTGTATACAAAAATACAGTAAATATTAATCCATGATAGGAACATCACTAAATCCAGCAACAGCATATAACTTCCTACATTTTGTATTCTCCCAGCTTACCCAAAGCTGCTCCACGTCAAGAAATAACTGTCAACAAGTAATTTGGAGGGACCATTTTGCCTCCCAGTAACTTCCTGGCTGAAGCAGCAAGTTCACAGATTACTTTACTGTCTCTTACAGTTAATTGACAAATTATTTTCAGTTCCTTATAGTCAGTTTGCAATTTATGGTCAGCCTGCATTTTACATGTCACCTCCCTATTCCAAAGTCATGATAACTTAACATCAGCAGAGCAAGTCAGTGGCAAAGAACCTTACAAGCATCAATTTCAAAATAAAAGGTAGATACAAGAAAGATAGCATTTAATTACAGAAATTTACCTGTAAATGGTTTTTTTTGTGGGGTTTCTTTCCACTACTTTCATTTACTTGCAGCCTATCTCATCTGTGAAAGCTAAGGCAGATTCTTGGAACTACTGCTGAACTGGAACAGAGTCCCAGGACCTAGTTGGGTATGCAATATCCAAACTAGTAGATGATAAGCAGTAATTAAAACATAAAGCAAGTAAACTGAAGGCAATCAAGTGCACAGAAGAACAATGTTTCCAGTTAGATAGTCTCCTATCTTCTTCAGGCTTCAGACAGAATCACATCAGTCATTTTGCAGCAGTTCTACACACTGGCCCATTTTTACAGAAACTACCATTTTGTTTTCTAGCACTTGAGCTGCCAACAAAAGAAGTTTGACTGATCTTTTAAGGCAGCAAAGAACTAAAAAAAAATTAAAATGTATGCTTGCTAACTATCTGCAACAATGACTTGGGATATATGACTAGTAAAAGAAATATCATGGGATATTTCTTGAACAACAGAAGAAGCATTATTGCATTATTATATTACAGAGATCTCTATTCTATTTCTGAGAAATAATTATGTGGGAGAGTATATCTTCAGAAAACAACACTTATGTAGTTTACTTCAACAGGTACTATTTTTTAAAAATAAAAGTATCTAGAAACAAAATATTAGATGCTTTGGTAGAAAGCAATAGCCACTGATCAGCAAAAAAAATAAAATCATTCTTTGGGTACAACAAGAACAGGCCACAAAGGAGAATGTTCTCTTTATGGATATTAACATGAAACTTTGAATGATTTATTTGGTTTATCTTGAAGTCATGTGGGTTTTTTCTGCAATACAAGAGAACAGACTTATCTCAGAAGTATCACAGAGCATCATCATGTTTTTGCAATTAATTTTCAAAAGCAAAATGAAATTACACAAACATTATAATCCATGAAACACTAATTGCATTAGGATTATCATGTGATTATTCAGAATATAATTCTAGAACTAACATATATCACTTGAGACACTATCAGAAACAACTTCATTCATGTAATACTTCACAATTATTATATTCGGCATTTTGCAGCCCCAGAGCCCAGAGATTTACTCTCTTATAGGTTATCTACAAGTCTCAGAGAAATAATTCCAAAGGCAAATAGACTAGAATTATTCTGATCATCTTTCCCTTACTATCTGAAATGTAACATGGTGCATTTCAGATATCCTCAAAATCTAGGGCAAATGATTTCTTCACATTATTATATTGGCTTTCAAATCTTGCCTGCTACATACCTCTCTACATAGTACAGCTCTGACTGTCAGCTAACCACTGGAATACTGACAGGTCTAAAATACACCTGTCTATATGCAGCATACCGATTTACCCTCCCAGGGAAGGGGGCAAGGAGGGAGGTTCAGGGAAGGCAGCACCCTGGGAGACTTCACCTGAGTGCAGGGGAAGAGGTACAAAGGGCTGGCCCAGCACTATCACAGTACTACATACACAGTTAAACTTAACTGATGTCACACATTTTATTCATCAGTTTAAAGTGCTCAAACAAAAGACCCTGTTAAGTACAGCTGAGATTTACAGTACTTGTTTCTTTCAAAAATGTCATTAATTCAGCTTCTTATTATGCAGCAACAATGAGGAACTGTTTACAAATCAAAAAGGCACCTTCCTAAGGGTAGCAAACAAGTCAGGGTGTGGTTGCCTTGCAATTGGCAGGGAACGTGTGTCTTTCAAATATTTCCAGTTCTACCGTGCAGCAGCTTGGGTTTAAGGCAGCATAATGAAACAGGTTAAAACGCATTCAGAGTAATCTCATGCCATTGCCACAACTACAAGGTGTGCCTTTTGGCTCTGCTAGAGCTACTCTTTACTATTCATCTTACTTCGCTTGCCTGTTCAAAGAAAAACATCATTTCTTTACAATAAGTTATGTAGTAAAGCACCCTGATTTCCATAAAGAGAAGTCCAACCATTTAGGATTTGTTAAAAGAGACAACAAGAACACAAAAACTATTTGATGCAATATATCCGAAAAGTTCAGGAACATACATGGAAGTTTAAGAGAATAGCAAGATCTCTCATTGAAGGGTCTTACAGAAACAAAATTCTTACACAATGAGAGCAACAAATTACCTGGAAATTACAACCGATCCACAAATACAAAGTGGGAGATAGGCAGAGGCAATAAGCTTTTTCAAATGGTGACACAGGAATGAGAAAAGAAGGGAAGAGGATGATGCACTGATAACCTTCCTCAAGGATCTGCACTTTGACCTATGCTTATAAATATAAACTGACAGCTGAAGAAACTTTGTAAACTTTGCCAAGCTAAAAGTTTGAGATTTAGTGAGAATAATCTTGTCTGATTATTCTGATTAGCTACAGAAGGCTTGCACAGCAACAGGCTGATTGTGAAATAAAATGTTAGATTAAATCTATTGCCAATAAATGCCATAGGAAGGGTAAAGTAATCTCAAGTGAATCCATGTATTAGCAAGTTTCAAATTTTAGAAGGGAAAACAGAACAGAAATCATCACCACAAGTTTTTTCTTGACTACTGTTTGTCACTTGCATTGTTCAAAAAGATAGAGGGACTAGAGAAAAAGTTAAGAGATATAGCACAGCTTCTACACAAACAAAAATTATGGATAATTATGGCCTTGGAGGGATTAAAAAAAGACACAGCTAAAATCATGAACACTGGCAGGAAATAGTTATCCATTACATACAAGGACTGGTGAAATCTCAGTAAGATAACCAAAGTTTAACAAGGAATTTAAAAGCAAGTTTCTTCCCTGCAATATATAACTTTTACCACAGGACAACATCGAGGTCAGAATTCCAGTTTGATTCAAGAAGTGAATCTATTGAAGATCAGGCACTTTTTAACAGAGCACCCTAATACTGTCATCTACAATACTGGCAAGTCCTTAAGCTACTGGAACACTATAAATAACAGCTTGTAGTACCTTGTATATGACTTGTAATAACTTCTCTAACATTTTCCTCTCATATTAAAAACAAATAAGGGAGTGGGCACGTCAGCAGTGCTTAGATTTAGCAGGCTTAGATTTAACAGTCCTCAGAACTGATACAGTATTGTTTAATATGTATTTAAGTCACTCTCAAATGAACAAAACAATTGTTCTCTCTTTTTTCAGTACATATTATATGCATTTACTGAATGCTACCAGAACTTTCTCCCATCAAACCACAGTTTTCTAGACACCATTTGGAGCAGGGAAGAGGGTGGAATGTCACAAGGGTCACAAGTGAGTCACCTGAAACTACAGAGTAGCAAAGCTGAACAACTTCCTTCATTAAGGAGTCCCTATAAAATTTGAAACAAATCCCACACATTTCTGTATCATGAGAAGGTTTATATTGGGTTGAAATATGCACATAATGAAAAAAATAAAAAGTTAGATTCTTTTTCATACACCAAACTTTCAACTGCTCAAGGCTTGTATTCAATCCATAAAAACATCTCTTATTTGTAAAGCACATAATTGAAGATTATGCAACTGTATTATGGCAGTCCCAAAATACCATGTGCAGAAAGCACCAAAGTGTTTACAGACAATACTTGCCAAACAGTCATTCCATCAAAACCACAACTCAACCACTACTTGAACTAAACTTGTTTGAACCAGATTGAAATATAGATGTAAAGTATGTTCATACTGAATTGCAAAACAAATGCCAGGAAAATAAAAATAACACACCTGTTGGAATGCACTTACAGAAGCAATCTGCCATGCACAGAGCTGGCAGTAATACCCTCTAGTATAGATTTGAAAGAGGAGACAAAAACACAATAAGTTTCGTAACAGGAACTCACAGAAAATTCATAAATACATAAATACCTCACTGACATTGTTTAGGTGGGAACCGCACTGAGAAACAAAACAAGTGACCCACTCCCAACAAGAGGGAAAAACAAAAAGAAAGAGAACCAAGGGATCTGTCACCCATAGATTTCAAGTACAGCTTAAAACATAACTAGATTATTCTCATCCAACAGCTCTGCATTGTGTAAAGAAAGACACTTTGTCTCATCCCAGTTTCTAGTGTCCAAAACAACCCACAAAAATCTCAATTAATATCCCCATTGTAGAAGGATATAAAACCAAGAGTTACAGAAGAATTGTTGTTACTGTGAATTTTCCCAGAATGAGACAGCAGCTGCACTATACCCGCAAAGGTGCATTTGTTACAACCTGGGTTCTTCTGGGTTTATAGATAAAAGTTATACCAACTCTTTAAAAACATATTTACTAGCTTTACTAGCCTTCAGAGAAGGCAACATATAAACACCCAGAAACATCTGAAGTTACCACTGTACTTTTAGGATGTAATTTGATGAGCAAATTTTTCAGTGCAGCTTCCTGCCTCTCTACTGCCTTCTCAGTTGTGCAAGTATGTATGTGCAAGGTGGATGAGGACTGAGACAGCAAAATGACTCAAGGCCCAGATGCAAAATCTAGCAGTAGAAAAGGCCAGTCATTATGCAGTTTCAGGTGTAGATCTGACACATAAGGCACCCTAGTTCATCATTAAGTATATTATGTTGAATTACAAGTCCCTTTCCTAGGCTGTCAAACCATTTTGAGAGACATCTCTCAATATCAGAACTGCAAAGGAGAGTGAATGAAATCCTGGCCCCCAAAACTCGCACTTAAGCACATTTCAGTCTTAGGTGCTTGTATAAGCTTACAGCTTTCAAATTTAAACAAACAAACAAACAAACAAACAAAACCCAAACAAAAAAAGCCACACAAGAAACACACAAAACCAAACAAAAACAGAAACCAAACAAAAGCCCCCTCCACGCTATATTCTGTCTTAACAACACATTGCTCCTTTGGGCACATACAAATGGCTCACTAAAATTCAGAAAATGAGGGCCATTTGGCATACAATAGATTAACAAGCGATATCTCTACAGTTTAGCTTAGGCAGGAATTACGTAGGAAATTTTGAAAATTCTACCAAAACCAGTCCAAACTGCAAATGAAGACAAAGTATAAGCTATTTTAGGGAAAAACAGCTGAACTCATTACACTGAAGAGCCTTCCTAAGTACTCCTCAAGAAGGCACTAAGGAAAAAAGTATTTAACATTTTCAATAATTTTCTAATCTCCAAGGAGCAAACAGTACCTAAACAATTGTTAGCTTATCTGTACCACCACAGTATGTTTAAACTGCCTTTACTCTTCCTTCAGCTGTCCTTGCTTTAGGAAACATGAAGGAAAAAAAAATGTACCTACACATGGGCAAAGCACTTTCCCTTACTCTATCATGTTATTTAAAAAGAAAAATTGAGCCAAATCCATGTTACCATTGCGTTGCAGAAATTACATTGTCTTTGGTAGAAATAAAAGACCTTCAAATGTAAAACTGCTGTACTAACTCAATTTTGCCACAGGATGATTCTTCCTGTCCATCAAAAACCCTTCTGAATTCCTACAACCCATTTTTTTAAAACGTCATTCTACTTCTGAGTCCATTAACAATAAGAACAAGAAGTCAGAAACTGTTACAATGAAGTCTATAGCTATACAGATAAAGGAGTCAAGAGAAATTAAACACAGAAAAATCCAGATACCGTTTAACAATACACTGTGGAATAGACCTTCAAAAGAAACAGAAGGTTTCATTCTCAGCCCACTTCTGTTCAATCCTCTTCATAGTGTGAGCTTTCTACTGCATGCCAAAAAATCATCAGGCAAAACTTTAGTATCTGACAAGAAAAAATGCTTTTCAAATTCAAATTAAATGCATTTTAGGCTATTTCAGAATCACTCAGAATCACACTCTGAGTTGGAAAGGACCCAGAAGAATCAACAAGACCAACCCATACAGGGATCAAACCCATGACCTTGGTGTTATTAGCACCATGCTCTAACCAACTTCAAACCCAAAGCAACTCCCAGAAGTTATTCCTGAGTAATAGTCATGACCTCAATATACCAAACCTCATTTATAAGAAAATGCTCTGCTTCCTCCAAGGGTCATAGCCAACATGCCACTTCAGTCTTTTTCTCACATTTCAAAACAAACAGACACCAAAAAACTAACCTCCTCAACAAACTTAGTGTTCTGCCATCATCTATCTATACTCTGGAAAGCACTTCACGTCTGCCACTAACATTTTCTAAGGGTAGCTATTCAGAATGATGATATTTTGCCTTATGCTGAAACTGAATTTGTCTGCTGTCCTTATCCTTCATAACTTCCTTTGTTCTTTCCACTTATGTGGCAGGAAGTGGTATGTTCTGTATTACAGTAGCCAGATATCCACAAAAGTAAGGTTTACACAAGTTGAATTCTTACCCTGCTCATCAATTCCTTTAGATAGTTGTGGGTTCACAAAAATCTTCAGATTTTCATTCCTGTCAGGTTGACATCTGGTCAAGTCCAAAGAATAGTTTGCATCTAAAATATATCAGAAGTTGGAGATTTGATTGAATGTCAACAGCATTGTGACAGAGATAACACACACCCAAAAAAATCCCTTTTTCCTCCAAAAAGTATTCTAAACCTGTTTTCCTCCTTTGTAAAAGCTTTTTCAAGCGAAGTTTTAGTCACAGTTGCAACCATATAAGCAATTCACAGAGCAAACTGATAAACTGAGTAAGACTACATGGAAAGTTCAATTATGGATGCACCATATGCCTCAATAATCCTTTAGGTATACAAAAGGAATCAATTTGTGCAATTTGTTCAAAACACAAAAAGCCCTTTTGGCAAGATCATCCTTCAGCTGAACCATCAGTTTGAACACTTGCCTGCTGAAAACATCACCAGTTCACACAGTAATAACAGTAACTTAAACTAGCACAGAAGTAACATGGCTCTGAACCACTTGGTTCTGCTAAAGGAACAGATACATTAGGATGGCAGGGGAATTTGCCAGATCCATATGTTTATTAGCCAAAATAAGCAGTGGGTTTTTGTTTGGTGGTGATTTTTATTTCCTAATTGACCTTCCTCTGATACTTAAGGTGACCCTTACCTAAGTCTCTCAGCAGTGTACAGCAGTAGCCTTAGATGTACAGACCTACTTCAAGTTTTGTAACTTAATTTACCTCTTACTTTATACACAGTCAGAACTGCAAATCAGTAAATTCTAAAACTGAAATGTTTATGTCCCAGCAAATGTATACAGTCAAGAAGCCTCTTACATACAACCTCACCAAAAGTCATTATTATCACAACAAATTAAAAAATTGAAAACATTAGTAACATTTGTTATTAGCCTCAATTTAAAAATACAGAAATCTGATTATACCTGGAAAATGTGTTCTAGTATCAGCTTTTACCTCTTTCTGCAGGCTGGAGTTAAGGGTCACACTTCAGGAGACACAGTAAAAAGCAGTATGCCAAATCAGTAGCACTTTTTCTTACTAAAGGCTCTCAACCAAAATACAACCTGGTAGACATTCAACAGCAGCACTCTCCTGACAATTTTCTGTCCTCTTCCTCTTCCAGTGGTCATTAGCCAAGTGTTCAGCTAATTACTGTTTGATCTACTGCTTAGCGTGGATGAAACTATGCAAAGTGGAGTTTAGCTTTTAAAAACAGTCTTCATTTCATCTACTAAAACACATTAAAACAAAGCCTAATCAAGCTAGTATTCTGTACCATTTATTCTCCCACCAGTGAAAAGGGAAGGAAAGACTTCTCCAAAAGATGAAACTCATTAATTGAAGCAATTCTTACACAGCTTTTCAAACACATCAGCTGGGGGGGGGGGATCTGCCATGCTGACTACCTGCCCACTGAGCACTAAGTTGCCTCTGCAGATAAGTACTAGTGCCCCACCAGTGCCTCCTGCTCCTCAGTGCTACACAAATTCTATTTGCTCAAGAAAATTTCGATCAGTCTGATGAAGTCATAAGCAACTAAGAATACAAATTTATTAGCAAGTGTAAGAAATTTTAAACACAGGCATCCCTTACAGTTTCAGGCACGATGCGGAGGGAAGGCATTCAGTTCAACCCAGGCCAGGTTTTATGTTTTGTGAAAGGCATATCCCCACCTGGGAGCGTCTCTTCTCCAGGCACTCCCTGACAGAGCATTGCACCTGCTATCAGAGCAAGAAACACTGAACCTTCTACAAGCACATGGGCATGAGAAGAGCAGCGCTACCACTGTATAATTGCCAAGACAGGAAAGGCATTTTACCAGGCATTCCTCTTTTCTTCCTATCAGCTTTCTGGGAGAGAGGGTGGTGTTTTGTGAGGCTTTTTTTAAAGGCATGGAAACCAAAAACTAAAATACATTTACATGTGCTAGATTATTTCTTTGAATTCATTAGTTGGGAAGACAAGTAGTAAAGCGAAACAGGACTGCATTTGCCTTGGCTGCAGCTGCTTTAGAGCAGGTCTAGTTTCCATAATTAAACCCACATTTGGCATATACTGAAAGCCAAGTACAGACAGCAAGGTCTTCATATTCAACCTTCTTAGCAAAAGCAAAAATGAGCCAACTCAACTCATATTCCAATCAAGACATATCCTAAATGTTTATCTGGTGTAGGCAACTGTTCTAGAAGAAAACGATGACAGAAAGCAGTCTCAAAGTAATTCTCACACATAGGCAAACCTCCCTCTCCAGCTAAAGATTGGCTTAGTTAAATATTTCCAGCCATTTTAAAACTGTACTTCTTAAAAGATAGTTTTTAATAGAAAAGATGCTTAATAATGCACTTAATGGCAAAGAAAGAAAAATAAATTCAAGTTTATTATACTGCAATTTTCCTCAGCTTATCCATCCTACAAGCAATTCCACATACAGAACAGTTCACACTAAGGAAACTCAAGTCTGAAGTAACGACAGATTTATCTCCCTTCCTCTTATTTTCATTCCCAATTCCTCAGCATTTGTATTTCAAGATTGCATTTCCAGGACACCAGACAGACCTAGAAACAATAACGTCTCTACAGCTTCCCATAAATAAGTCACCCCTACTTTATTTAACTTAAGGCACAGACTTCCCACCCTGAAATACAGCCTTGCATTCTCCTGAAATATTCATGAATTATACAGATAAACCAAAACGTGAGCTGCTACAAGTTTAGTGAGGTTTAGTTGACCTACATCTACTACAAATATTATTTCAACAGTAAGGCTGAAAAAGTTTATAACCATGAACACTGTGGATGTTTTAAAAGTTGTTTTACAAAGAACAAATCATAGTTTAGAAAGCCCACACTTGTGACTACAGAAAGCAAGTTGCAGATGCATTATAAAGTTAAGTTCATCCTGTACAAGTGGAAAAAAAAAAAACTAAACCTTCCTCACAGAAATAAAATTCTAAGAGGTAGAGAACTCAAGTTAGCTGAATCTCCCTCCATGTGACAACCCACATAATTTCATGGCAGATTAAATGAATCATTTAAATAATCCAAGAAGCCATTCAAATAGGCACTGTTTACATTTTTATCTCATCTGTGTCCACTCATCAAATTAACAGAAAAAAGTAACATTGGCAAGATAGCAAGAGTGGCTCAATTAAACATAATTATGCCCGATAAATCTTTTCCCATGAGGTGTAAGGCAAGACAGCTGTGACAAGCATAGGCTGCAAGCTGATTTGTCCTTATATCCTGAAACACTACATAGTATCTTATAAATTAAGCAAGTGATTCAACCTGCCAACAGCCCATGGCACAAGAGCTGCAGTTGCCAAAAAATAATGCTGCGCAGGTGCCAGCAAGTTTCACCTAAAGTTAGTCTTTGGCAAAAGTCAAAGTCATATGACTGAAAATGTTACCATAGGAGAAGCCTGACCCTAAGCCAAGGGTCCAATTTCTGGATGACCTGGACTCCTCACCAAGACAGCTGTATGGCAGCTTGCTTCTGCTCTGGCAGTACCGTGCAGCCTGTTAGACGGCAAAAGCAATGTGGTAAAAGATATGAGTATCAAGGGCAAAGTGTCTCTTTTCAGTGGTTCATGTGAAAGACTAATTTGCATAGGACAAAAATATCTTTACTGTCTCTTCTCTGTTCCCTGCCACTGCTTCATTTCCCTACTCACTGTTTCTTAGAATGCCCACTCTTATATTTGTCTTATAAGCATTTATTCTGGCACGACTTTTACTGACTTTGACTATGACATATTAGAATATGGTGCAAAGTCCATCCCTGCATGCAGATCAAACAAACATTAATTTATAAATTGAAAGCTAACACCAAGAATAAAGCAGGCAGAAAGCTACTTTTCCACTCAAAGTCAGAAATCCACAACAGTTTGCTTGATGGCTGGCTTGAAGAAATGCAGCATAAACTAATATAACATGCCACACAAGGCAAAATACATCAGCAGGATAACTAAAACGGTATGTGACTACTACCAGTTCAATTTAGATGGAAAAAAACTTTAAAGAGCAGGGAAATATATTGATTAAATCTGCAGCTGTGTGAGATAAGTTTGGCTATGAATTAGAAAGTCTATTTCAAGCTAAATGATGTAAATAACCCTTTCTGGAAACAGTGATATAGTAAAAAACTATTCAATCAAAGGTTCCTCATGAATCTAGGAACAAAAATAGACATTTCTGAAAATGCAAAATCTCAACCTCTAGGTAAGATTAAGTAAAAAATATCTGCCTTGAAGTGCTCGTTGGTGCTCTGTCTAAACCCAGCAAATGACATTGACTTTTACTCACCACTAGTGAGATCTCAGCTAAATGAGCATGCCCAGTTTTGGACTGCTCAGTACAAGACAGATGGACTAAAGAAAGTTCATCAGAGAGAGCACCAAGCAGTTCGGGGACTGAAGTACATGAGGAACAAGGACAGGCTGAGACACCTGACTTTGTTATTCTGGAGAAGACTTGGGGGATCATCCTGCTTTCTCATCTACCTAAAGGGAGACAATAGCAAAGACTAAACTTACTGTCACTGTACACTAAAATTGACGCTGTTCAAGCTTTCAGAGGGGCAGGTTGCAGCAGATGTCCTCCAGAAGTCCCTTTTGGCCTAAATAAATCTACAACTCTGATACTACCCATGGAAGCTTTCATCCCAATTTGATGCTAATTTCTGATTATTCAAGTTATTGAATTACTACAGCACAACAGGGAGAGATATGTACAAAAAAAAATAGCTTCATGGGGAACGAGTGAGGTTTCCAAAACCACCTGCACAGCATCATATTTGATACAAAACAACCATCACCTAAAAATAAGCAGTAAATTTGGTTGTAATTCCAAGCTGTGCTTTTAGCAATGGTCACAAGTGTGGCAAATAAATGAATGAACAGCAAGGCACAAAAAAATAGCAGTTTCCATGCAGTTTAGTTCAGACTACGGTACCAAGCTTTTCTGGAGGTACAAAAGTGAAGCAGTAAACTGTCTTCTATGCATTTTTCCTCATTTTCATACAAAAAAGATGCTGCATTCCCAGAAAACAGAAAAACAGACCTCTAGCAGACTCACAGGTACACATAAAAACTAACTCTTTAAATGCAAGTTTCACATCTAAAGCACGTGTCAACCTTCTACAGAAAGACAGGACATTTCTGTGCATACCTGCAGAAGGACTATGTCACCTGCTTCTACAGGCCAGCAAAACCTGAATGATATGGATAACGTTCTTTAAAAGCTTTTCAGAAAGCCTGACACATGAGGTAAGAGTTGTATCTGACTAGTCGATCAAAAACTGAATTTGTCATGCTGTTCCTCATGTAACAGAGAGACACAATGAGTAGCTCTAGCTTGCAATTTCTATGTAGCTCACAAAAAGAAAGAGCTCAGAAATCAAACAGTGAAACAAATTCTGATAGTATCCAGAAGAATCTTTTCCCTTGACTCCTGACAGGTACTGCAACATGTTGATCAGGAATATCCTGTTAACATAAAAAAAAATTACTTTAAGGCCGACTGAACACTAAAATGGGTCACATGGGAATTTTGGAGTTTCCATCCTAAGAGATGTCCAAAATTTAACTGGACAGTGTCCCCAGCAACAGCTCCAGCTGACCCTGCTTTGAGCAGCAGGGTTGGACTAAAGGAGCTCCAGAGATCCCTGCCAACTAACACAGTGCATCTGCAGTCAGTGAAAGTTAGCCTCAATAAAAACACATTCATCTCCAAAATCTGAGCTATACTTTCACCATATTTTACTCATTTTGTTTGATGCCTCTAGACATGATCACACCACAAACATATGTTACTGAAATCCAATAATCAGGCCAAGGAAAGATTCCTCAGTTGTAGAAGACAAACAGAAGACACTTCTCTTTCGTGGCACATGAAACGCTAAGAGAAAGAGAAATACCTCTTCCTCTGTCTGAACATTGTGGATAAATGCCACAGTTCAAAATAAAAATAAATCATCTGAAGCCATGTCCTTAACAAATATTCTGTCAAAAGTTTCTCAGCATTACTACAGTTGAATCTCTTTACCCTGTGCTTTTGGACACCATAGACTCACACATGTCATGTAGCATCCATGACACTACTTACAAACCTTATTTAAAAAAATACACTTAGTCACAAGCCTAGAAGAGTATGTTTTCCCCTTTTCCAAAGAAAGGTCAAAAGACTTTAAAAGAGCTCAATTCATATCTTGAAATATAAATAGCTCATAATGGAATCAGGTCAAATACTGAGAACTTGGAACATGTAAATGTCTTCAGAAGGAGATTCAATTTCCAAGCAATATCTAATAAGACCGAACCAAACAGAACATTTATGATCCCATAAAAGTCTTTTCCTCTAATGCCCCCCCCTTTTTTTTTTTACATTCTCCAGATAAAAAGATTTGTGGTTTCATATCTGTCAAAAAGATTAAAGAGAATTCAAGAAAGAATCTGCTTCAGGAAGACTGCATTATTTTTTCCCCTTCTACAAAATTAGAAATAGACTTTGGGTTTGGCCTAACATTAAGAATGGATGATGAACAAAAAGATAAATGTAATGAATACCAGTGTTTACCACTCTTAGAGCACACTTTCATAACTTTGGACAACCATGGTTCTACTATGCATGCAAAAATCAATCCTTCTTTAACCACTCAAACACTGAATAAAAAAGAGTTATTTGCTAGGTACAAATACAGTTGATAAGTAAACTTTCTCAAACATTTGTAGAGATAAAATTGTCAGTAAGTTACAAGACACAAAATGCTGGTTTCACAAGGATTAACAGCAAATCTCTGCATTGTCACTGATCATGACAAATTTGATCCAAATGAGACTCAGGCACATGTATAAATTTTATCAAGTGTGGCAGAATATGACACCAAATTGCTATCAGTGGTAGGAAAGCGCATAATATCTAATCCACTATGAAATTATAGTGGTCTAAATAGTTAATGCTTAACACAAATAAGTCATGCTGCTACCAGTTAAATATTTTTGATTTAATTACAGCCAACAGAATAATTTATGATATTGATAATTTACATATGGTCATTGTACTTTTGACCCAGTATTGGGAGTCCTAAAGCCCTTCATGCAGCATCACTGAACCAGTGTTCTAACTTTGCAGCCTTAAGGTAAGTTTGGATATATATTATTACACACACTTCACCCAACTTATATATATGGCTTCATGTACTACTGCTCTCTCCTCTTTTTACCAAGAAGAAGTTAAAAGCATTGTGGACAACTATTGTATAGCAGCAGCTATACAATCCAACACTCCAGTGGTGACTGATGCTGAATGGTTGAAAAAGGTTCAGAGTTTGACAGATCACTGTCACCTAAACTGCAAAACTGTGTTATGGTAGCCCAAATAAAAAGCTGTGATCCTAGAAGATTCACGAATCATTATTACCTAGTATTAGGCCTTGCCAGTGCAGGTGAAGAAACCAGCATCCTTCTCAACTCGAAGGAAAAAGGAATCAAAGATCTCCATTCTCAAGAGCAATGGGAAGGAAGGCAAGAGCCCAGTGAGCCCAGATTGCACATCATATGGCAGTTGCTGAGGGAGAGAGGAAGAAAGAGGACTGTGGCCCAGTTACTGTTTCACATGGTGCCACTGCCACAGACAACCAAAGTCAATACCAATTTATTCAAAGACCTTCCCTTCTCAGATGGATAGAAACATTTAGTTTTGCCTCTTTAAGAAGGGAAAGATATCACATTGATTATAATGTTGCAGGTTGCAATCTCAAGTTTAAAAATACATCATTACAAATTCCACTTTACCTACAAACTTACTAACCAACAATCAAAAAGCATTACAAGTGCAGAAGATTCAACCTTTTCTAGAAGTCAGGATGTTCTTTAGATAGTGTCTCCTATCACTTGTCCAGTAAGACCCGAACAATAAGTCAGAAAAGAAAAAAATTTGAAGAAAAAAAATGCTTAAGTTTTAACAGGTCAGACAAGCAAAAGCAAGAAGAAAACCATCTTTCATACTCATCCCAACAACTCTTTTCAACCAAGCCTTACAACACACTTGCTAGAAAGCACAGGCAGCAAGAAGGAAGGCAAGAGTGTCTGGACACAGTGAACTGGGAGGGCAGCAAAAGGGCCGGATCCCATTTGTTTGTGCTCATCTGCTGGACTCCAGGTATTCGCTCGCATAAGTTTGTTGGGCGAGCCTTGGAACATTGAAACACCTCAGTAGCACAATGAAAAGATTCTTGAGAAAAGGTAGTATGAGAAAGCTTCTGGTAACCAGTATTCCATTTGTCAACAGTAACACTGGGGGGGTGGTATTTCAAAATACTCTGGAGGGAAGAAGACATTTCCCTGATCCAAAGCGATTTCTTCTACCAAAAAAACCCCACAAAAACTGCTCACACAGTGGTAGTGTTAACTATGGGGAGGAGGGGGTGGAAGGTGGGGAGGTGTCGGGGAAGAGAAATCTCACAGGACACTTTAATGACAGAAACTATTAAGCAACCTAAATACAGGTACCACTACAGGCTCCCATTACATTTTGTCTTCTGCACTTTTCTGGAAGATTTGGCAGAAACATGCATAGAATAAGCAGATGTACTAAGAAAGCCTTGGTACCTTCAAATCTCTCTCATATTTGACTGGATTTGGTATATAAGAATATACACACTCCAGCTGAAGTTCCTCCCATGCAATTGCATCCATCACACCTCCTCTGGTATCCAATAACAATGTGTGCTGCAGTTCTTGCCAATGCTGGAACTCAGTCTTATCCACTCACTGCTCTGCTTTTACAAGGCCTGTTGGACACCCCTACGTGTCCATAAGGACACCAAAAAAATCAAAATATTTATCAAGTTGGGGAGAAGAAAGAAGTTTTCAGGAGAAAGACAAACTGGCAGCCACACACAGAGCATAACCACACAAGCTGGTTTCCATAGTAAACCAGAAACTTCGAGGGCAACCTTGCCTCAAAGCTGTTATCAGAAATGTAGGATACAGTAACTGCAGTCTCAGCAGCGAGTGCCATGCAGCACAGATACCAGAGCCAGTGCTGAGCTAAAGGGCACTATCCACATGCTTGCTAGAACTAAAAAACTAAATGAAGAAACTCCAAGAGTGATGATGTAAGGCATGTTGGCTGACTCTCAGGGCACAGGGGCAGCAAGGATGTTATCTGAAGTACAGCCACATGTAACTTTTGAACATAAGTCTTCCTGAACGTGACTTGAGAGCCTACACCAGACATTAATCCAGACTTAAAGGAATACTTTAAGTAAAAATACATTTTAATGGCCTTAGATTTGACAATGTCTACACATTTTGTTTACACATATTGGATGCAGCCTGTTTCATTCTTTTTGTGGTTTTATAGACCTTCTCATTCTCTATTGCTACAGGTCAAGATGCACAAGAGCTCACTAAAATAGGGATGTTTAGCAGACTACTAAAAACCAAGGCAATCTATTCTAGTATTACTTTAATTTGTAGCATGCCAGCTACTATGCTGGTACCATTGATCTTCTGACCTTTGAGCTAAAACCACTGGACTACCACCAGAACCAGAAATGCAACAGCCACATCAGCACAACACTGTCCCTTAGCTTGAAGGGGAGGCTGGTTAGCTCACATGCAGTGCTATGGTACTGCTGTTAAATGCTATCCACTTGCAACTACAAACTCAGCAGTGTGCTACATTGTGCCATGCAGGCACTGAGAGCTAAAGATATAATAGTAAATAAAATCAGTCCAGGGCACAGGTTTGAGCACTAATTTGTAACTGTTGTGGTTTTGTTCAAGTTTACTAAGGGCCATTGATGTACACGAGATCCTATGAGGCCACGGACCGTTCCTGGTAAACAGCAGGAGTCTGAGCTGAGCAGACCCACTCCAGAGCAGAAAGCGGGCTGCAGACAAGTGCAGATGGAGTCATTACCTTCCTCTGAGCTGGCTCAAGAGTCTCCAAGCACAGCTTTACAGCTAGTTACAAATAAATTTGCCCGTAGTAGGATGAAATCTAAAGCCCAAGGCAGCTTCTGCTCTGAACGCTTTACAGATTTCTCATGTGTGTGTTAAAACAACTTGCTCAAGGGCACCTGCATTTCCTTGCTTCACAAAGTCAGTGAGGTAAACTAATGAATGAATTCAAGGCACTGATATTACAGTAACATCACATCAAAATACAATCTCATTAGTACCCATAAATAAATAAATGAAGTAGAATACACACACTGCAGAGCAGCACAATTATCATGCAACTATGCTGCATCACATTAGCTATGTAGATGACTCTGTATTCTTGCCTAAGATGTCCGATTAGGGCTCTAGCCCTTTCCAGTCCATGAAAGTACAGACACAAGTACAAAATACTTACCTGTTGTCAATGTTTTAATTATCCTGCTTGATTCATTTTCCATATTTTTTTTTAATCAAGTCAGGTAGAATAGTCTAAAACTAAGTGGAGGGGGGGGGTGTAAGAAAACCAAACTTCATCCCAAAAGTAATTGTTTCTGTCATCAGTAGAAATCATTTACAGAACCTTCCCCACACAAACCCTCTCTGTCCCAGCAGCCTTCCTGCTCCTCACATGTAATCATGAGACTGGACAACTTGTTTTTGTTCACAAGACAAGAAAAGAGAGTGCGCTCGAAGTTGTATATTGCTATTAAAACAGTCCCTCCCCCTGCAGCCAAGTCTCTGACCATCTAGTGTTTCAGAAGAGATGACTGAAACTAGATGATCCGTTCCCCAAGGGACAGCTACACAGCTCAAGGGGCACACTACAAGCCTTTCTCAATTATTTTTCTTCTGAGGAAGAGTCAAGCAACTATTCAGTACAACCATTCAGTGAGAGAATGACAAAGCTCAATTTCACAAGTAGTTTTATTAACACTGCATACGTTCATCTTAAAGAAATTCAGCACTAATTAACACTGTTATAAACTGAACAGCAGGAGTACTTCAATAGTATCGTTAAGTCTTTGGTTCAAAATTTTGAGCACGGGGATAATAAAACACACTGACTTGCAACCCAGGGTGCCAGTATGCAAGCACCTGATTGAGTTGCCATGTATTTCAAGAGCTTTTGGCATCTCAGCTAAGTACTAAGGTGATAACGAAGAAGGGTTACAGCAAACAAGATAGCTATTAACGTTTTAAGCCAACAGAACAATCACTCAGCACTAATGCAAGATTCAAAAAGAAAAAACCCACCACCTTCAGAAAGACATTTCTTCTACCTGGCAAAATAGCTTTGAACCTCTGACACAAAAAGGTTTTTGTACCTCCTTTATCAGCAACAAAAAAATACTATAATGCAGAAACCAACCACTATTTAGGGGTATTTTGCATTACACTACACATACCATTACTTCATTTTCAAAAGTACTATTAAACACTAACATTATATTACTTTTACCTGCAAGCACAACACCCACATACTGCTGCAGAGCCAAGTTTTTATTGAAACTTGTAAAATGCTACTGAAATAGAGAGCACTGTTCCACAAGTCCTTTTCTTTCCCCATGTAAAAAAGTGAACATGAAAAACCACACATTCAGATACACTGTTTATACTGTCCTCGTGTAACTTCTCCATTACAAGGAATAAAGTTCTAATTTGTAGCTAAGTTTTAAGTAAGAATTTAGCTGTGTTTTCTGACAATACCTGGAAAAAAGCTAAGAAGTCTGAAGGAAAGCAGGATTTAACTTAAGAAATTAGTCAGAATTTTAAGCATTTAGCATCATTTTTATCAAGTTGTGCTGATTCTTCTCTCACCTCTGTTCAAATGGATCTTCAATTCTTTCACTTTTAAAACCAGAAAAATTAGACATCTCTGGACCCTTCTTTTCTGAAGTATAACATTCAGGAAAAAGAAGGAGAGAGGAAGGGAGGGACAGAAACATGATGTGATTCACTTGTTCATACATTTTTAGCTACAGTATTTAAACACAACTCAAAAAAATCACTTTTTCAGTACTATTCTCTACCAAAAAGTATTAGTCATGCTAACTCTGGATGCTTTAATGCCATGTCAAGTAGAAGCTCACTATTCTGCCAGAAATCTTTCAGTCTTCCACATTAGAAACACTGGTAACTCAAAGGCAAACAACACTACAGTCATGATTCTTCCTCATATGAACCCAACTTTAGTATAAATAGACAATGATCTAACAATTTTTATTGTTACTATCCTCTCCAGCTTCCCTAATGTTCACAATGCTACCTTCCAATATGTTCCAAACAAATAAGTGATCAAAGCATTACTTTAATTTAAATCTGTCCACTAGCTCTCTATTTCACCCATTACTTTTTCAAGTTTCACCCTTGCTAATTCTTATTACTTCTTCCTATTACTCATAACTGAAAGATTAAATGATTACATCATAGGAATATTTGGTGACTGCTATAAATTGCTTTTGTTTTTTGGTTTTAAGCAAAGTGCAAGTGACAAAAAATAAGGAACAGTAAAGGTCTCTTCCCTCATCCAGCACTTCAGATATTTTCTATCTCTGAGCACTTTGTATTTCTACAAGAGGCAATGTTTACCTTGCATATGATTATTTTTCATGTAGTCAGCCCTACACAACTTCAAAGTTGTCCTGAATGAAATTGACTGTTCCCCCTGCCTCTATTTTCAGAATGGATGCACTACATCTCTTAGTTTAACAGCACATTCACAACATGTGCCCTCTTGCCCTTGGCAGGCATAAAGTTGTTGGCAGTTTGAGGTAGGTCATTACACTTAAGATTCACAAACCAAAAAGATACTTCAACAATGCAAGAATGGAAAAAGTCAACCTAGCTGCTCAGGTATGTAAGCATCAACTTACATACTAAAAAATTAGATTTAATGATGCCAGCAATCAGTAGATAATGACTAACTCCTGTTAAAATAACAATGATGAGCACCCTTCGCAACATTTAATTACTGCTTATTATCACACCTTTGTTTTACAGGAGATGTGCTTTAAATTACCAACAAATTTGAAAGTCTTTAGTGCATCAACACTACATACACAGGTGACTAAATCTGGAATACACGGTAGACTGTTGCATGTTCACAGCCAATTCCAATACTGTTGTTTGGAGACAGAGTAATATCTTCTGTTCTCAAACGTTATGTAGCATATTAATTAACCTTAAAATTTTTCTGGCTGAAAATAGAAGTACAATAGTCCAGGATTAAAATAAAAGAAACCCTGATGATTTTAGTATGTGACAACCCTATAAAGCTCTGCAGATCTTCTGGCTTTGCCTAGATAGGGAGGTAATTGTATAATAAGACAAGAATTAACTTAAGGCTCTCAAATTATTCCATGGTATGTATCCTGCAGTTCAAATAGCAGAGTGGAAGTGTCTGTGGCAGGTAATACTCCAGCCTACCAGAACCATTCATGTCACTGCACAGGCATGCCCCAAAAACCCACAGAACTTAATATAAAAAAAGCCTTCTCAATTTCAAATGGATGGCATGTTTTGAGACTATATTAGAATTTTCCTTTTCTTAACAGAGGCATCCTAGCAAAGACTCTCCTACTATCTGTGTATGGCAATGCACTAAATAGTACTAGATTCAGGACATCATGGGAATTTCCAGAGTTATGTCAAGTACGAATCGATGATTACTCTGCTAGATGATGCAGAAGTTGGGGGGGGAGATTAAAAAAAAATAAGATTGACCTGTCAACACTTCCTTCTTCAAGGCAAAAGAAGGGAAAGAGAAAAGAAAAAAAATCTAAGGAAAGGACAAACTATGTTAACAGTTTTTACATATGTATCTCCTTTTTTCTTCACTTCTAAATGTTTGCTTTAGCAAAAGCTTGGGGAAAGCATCAGGTTTCACTGTTTATTCCAGCTAGGGTATAATCAATACAGTACAGTCTGTTGAACTATTTTATTCTGATTCATACAACAAGCTGTTAAATACATTTGGAAAGTAGAAGATCGGTGCCAGTATCACGTGATTCATGAAGATATGTTTATTTTCAAGGCATGAGAATGCTAAACCATAACTTTCTTCAGCACAATTATGCAGTTCTTCTGCATGAACTGAATGCATAAAATCCAATTTCAGCCCTTCCAATCTGAAAAGAAATAGCAGAAATCTCAACTGCATCCAGCAGAGGCAGGGAAGGCACTCCAGGATTTATTTGTTGGGGTCTAGTACTGTCTTCTATTTGACACACGCAACAATATTCCAAATATAGTATCAAACACTTCAGCTTTTAAAAATTTTTAAAAAATCAGATCGGTAGTTGAGAAAGTGAGGAGAAAAGCACTGTCCACAAAAACAAAAAGAGATCTTTAAATAGTTCCGAGATAAGAACTGTAATGGCTTGCGTAGCAGTAACATGTTTAAGCCTGCAGTTTCAGTTTCATCACCCATTGTCTTTTTTTTTAAAAAACACACAGACAAAGTCATGCTACACCTCAGAAATGTGAAAAACCAAAAAATAAAGTCTGATCTTTGCCACAGTTTCTTCAGCAAGAGCAAATTTGTGCTCTGGCCCTGCCAAAAGACAAACGTTCAAGACGTGTATGTTTCTGCTTACATGAGCCTCTTGAGGGAAAATAAATAAGTACTCACACACCCCAGCTCCCCCCCCTCTTCTTGCGTGCCCACAGATAAAGGAAATGGGGTTTCCTGTTGCAGGTTTGCAACCTGAGAGCCAGCACTAGGAAGCCACGATAAACTGACACCAGCGGTAGTGCTGCTACCCCTGCGAGAGACATGAAACGAGCTGGACGCCAGAGTAAAAGTGCTTCACATTAGTTAAAAAAAAATTGCCACAAGGATGGTCTTCATTTTTAAAAGTTGTTTAAATTGTACCTACAATAGCATTTCCAAGAGCAGTGCCCCTTGAGGAGCCCTCCAGCTATCACCAGCTAGCAGTCTGCAGAGCCCACAGCTGTTTAACTCAGGAGCCCAACCTCCTGCTGGAGGAGGGCTGGCTTCCACATTGCTCCTAGTGGCTCATGGCTTTGTCTTGTCAAGCTTTAAAAGTCTCCAACGATGGAAATTCACCAGTCACTACTGGGGGGTCTATTAAATGCTTAACCACCCTCAGAACAGTTAATTTCTATAGTTGTTTAGGTGTGCATAAACTAGAATTCTCCTAGAGGAAACTAAGTTAAAAATCCCTCCCCAGAAGTTCACAAAGTGTGGCCCAACCCTTAAGGGTCATAATGGTCCAAGGGGACAAACCACATCTGTGTTGGGAACATTTAGGAGTTAGTTTAGGAGACCAGACTAAATTCTGCCCAAACTAAAATTACCCAAATACCAAGATGTTGATCTGGGAGACTTGACACCCCTACTTTCAGCCATAGACCCACTTCTTCTCTGTCAAATGATATGCTAGTGTTAAGACCAAGTGACAAAGCCATGCATACAAGCAGCAATTTTGAAATCAAATGAAGGAAAGAAGCACTCTTGGAAACAAAAAGAAAGGAGAAAAAAAAAGCCAGGAAATAACCCCTCCTGTAAACACCAGTCATCATGGATCTGCACCAACACATCATATGACAGGGTGAACTGATTTTGAGCGAGCAAATAAGAGCAGTAGCTTATAATAAGACCAAATAAAAAACTGGCAATACAAAAATAAAATTGCAATCATTTGAAGAAGTTACATGAAAAAAAAAAATGTTCCTGGGTCTAAGCTGTGTGGTGCTTAGTTGCTGTCTAGGGTTAAACTGCCACAGCAACTTTTGGTCAAACAACAAATGCGTGCCTTAAAAATGCCTGTAACTCTTTAGAGAGAACTGTCTGTATTACCACCACCAAGAAAACCCAAGATATTTATCAGAGCTGCTGATGTGAACAACTAGCATAGAGAAAGTTCCGCTACCGCAGCGATCGTTTTACAGATATTATCTGCCACTCTCAAAAAAAGTTCTGAATTAATCCTATTTCACATCAGCATACAATAAGCCTGTCATTACTTATTCAAAAGTCAAAAGACAATTGATTTAGCTGATGCTGCTGTAAAATCCATCACGACTCCAGAAATGCAGAGAACAGAGCCATGCTACAAAAGCAGCCCTGGGCACATCCTGGAACCCCCCCATCCACTGCACAGAGAGAGGCAGCAAGGAGGCTACGCAGCAAAGGAAGATGTTTGCTAATTTACCCCACTCTAAAAGTGAGCACTAAAATTCACAAAATAATACCAGCCAAGTATATTAAACATAACTAAGTCTCACAAGCAGACTCAACAGGCAACTTTTCTTCAAATTATGCTTAACTTTTAACTCACACTTTTTAGCCACCTAGAAAAATAACTTGTTTACCACCAATTTTGGCTGATTGAGGCTTTTTAATCCACTATAACATCACCAGTTAGGAAAAATAAGAAATATTTTGGGGTTAACTTTAAAAGTTTTCACCAAAAAAAGTCCATTTTAACGCAAAAGTTCAAAATCAACATATTTCCCAGTTTTGCAGTAACAAGGTCAACATGAGTATTTTGAGGTAAAAAACGTGTTACCTCAAAAGGTAAACAAATTACACAAAATTCAAACAACCACCACCAAAAGGTTTTTTAGCACTGAAGGTAAACCATAGGGAATCATGAAGAACAGTCCAACTTTAAAACATGCCAGCAGTTTATTTAACTTTTGATATAACTTTTTGACAACTTTATGAAATAAAACCTGGTCTTCAAAAAGCACTCCACTAATCTCCAAAATTCATCTGAAGAAAGTGTTCTTCCCTTTCTACAGAGCCTAAGACCAAAAGTAAAAGAGTATTAAAACATCAACAAAAAATTCAAAGGGCCTCTCAGGCCTAAGCATGAACCACTACTCCCAGTAACAACCCTTCCTTCTGTATTATAAACATTCACAAAAGTTTTCTATACAGTCATGCATTTTTCAGGAACTTCATCTCTCTCTTGAAAACAGACATCCATCCACTGTGCAGGGAACAAGAGCTATGACTATTGCATTTCAGCATCCAACATGGGCTCAAGTAGTATGAAGACACGGTTTTGCAAGAGAGGATCCACTTACAGACTCAGACCTTTGAAACAACCACGACAAATACTCAGTTAGCAATCATCATTCAACAGCTACCAAGAATATGAAAAGTGTTCTGTTGCTGCATTGAAAATAAGTGCTCTTTAAAACATGCTTCCATAATGAAAACAAAGACTTGCAAATGCTTAGTCTCACTTAACATAAAAGACATGTGGCAGAATCTAAATCAAATAACTCACCCAGCAAACTGGTGCCACAGAATTCAAAATTAAAGAGACTGAGACAATGACATAATTTAGCTTTACATATGCAAAGACAGACATCTAAAAACATTTTATCTGCTGATTCATGTTCAAAGGTAGCTAAAAACCCAAGCAATTCTAGTCTCTGCAACTCTTAAAGGGTTTCCTAAAGTTCAGAGTGCAAAACTACTACCAAATACGCACCGAAACCGCTACAGACAGCGTTAGTCTTGTGCTGCCAGCTGCATAGGAACTAAAAATCAAAATAAGTCAAATGCACAAAATTATTGTCACTCAGCATCACCAACAGCCATAATGTGTAGGTTTACAAGCTGGTAAGGATGCACTCCCAAAAAACACTGATTGCCTCTCATTAGAGAATATCTGAAGTCTCACAAAGCCATCAAATCCCACTTTATAAACCTCCAGTTTGAAAGTCCCCAAACATTAAACTGAACTCAGTGAAATATCAATCTTAGACTATTTAAAAGTTGATGTCAAGTATATCCCTCTAAAGTGCAAGTCATTGAAGTCAAATCTCCCTGGAAATACAAAAGAGAACAATATAACATTTTTTTTTGCTCACAGAAAGATATGGAATATGATTAATTTTACATGCCAAATCAACAAAAGCCTCACCTAGCAGTTTTTAAAATATATGTATTTACACTGATAAAAGAAATAAGTGCACTTACTACTGCTGTATCTGTCATAACTTATTAACAAGTTAAACAAATGGCTTTCAGAATAAATGAATAAAATAAAAATCTAAAATACGGATAATGAAGTAAACAAAGCAAAGATATTAAAAGATATTAAGATAATTAAAGCATGACTTATTGACTTTTTAAATATTTAAATTAGAGAGCTGCTGAGAAATAAAAGGAATCTGCCTAAAGCCAGGAAAGCCAAAGAAACGACAGATCAAAACTATCTGCCAACTAGCCAACACTCAGGGTCAATGAGAATAAATTTCAACTTCTGAGAATGTCAGCATTAGGAAAACCAACTTGTGTGACTGAAAGTTTAGAGAAGGCAGAAGCTCTGCTTCTTTACCCCAGTTGGGCATCCAGGACTTCTAACTAAATACCTTACACCAACCTTCTTGTTGAAGGGATTAAACTACTGATACGGAGGAGACTATTCCTTTTTCTTCTCTACAATAGACATGCTCTAGGACAAAACAGAGGAATAGAAAAGAAATTCAACTGGGCCTCAACCCTTTCTCTTACTAGCCTACCTCACATTTTCCCAATGTATTTCCAAAATCACCCTCTTTAAACATGACCTTACTGAAATTCAAAATAACTGGTAGGAATATTTTATGTTCTTAAGTTTTGTTCTCCTATCTATTAAAAAAAATGCTGTTATACTAATAAAACTAATAATTATAAAACAGACATTTTAAAGGAAATACTTGAGACAGATTTACAAAACTGAGAGGACAGTAAGAGCTACATAAGAACAAAACATTCCCAAAGTGGCAGCAGAATGCTTATAAGAATGATGGAAAAAACCCTCCTTGAAAACCTGTGGGAGTGGGAAGAGGCCACATTTGGACATATTTTTTAAAACAACAGCTATCCAAAAGTTAATCCCAAACCTTAAAATAATATTTCAGACAAACATGAGACGGGGATAAAGCTCTTTAAACTTAGATGATGCAAAGGTGAAACGATGATCATACATTTTATTATAGAAAAACAGATTATATATTACATGTCTCCATATTAAGTCTTCACTCCTGGCTGCAGCTCCACCCTTTCACAGTTCTGTGTCACTGCCTACCTCTACACCTGCTAGCCTTTTTCATAAAGGAAATTTTATTGCAGCCCTCAAATAGTCAGAGCTGACGTTCCATTTTGCTTCTGACTTCATGATCTAAGAGGTTCTATGAAGCACAACCTAGAGCTAAGTATGCCTATCCCAAGTAGCAATGTTGAAACTAAGCATTTTATTAACATCAGTAATACCTTCTTAATACAACGTTGTGCAACTAAGTGCACATCCTTTAATCAACTGTCCATAAATAAACATTGTTAAAATGGTGAAAAAAAAATCTTCTGTCCCTAGTTAAAAAGGAGACATAGTACATATATAAAACATTCAATCATGAAAATTTTCTTTTTAGCTTTACCTAAATAGAACATATGGGGTTGTTCTTCTGAAACCAAGAAAAAATTATCCTGAAGTTCCCACAGTGTTTCTGCATTAATAACTGGTATGGCATCTGATGGCCTAAGGCATAAAAGCCTTGACAGTGAAACACAACTTACAGATCTCTCTCTGCGATTACAGCTGCCACAAACTTCTACCTTAGTACTTTAACGTCTCTCCCACCACTCCAGCTGAAGGGGAATGGAGTGTAGCCAGCAATACATTCCAAATAAATAATAACCACACTCTCCACTAAAGAAAACAATATTAGTGCCCAGTTAGTACTTACAGTAAAAGACTGTTTTCCCTTTTACAAAACTGGTTTATGTCTTAAATTAAACAAATGCTTAATTTCCATAGTTAGCAAGAGGAAAAAAAAAAGCCACTAAATCGAAATTCCATCATGAAAGGGTTGCTTTCTAAAGAAAACACCAATCTTGGTTCACCCATACAGATCTGGAACCTAATGAAATCTGACACCTTTACTCTGAAGACAAATTTGCATTGTATTATCAACTAAGGCTCCACGCTCACAAATGCACTTCATTCAGCATGCAGTAACGGGTTCATTGAAGCAGCATCACTAAAATTTTTTAAAGCAATTTTGCTGGCAAAAATTTTAAATGCAATTTGGTAAACAGTATTATCAAAAAAATGCCTCTATATTATTCTACTGGTAAAAACGTGCCCCCTTGATCTAAAATATACAGATGTTGTGGCCAAGGTTATACAAGGAGATCTTCATTAAGTTGAGTAATTCCCATTTTGTATCACTGCTTTACCAGACATGAATGAGAGCATTCCTTATTAAATGAAGTGAAGCTGCATCACAGCTATCCAGTGCAAATAATAGAGATATTTTTAAATATAGCATGAGAACGTTAACATCAGGACTTCATGTAATGAATAAAACCGGGAAAGAGCAAACGAACTCAGCTTAGGAGGGTTATCGCCTTCTCATCTACCTTTCCTTGCTTCTCCACGTCCTTCTCCCTCCCCATAAGATCCAGTTTAAGACATTCCCTGTTTTCCCACTTTTCCAGGTTCCCAGTGAAGAAATCAACCATCCGCAAACGTTTTGTTCCTCCATCCCCCTCTCGTGAGCTGAGCATTCAGAACATCCCCACTGGCACTGCCTCCAAATCACCTAATTGTTATCATTATTGCCTTCTCAGCATCGGCTCAGAACAAAACCAGCCCCACTACACCCTCGCTGGCTATAAAAAGTAAAGAAGGGGGGGGAAATACTGAAGTGCAACTTACAGCGGCGAACAAGAGCCAAGTTATCTCCCGAACCGCGGAGGCGAGCGGCGTGTGCCGCTCGGGGCCGCGGGGGAGCGCGTCCCCGCCGCACGGGCGGGCTCGGCGCGGCCGCCTCCGCAGGGACGGGCCGGCCGGGAGCCGCGGAGCGGAGCGGGGCGGGCGGCCGCCGCTCACCGCCGCCTCCGGCCGCCTGCATCCCGCCTCCACGCTTGCCTTCCTGCGGAAAGCAGACACAAACCGGAATAACCAAGCACCCGCACGGCTCGCCTGCAGGGGTACTCGCGCCCGACCCGCCCCGAGCTAGCCGGCACGGGGGTTCCCCCGCCCGGGGGCGCCACGGGCCGGGCGCCCCCCACGCCGGCTCCGGGGGCTGCGGCTGGGAGCCGGACTCTGCGACCACTTTCGCCCGGGCCCCCCTTGCCCTCGTCTCCATTAACCCCGGCTGTCGGGCTGGGAGCGGCCCAGCCCCGAGGGCTGGGGGGCCGTTCCCCCGTCGCACATCCACCCAGCCGCCCGCACACCCCTTCGGCCAGGCACGGCGGCTCCCCACGCCCGGCTCCGCGCCAGAAGGATAGGCACGGCGCGCAGCCCGTCCCGGCTCGGCGCTGCCGCTCGCAACTCACCCAACAAAGTTGCGGCTGACGGCTGCCGGCGGCTCGGCTCGGCTCGACTCGGCTTCGGCTCGGCTGGGTTCAGCTCAGCTCAGCTCGACTCGACTCTACTCCGCTCCGTTCGCTGGGCTGCGCCGGGCTGAACGCGGCACTCCCGCCCGCGCCGCCCGGGATGAGCTCACCCCGCCGCGCTCCGCCCGCTGCCGCTCTCGCGAGAGAGGCCGCCTCGCCACCCGCCCGCGCGCCGGCGGCGTTCCCATGGCAACAGCCAAGCGCCGGGCCCAGCGGGCGGCACAGGCCCTAGCCTGGCTCCCTCCGTTTTGATTGGCTTTTCCCCGTTTTGATCTTTGCATCGCTTTCCATCCTCCTGGAGACCTGTAGAGAGAAGATCGCTGCAATTGCTGCCACAAAGTCAAAACCTTCCGGTACCGGATAGTATATCCCAAGCTCTTTTGCTGCCAAATTAAAATGGATTATCTCTCTAGATATCCACCACAGATAACAAATTAACAACAATTAAAAAATTAGTATACATCAACATCACCCCTTCTTCTGCAGGAACACTGCTCTGTTTTCAAATGGCCAAAATTTTGAACAAAACTAGCTTTGGGTAACCCATTCTGGATACTCTGCTGGTGGTTGTTATTGTCCTCGGCTTGATAGGACATTGCCAATCTCAGTTAAACCACCGTGACTGAAGCTTTCCCTGAAATAAGGACACTCCAGAAAACACCTCTGATTTGGGCTGGCAGCGTTCCAGCAACGTGCAGCACAGTGATAGCTAGAACAGCCGAGCTGTGTTGAGCAGCTGCTCTGCTACAGAGATGGTAGCTTCACTCCCCCATTCACTTTCCAGGAATGTCAGGACAGCAAAGACCAACAAAACTTACATACAGCTCCAAATGGCTTGATGTCTTCTGAAGAGTCAGTACTGATGTTTAAATACCACGGTGTTTAGTATTGTAAAAATACCTGGATATCCAGAGAGCAATCACTCTCTTACGGGTTTCCAACTTGAAGTCACAACTCCTGCAGGTGTTAAGGGGTCAGAAAAGCACTCCCAGTGTCATTTTCATGAGCAGAAAAAATGTTATGGATGGACAAAGAACTGATCCCAGTGATGCTCCAGCATGTAAAAAAAATCAGAATTGACAAACCAGGAAAATAAACAGGAACATTTTCAGTAATTTAAATATGTTTACCTTATATCACCCACCTAAAAAGCTCAGTGATTTTTACTTAAAAGTTTTTTATTGACAGCTGTAGCCCCACTCTTATAGAGGGAAGTCCAAAGAGTCTTACAGTCCTTGGGTACATACACATAACAGCACTGTATGTGACTGCAGCATCAGAACTGTGGTATGCAGTTACTGAATTTGCCTTCATCAGAGGAAATTAGATAGTAAGGCTTGCAAGTTCTTTTCTGAGGTTAATGAGGCCAGCACATTCCCAAACCGTTTCTGTGATCTTCCTTCACACGCTGCTGATGTGTCTGATCTTAAGATGAGGAAGATATTCAGAAGGGTCACATAGGAAGGGAGTCTCTGACACCAAACACCAGCCCAGCCTACGAGCTATCTGAGATGAGGCCACAGTGAAGGCACACACCCTTGGCTGCAGTTCAGCCCAGAGCTGGCTCCTTCTCCCAGGCTCCTGTAGTCTCTCCCTGAATCCCAGATCTGAGAGGTCGACATCTGGTAGTGCAGGGGTCCCAGTGTGAGGGCTGCTGGTGTGAGATGCTGGTCTCACTACATTTTCCCCATGCATGATGTCTAGAGCTGTGGTGTCAGAATATCCAGAACTCATTTACTTTCTTTTTGTGCAAGTACAAACATTTCTGTGTCTTTATAATTAAGCAATTATTAATTGGGTTTGAAGCGGGGAGAGAAGGAGAATTCAGAGTTTACCTCCTCTATCTAAGGAAGTCATCAGAATAGCTGATCTAGAATAAGAAGGATAAGAGGGGGCTTATTCCAAAATAGTTGTCTTGCCTCAATAATGCACAACTAATTCCAGAACAAAAGGACTCTCCTCCCTTCTAAAGAGCACTCGTACATTGGCCTTTGCTTAAGTAGCTGTTACAGAATGAAGGATACGCAGTTGGTTTCCCCTTGGAGACAAGCCTCAAGAACTCCAAGAATTTCTGAATGCCAAACCTTCTTCTGCTACTAATTTGCTGTGTTGCCATAGGCAAGTCACTTCATTTCTGTTTTAATATTCTCCTTTAAACAGAAAGGGAAAATGACACAGTTATTTACCTCAGAAGAGCAAGGTGAATGTAAATTAATTAACATTTATGTTGTTCTCAGAAGATCTGGTTTTATGAAAGGGTAGATAGTAGGACTGTTTCTGAGTAGATCTGACTGGAAATATTGGAAGCACAGGGAAAATTTGGCTAAGAATCTGAACTACCCTGAAACTGAGTGCGGAATTTATTCATTGCTGAACAATGAGCATGTGAAAGTCTGTAACAGTACACCCTTCCAAGAAGCATTACGATTTAGATATACAACTCACCAGAAAAATAGATTAAGTAATTCACGTAGTGATGATTTGATAGAGCCCAAGATCAGTGAGTTTCAGGGTATGGAAAACGTCCATATTCTCATTCATGTTCTCAGGAAGTCTGTATATGTAGGGAAGGCTTTAGGGTTTTAGAGTATTCTCTAGAATTATTGGTCTGGGCATTAGAGGACTGTCTTTCATATGGATCACTTCAGTGATCCAGTTTATAACACATAAACAGTTATACTGCCATAAGAAAAGGCCAGTTTTGCTTTTGGACACAAGGGGCAACTTCTTTAGCCAGCTTTGGCAGAAAAGGCAGCATCTTGTGAATTATAACTTCTGTGTTCTTCTTTTGTCATTCACCAACAGACCTTTTCTGACATGAAGTAGATATAAACACTCCCTGACTTCACCAGTTATAATTCTGTGCAACTCATCATTTGAACTCTCGAAAGGATTTCAGAGGCATTTTAAACCCTCTCTGCAGCTTACAAGAATTCATCCTGAAGTAAATCTGTTCCATTTAATTGGCATGGGTAATTACTAATAGGCCATAAAAGTATTTGAAGTCATTAAAACTCAACATGAGAAATACACATTAGTTAGAAGTGGAAAAAATGTATGTTTTGATAAATGCAAGGAAATGTTTCAGACTTTGGTACATTTAACTTAGTAGAAATATTGAAGGATTTCCATCAACAAGGATTTGAAAAGAGAGAAAGTATGCAGGAGCGTTTGCAACAAAGCAGCAGCATGGAGGAAAGTGTGCAGATGATCCTGAAGGCTGGTGCGAAGGGATTGTCAAGAAGGAAGTACAAAATGAAATTATTGGTGTCAAGTCTAACAGGCCAGGATTGTGACCTCTCAGCTGTACATGGGCTTACAGAGGCACCCATCCACATTGCAGTTCCCTCCTGCCAAGCCTGTCTGTCCTGCTTCGCAGTCAACAGGCCCTTTCTCACAATTTGCAAGGATCTGCATTATTCTTATGCATTTTGATGGAGTGCCAAACCACTGGAATAGAGAAAAGAAGCCCAGAAAATGAGCCACTTAGTACCTAGACAGCTATATAATCCTCAGAAAAGAGTTGCAAAACACACGTTCAGAACATGTCCCAAGTCTGCATTTAGAGAGGCACCAATGTACATAGACATTAACTTTATGAATCAAGAAGGCTTTTCAATAGCAAAGGCACAGTTAATAACCTTGGCTAATGCAAAAAACCCCCACATTTTATTTGGATGCACATCAGAATACTTAAGAATATTATTTTGGTGTTAGCTTTTGGTTTTAATTCAGTACCTGGAGCAAGAACATAGATGGTTAGACCAATGTACACTAATTCAGCATAGTGTGTCAAGTAGTCATAGTACTACAGGCTTAGCAGAAAATGTAGGAAAAGAGAAGGAAAATTAGAAATCTTCCTTGTCTAACAAGAAGGTAATGCAAAAGGGACGTTTGTGGAGAGGGGGTTCATTTGTTACAAATTTGCAAGTGATGTGATGCAATGTCAGCCATCGAATCATACTATTCAAGTATTTAAAAACAACATAAGCAAATTCCATTGTATACTGTATTTTATAAAAAACTCCCTTCCCATGCATTAAAAGATTAGGGATGAAAATTCAAATACTCAAAAGTAATATCCCAAATGCCATCTGCTTATACCTTTATTTCAGATTTCTTGGGCATACACACTCTATAATATAAATTGCAATTATGTGATTATATAACTTTCTCCTCAGCTTCTCTGAAGCCTGGAGAATCAGAGCACAGCTCCACGCCTTCCTTTCTGCACACTGTTGTTCACTAGCTCTGGAAACAGGCAGATGCTTTGCCAACTAGGTTGATCTGGAGCATTCATCAGAACAGAATGTTTCACAAACAGCAATAAATACATTTTTACCCCTTTCCTGTAAGGTGATATTGTTATCCCCATTTTACAGATTGAATAGCTAGCACTTGCTTTTCCAATGTGGTTAGCAAGGTACAGCTCTTCTTTTCCAGGAAGCACATCTCCCCAGAAATGTGAATACTCCTGCAAATCAGAAGGGTTGTTTCTATGTTTTATGGAAAACACATTCTCGCTGATATTCATGTAAAGTCCAAAAACTGTCAGTCCAAGGACTGACTTTTATGCTCTGGCACCAAAAATCCTGTCTTCCTTTCTGGGAAATGGCAAAATTTTAGCAGCACCCATGGAGAACATTCCCACCAAGAAGAGCTTACAACGGCAATGCTTATGGCATGTGCCTGGGAAGTGGAACTTGTAGCTGGAGATTGATGTGCTCCAGAGAGAAACATAACCCAAGTGCTCCGTGTTCATGGCAAGTTTAGTCCAGGCAGAAAAGAGCAGCACCCCTTCTGCTGGCAAGATCTCAAAATGAAAGAGTGACCTCTCATCGCTACTTGTAATAAGCATTTATCTTCAGCAAAGGGTTCTGGGCTCTGAATACTAAAGAATGTAGGTATCTCCTAGTCTTATCTTGGATGTTATTAGTAGACTCATTTAAAAGGAGAGGAAAACAAAAGCCGGTATCCTTAGAAATGTCTAGAAAATTTGAGCAGCATTCTTAAAGAAACCTGAATGATTCATCCTGAAGAAAATATAAAATAAAATCCTTCAGATACATTTCATTTTTGAATGTCCATAATTCAAGGTGGCTATTTTGTAAAGTATTTTATACACAATTAGTCTGAAATATGGTTTTCTAGCTCTCAGTTTTCTGAGCAAAATATAAAATGACACAGTTATTAACCTTTGGGAAACCTCTCCTACACACAACAGAATTAAATTCTACAGAAAACTGAATAACACTGGGAGAAATTCCAAATGACTTACCACTCATTTGTTTGATGGATAGTTGGGCTAGCTATCGCTTTTTACAAAGCTGCCAATCACCAAGAGTGCTGGGAAATATTCTGAGAACTCTCTTAGAATCAAAAATTGAAGTTGCAGGCTTCCATGGCTTAAATTATTATGGAAGAAACAATTACTTTGCAGGGAAAGAGATCGTACTGTTACCATGAGAGGATAATATTGTGGTATCAGTGGCTTCAATTTTTCAGCAGAGTAAGTTGCTTCTTCTAATATGACATTTAAAGATATTCTTTATTTGGAAAACTGCTCTGTCTGAGGATTTCTGTATTGATGTTGAAACTCAAACTGAGATCACCATATTAGATAGAGAGGGGGAAATTTTTGTATCAGTTTGTTTATTCTGCATTTGGAACTCTCCGAATACTCAGTTTCATTCTTTCCATAGCAAAGGGTGTTAGTCATTCTGTTATTTGTCTGAGGATTTCATATATCAGGAAGAAGATGGAAAAAACACTTTGTGATTTTTCAAATCGAAAAACTGACAAAAAGATACTGGAGCATGGCTAAAACATGAAATTATTTTCCAAATTATTTTGAAGGAGCTAAGCCCCCTATAGTTACTATGCATATTATGAAAGTATATTTGTACTCACAGAGTACATTAAGACAGTGAAGCCAGTTATGCTGAGTAGCTGTACTTCTGTTTTGGTTATTCAGTTCTACATGGCTCATCCTAGATCACTCTGGGTCAACAGATTTTTCTATCGATCTCAGGCTTGAATTCTCCTTTTTCTGTTGGAAAAGTCCTTCCCATCTTGTGTCCACTCTGTCTAAAGCAAGACTTGGGTGAGGGGGGGAAGTGTGGAAATCAGAATTTCCTCTCCTCTGGTATCCATTCCATAGGGTTTCCATAGAGTATGTGACTGCTCTAGCTACCATCCTTTTATTTTTACATTCTGGTTGGCCTTTCTGCCTTCACAGGGCCTGAAAATCTTGTTGCAGGATTTGGGAGGGTACCTGGAAGATCTCATAAGATCTCATAAGATCACTTTGTGCCATCCAAAACTCGGTATCCACCATCGTCTTCTGTTGCTGTGTGTACATCAGGTTTCAGCAGCTTTGAATTCATCTTCCAGATGTTTTGCACTGAAAAAGGAGCATGTTAGCACTGCAAATGCCATTCAACTTACAATTGCAATTGGAATTCAGCTTCAGAACAAGTAGGAAACTGAAGTAGTCTTTAAAGGACAAGTGCAGGGATCTGTAAAGGAAAAGTGCCAGGTATATGTTTTTGTAGTTTGTATTTCGTATGAAATACATGAAAGAGGGAGAATTGCAGTTCTGTCTTTTGCTGTAGAACTTCTTTACCATAAGACTCTTAAACATGCTATAAAGTTACAAATATGTGTTGCAAGTTTTTTATTAACTAGTTATGTTGCAATAACACCTATATCAATCTACACCAGTAGCCAGTATTGCAGAAACTAAAGAGTTATTTAAAGTAAATCAATGAGGCTGTAAGTATGATGGATTACTTTTCAGTAACGTGAGTGCACCAATATAGACTTATTTTTGCTGCTAAGGCAGAAAACAGAAGAGTCTGGCCTAGCCCAGGGTTACTGCAGGTCTGTTAAAGCTTTGAAAGTATCCTATGGCCTGAAAGTAACATTCTAAGGGAAGATCCTCTTGCTACTTGATAAACATTTTCTTCTCAAGGGTCAAATATTCAGTCTTGCATATATGTCCCTCTTCAAGTTTCTCAGCATTTTCACAAGCAGAATCAATAAAATAATTTTTTATTGTAAACTGTGGTTTCAGAGTACAGAAATCCGTTTGGTTGATATGAATGTTCATTCAGTGCTTAATGGTTTTTAAAATAGCTGTTTAATCACACAAAAATTATTTACAGGAACAATCCCAAGTGTATTTGCATAAACCTTAGGTAGATGTGGCTACAGAGATTGTTGAGCATGAATGCTAGGCTGGGACTTTGAGAGCCTGAGGTACTGACAACATTTTAAGACTATCAAATACCAGTGGTATTAGCATCTCCTGAAAAAAAATACACAGGAGTTTGTAAAATGGGACCTTGGGTGATTATTTGGGGGAGGGAACTGAGAAATAAAAGTGGCCTGGAGATCCTGTTTTAAGAAAAATCTTTTCCAAGGGACTAATGAACTATATCTCAGAATGCCAGCCAAAGCCAAAATGTGCACTTCATTTCAGTGAAAGCAGGGAAGAAAACAATGGATTTTAAGAGTCAATTTTTTTTTAAACTGAATAAAAGGTTAATTTTCATTCAAGAAAATAAAAAAGCCTTACATAATGCCATATAAAACCTATTCAGAAATTAATGGGGCTATTTTAAATGTATGTATATATTCCCCTCAGTTGAAACTTGGAGGAAGAGTTCAGGATATTCTTATCAGCTCTGATCTAGAGCAGCTGACATGCTTATACTTCAGGCTGTTGTCATAACTGTAGAATTCCCTGTCCCACTTTCTGGTGAATAAATCCTTATGTTTCTTTCTCAGTTTTCTGAAAGCCCTCCTGGGATTAAAATCTAAGTCTGTCTGTCTTAATGAGACATCTTAGTGACATCACTGCACACACACACCCTGTCTCCAGACTTACTTTACATTTCTCCTCACTTTGGGTGGCCTGAAACACTGGCTCTATAGGTATTTTGAGTTTGAACAGATTTCTTCTTTTCCAAATTTCAAACTTTTGAAAAAAAAACCCTAGGAGTTCACATGCAATTTAGCAGAATAATAAATGTTCTTTCAGTTCAGTCTCCCTTAAGTCACCCAATGACACAGATGGGTCTGCTGATCTATTTATGAGGCACATGGATTGCAGGACTTCCTGTCTTGACAGAGTCTTTGCAAGTTTTATGATTTTTGCATTTTTTTCCACAATTTCAATTTTACGTGTTTCATTCATATACTAGGAATACACGCAGAGCTTCAATTCTTGCCCTGCTAGATAGTTAAATTTGCAGGGATTGTTCTTCTGTGATATTGTTTGGTGGAGTTAATTTCTGTGAAGAAAAAAACCCATAACCTAGCTGAATTACAGTAACTATGACTCATTAATCTGAGACATCTGTTGATAACTCCTGAAGTCACTGTATTTCAACACTGAAACAATTTATAACCCTCTCATGAAACAAACAGGGAACATTAATGGATTAGCAACTTTCATGTTCTGGCCTCCTGTGATCTCTGGACTCAATAGATATGTAAGCGTATTGTTAAAATGAGGCAAGCAGTTAGTTGTCTAGACATCCTGTATGTGGCCATTCTCTCTGGTAGTTGCCCTGGGGTAGTAATTAGAAAATCTATACTTGAGCAGATTAAAGTTCCTTGTAAGTGGTGTTGTTGGCAATGCTCTCCAAATTGAAGGCAATAGGTTTAAATGCACCACTACATTTTTCCTAGCTGGTATTTCTTGCCTAAATACTTAAATGGCCTTTACTGAGATTGGACTTCCAAAATTACAATAGATGAGTTTTGTGTACAAATACTTTTAGTCGCTTTTTCTGATTTGCTTTCCACTCTTTATTTCATGAGTGTATCACCTCTTCATTGTAAATTATTGACAAATAGCATAAGAATTATTATTTTTCTACTAGGTCACTGCTTGAAAATTTGCTTTTATTAGTAATTTTAAACCTTGATGAAACAAATATAACAATTATGTAAGGAACAAATAACACTAAACATTTTTGTAAGCAATGAAATAGTTTATGACTGTACAAGATCATTACACCTGAAAATGTATGGACAATAATTCTGCAGGTTTTCCTGCTGCAAATTCTCCAGTATTTTTTTTCATCTATCTCTATTGCTTCTAAGAAGTGGGGAGACAAAAGCTGTTCTGTGAAATCCATCACCAACATCAAATTAGATGGGAGTTTTTGAGATTTATGCTTGTTTAATAGAAATCAGATTCCTGGTCTAACATCAGACAAATACATTTGGTCAGAAGTAAGATATGATGGAAGATTCTTTTCTGTTTGCTTTTTGTTAGGTCCCTGCTGCCCTTCTGAAAATGTAAACATGCAGTTAATGCAAGCACATAGAGTAAAATATTCCTGATGTTATCTTCCAGGTGAGAGCTTTAGCGTTGTACTGTTGTGTCCTGTGTGGATATTAAACTTCCCATAACACTTCTGTCTTCAGTATTTTCACTAATGTCTTGGGCTCAAATTTCCTCTCTTACATTGCCCAATATTAGTTCCATATCAATGTATCCCCTTCATTTTGCAAGTGGCTATATTGATCTAGACCTTTTTTTGTGTCAATATGCACGTACTGTCACAGTTTAATGCACATCAGAGCTCAGATCAGCAGGAGTCACTACTCATCTGAGCGCTGGCAGGAATGGAATCAGATCTGTACAGTGCTTTATGGCTCTTGGCACATCTTTACTATTCAAAGAGTAATTTCTTATTGGCAGTAGAAGGATTTCTAGTAGCATGGTAAAGCTATATGACAACAAGTAATCTTGTTGTTGAACTTACCCAGAAATCAATCTTGACTCCTTCAGGGTATTTCATGTAAACTGTATGCAACCCTTTGTGGTTTAGTGTTTGCCAGTCAGTCTAACATCAAAGCCTGGGACTAGGCAAGAAAAAGACACTCTCCATCTGCTATTCTTTACAGCTATCATTATCTTTAACGGTTGATGATTTGAAAAATCACATTTTTAAAAATCATATGTTGTCATTAACTGTACTTTTATGGATTGGCCTCATGGTCCGCGAGTAGCATTCTGTGCAGCTACCTCAAAATTTGGTTTTGATTATTTGATTTTAAGAATGCTACCTGAAGAGCAACAACTCTGTAGCTATCTCTGTTGGCTGTTCAAATATGGCTTCTCATGACAGGATATCCTCTCCCATCTCTTTCCCCAGAGAACAAACACATGCTTAACTTTACTAATGGGCAGCCCCACAAAATATAGTATTTGTCCTATAATTCACATGCTTGGGGTTTAAGTCACTGTATGTAGCTGAAATGGAAAGGCTTGTCTTAAGGATTGCTGATAGAGGCAAGTGAAGGAGCGACAATTCATATGATCCTCTTTCTTTGGGCAGACAAAAAGAAAGCAAACTAAAAAAACTTATGAAAAAGGTAAACCAAGCAATGCTTACAAAACCAGGTAATGCTTACTCTAGGTGATCTTTAGATGTCTAAGAACACTACTAACAGGAATCTGCCTCCTTTCCAACAGAAACTGTTGCAGCTATTGCCATGACAGCATCCTTTTCGCTAGCTGGCCTGGTTGATTGTGTAACCTCCTCTACAGATCCTCTCAATGCTGCTTTAGCAATCAGCTAGCTTGCAGGCACTTACTGTGAAGGGCCATGTTAAATCACTTGTCATCCCTGGTGAGCCTGGCTTCTCACCACTCTGAAACTCTGTCTTCCCAGCATCCTGATTTATTTTTTTTTTTGCGTACTGCTGATGTGACACTAGATGAGCCAATATTTGCTCATTTTGTTCAATGTTATTTCTGTTATCATACTCCTAAAAAACACAGCTGTAGCCAAGAGGATCTCATGCTTGGATTTATGAGGCCTGATTGTGGCTTACACAAAGATGCCTCTGTGGCTCTGACAGCCTGAAAAGTGGGAATAAGTGACATTCCCAGAGTGCCGTAAAAGGGGCAGTTCAGTATTTACAAGGAGTTGTGTCCATAATGTGCATCTGATGCCATGGCTTAAAACAACATGGGAAAGCAGGAAAGGGAGCAGTGGGGTTTGAAAATTGTGTAAGACTTAACAGGACATAAAAAGTCTTTGAAGGAAGAAGCAAGACTAGTGGGTGGCGGTTATCACAATAAAAGATGTCAACAAGCAAATATCAAAATAAGAAACTCAAATAAAAAGAGTATTGAAACTGTATATTACAACCTAGTGATAGTAAAATCTATTATTCATTTGACATCTTTTCCATCTACAATGCCACCAGCAAATGATTAGGAGAAATCTTGTTCATCCTAAAGAAAGCCTCTTGCGGGCATCACATTCCTGAAGAGTGGTACTATCAGCCACAGGGGACTGTTATAAACTATTGGAACAGGCGTCTGTGTATCATATTAGTGGAGGCTCTAAATATATCTCAGCAGGTTCTCTAGAGGAGATAGCATTTCATTTCCTCTGCTGTTTGAATTGTCACAACTGCTGTGAGTGAAAGTCCCTCATTAGATGTTTATGTGGGACATCTTTAAAATCTTCCACTGCATTGTGCATTTCAGCAACAAACAAAGTACACAAGCACCTCTTTGCAATGTGCTACATATTACAAACTTTAGCCACAAGTATGAAGTTGCATGGCTATCAGCTAGCTGGAAGCCCTGTTATGGAAGCCACCATCACATGAAGATATAAAAGTAGCATCTGAGCTCCACATTCTTCTACAAAGACCTGATTACCTCTGTTCTCCACCATCTCTACGTCTGGCCTTGCTGTAGACTACTTTACAGTATACTGTACTTCGTCATGTTACAGGAACTGCAACAGAAATAGGAAACTGAAGCTCTTTGTCCAGAAACAGCCTTGCCCTCACTGCAGCATACAGGAAGGAGGGAGCAATGAATGTTGCCAGTAGTTCAGTTTATTCCATAATACATCTGAAATGCTCTCCCGCATGAATACCATCAAGTGAATTACTGTTGCAAAATCAGCTTGAGCCAATTCTTTCTGAATACCTGCTCAATTCTCTTGAAACCTCTGCAGCTCAATTCTACCTATCTTGCCACTATTTCTTTTACAGCAGACAGACAGCCCCATCGATTTTGCTAGGACATCTCCTGGGATCAAACCCTCCCCAGTTTAAATAAAAACAGCAGATGCTGTCTTTAAACATCTGCTAGCTGCTGGAATGGCTCTCTGATTACAAGCAAGCAATGCCAATGAATGTAAAATTACTTAGAGACAGAAAAAAAAAATATTTGAAGAGAGTTACACTAGGGTTGGGGGAAGGCGTTTTGGAGAGATCACAAAGACAACATTGTCAAAAAATGATTTGCCTTATTCAAAGAACTAAGATTGTGAGAAATTGCAAGATTTCAATTTCTCTATTCAGCTTAGGGTTTCTTTAGATTCTAATTACTGCAACTTAGAAGAAAAGAAAGCAATTGACAGAGAAAAAGTGACCTTTTTTTGAATCTTGGCACTCAAATCCAGTAAGGTTTGAGAGTGTTATTATATGAGTTTATTATATAAAATAATATTAGTAGTATTTTATAATAAATAATTAGAATAAATTTCTCTTAACTGCATCAGTGGATGTCACCATGAACTGCCTCTGACCTACAGGGCCACTTGTGATCTTGGAAAAATATGTGCTATCAACTGGAGAGAAGAAATACTATGTTCTTACTACAGAACTACAACATGTCCTTGGACTTTGTGCTGAAGGTTTTGAAATGCATGATTTAACCAATCTTATCACTACATCAACATGCTGGATATGTGGAGGCCCTCAAAAAGGTCCACCACTGCCAGATTACCTGGAGTAGCTTGGCTGTAACCCAGTGGTGCTGCAGGCTCAGGCTACCTATTCTGTGCTATAGCTGGTTCCTGTGCCCTTGTGGGCTGTTCTCCAAGGAGTGGAGATGGCAGTGATGGATCACTCAGCTGGTTGCTTCCTATATAATGTAAGGAGGTCTCACAAAAAGCAACACGGAAACCCATCTGGTTAGGGCAAAATCAGGGCAAATGCTTTTTCCACAGAACCAAGAAAAGGAGCAAAGAAAGGTTTGAAAAGACCTTTAAGATCAAGTCCAACCACTACCCTAACACTGCCAAGTCCACCACTAAACCATGTCCCTAAATGCCACATCTACACATCTTTTAAATACCTCTAGGCAAAGAGAAGCTGATTCCCCACTGCAGACCTGGCCCAGTGTGACTGATTTGCACTAAATGTGTCCAGTTTGGTTCCCAAAGGACTGTATGCTAAGTGGGGCTGGTGCAAAACCAGTCAGGGTGCTGTCAGGAGCACATGCATGAGCCAGTCCTCTTTTTCACCACCTGCCCGGGAGGGGAAGGAAAACAGGGATAGTCACAAGAACGTCTGTATGAGTTTTCCACTGCACCCTGAGAATGTTATCAGTGGTCTTGCAGATGGTTTCTCCTGCCTGTGTCCCTAAAAGGATGGGAATGTGAAAAGGAATCTGACCCACAAGATTGACCTTGCAGCCTTTTCCTCAGCCCAGAACTTTGTTGCTATGTTGAGGTGGTTTTCACCCATAATGCACCACCAGAGTAAAGGCTCCTTCAGTGTACTGAAGCTCCTGTGCCCGACAGACGGCTGTTAGGACCCAGGCCCATGGCTGTTGCACAACAAAGGGCTCCTCAGCCCTGTCCCATGGCAGGACAGAGATTCAAAAAGGCATTGAAGCACAGCTTGCTCCCTCACATACAGAGGAACTAACTTGTCAAAGAGGACTTCCAGAGATGTGGTAATCTCCGGATAGAAGGCAGTTTTATCACCATTTGTCTTCCCCCATTGTGTGTTACATGGCTGGATTGCTGCCTCTGTTGCTGCACTGGCAAAGTTTGGTATCTTCTCCAAGAAAGAAGGGCAGACTGTTCTGGAGACTTCACCTCTAAACATCCCAACATTTCAAACGCCAGCCTATACCCATACCAGCACAGTGACATGGCCTTTTTAGATGTATTTGTAATTCATATCCAGATTCTATGCCTTGAACACATCCTAAGTTATAATGTATAATATAATAGGCTAACATGTACTGCTCTGTCTTTCCTTTGATAAAACAACAACAAAAAAGTTAAAGAATGCCTGATTGAATCAGGAATGAGCTTCCCATGGGATAATATTATCAGCATTCTGCTGGCGCTGTGAAGGAAAATGCATCAGTTACCATTGCAATGATTTAATCATGCAATGTTGGAAAAAGGATCAGCAGCATGTATGCCACACAAATATTAATAGAAAATCCAAAGTTTAGAAATACAAGACTTTTGGTTAAATAAAGAGGGATTTACCTTTCCCTTTCTGTCTAATCTTGCAGATTTCTTTTTGACAAGACAGAGTTTTGTCCTTTTTGGGTAATAGGAGTCGATAAGGTATAAGAATTTAAAAGCAAGATCTCACCATTTCCATTCATTCAGCAAAACCCTGCATTAGTTGAGAAATCAGCCTGTTGCTTCTCCTTCTCCTATCATCAGTTTGTAGAAGTTCATTACTTAATTCCCATTCATATCGCTCTGTGGACAATAACATGCTGATGACATTTCAGTTAATCATAATCTTCCCCTTCTGTGACAACCTGCCAGCAGCCTTTTTGAAAATAAACATGCAGAATGAAATTTTTAAAAAGAAGTATTTTTCTTACCCTCATGGAGAAGGGAAAACTGACAAAATGAATAAGTGAGAATATTTCACAAATGAAAAAAAATTCTTCTGGATTTATTACCATTTCTCTCTCAACACCTTATGTGCTATTTCATTGCCTGGAAAATCGTTATTGAAATAACTTCACATGTTTGCCTTTATCCCCTTTAGAATAGGACCCCTATTGCCTCTTTAACATGCTTACTAGCAAGAAGGACAACTTAAGTTCCCATGGACTGACCTGAGTATCAGGCAGTTATACAAGTGCAAATAAAATCATGCCTGTGTGGATATGCATGCATAGAGAGAATCCTGTGTAAGGTAAGAAAATAGGAAAAGTTAAGATTTCAAGCCATTGCCCCCAGCCATCTTATGTGTAATACAGTCTAATAAATATGGCCATTTAACCCAGTTAACATACCAGTAAAGGAATGGGAAATGGAAGAGTGAATTGGAAAGAACATGAGAAGGTTTGGAGGGTGTGCTCTCAGCAGTGAGCTCACAGGAGCCACCACCAGCAGTTGAACTTAAATCTGGGTGGAGGCCACTGAAACCCAAAGAAATACTATATGCTGGAGACAAAACCACAAGCAGACATCACTGATAAACAAAGAAAAAAGTCAAAGGCGGTCTCATCCACAGTGACAGCTTTTGTGAAAGTTCAATCAAAGCTGCACAAGTGTCAGCACCATTTGTTCAAGGTAACAAAAGACAGGATGTTGAACTACATGGAAATAGGCTATCTTGTAAACAGCTGCAATGTCATCAAGAAGAAGAAATTCAAGTTTCTATCAGCAATGGCATACTGCCAGGTTAAAGTCAGGAACAATATCTCTGGGTAGGCAAAGTGAACAGCTCTTTCATTGACGTGCTGATTTAAACTATGATGTCTGAGAAAAACTGAAGGGCTCCTTCCTGAAGCCCAATCTGTAGTTGATCTTCTTTCCCTTACAAGCAATATAAAAGTCAGAGACAGTTGCTTTACAAACACTTACACAGTATTAACACTGCAATGCATTTCTTTCAGAGAACTTTGATTCCAGCTCCTTCTGCAGTGTATGTGAAATTACACCCACCTCACACCCCCAAGGTCTATCTGACTTCTTCACACAATGTACAGTATAATCACTCTGTACTTCCATTACCGAAGGTGGCCAACTGTGTGACTGGTAACCATAGCAGCTGTAAGAGCACAAAAAAAATTCCAGTGCTGAATGCATGCAGAAGTTTGTTACTTTAGCATACTTTATTTGCCATGAACAGCATCAATGGGTATGCCTCAAAATGCCTCAGTGTTTGATGAGGAAAGAGACACTGTTCACCACCACATGGAAAACAGTAGGTCTCACATAGAAGAATGTCTTCTGTCAGTCTTTTGTAATGTCTAGGGATATTTGTCTGAAGCTGTAATCTCAGGCATTCAAGCTAGGATTCTTATTTCTTGTATGGGAAAGATTGGTCCTGGAGAGTTTCTATGCTGGAATCGCTGGTCTTTTTCCTGTCATGTGCTGAGTGTTGCCTGACAGCAACTGAGAAGTAATGAAAGGCAATAACATCTTTCCCGGTAACCATCACAAAACACAGTATCACAATGTTAGCTGTCTCAATGCTATTAACTTTTTCAGGAGGAATGAGTGAACTTTGCACAGATGGACAATGTGGGAAGGGAATTTCTCCCTTTCCTCTCCCTAATGGTAACTTTCCAGTTGATCTGAAGCTTTGGAGAATGTCATCCCCACGGAGAAGGCTGCAGCAAGATGGGGGTCTCCTCCTAGAGGATCCTACTTTATTGGATCTGCCTCCTCAATCCAGCCCTCCTCAAGGGCCTACAGATCCTTTTGACCTGCTACATGCAGGAGCTCTTGTCTGCCTGCTTCTCTCTTCTTTACTGGAGTGAGGACATTATGGATGTACCAGCACACCAGTGCTGTATGGCAGAATGGAGGAGGAAGCAAGATCAAAACGAAGCAAAACTGCAGGCAGCGCAGTGAGGAGCTAAGGCTGTTGTTATAGATATTTTGACAGAATGTCCTCTTAGTTTTAGGTAAAATTTACTACTGTGGGCACTTAGAAGCCTGTAGTGTTGTGGTGCTGCTATACCCATCCGCTATCAAAAGCATTCAGTGGCCGACAGTATGTCACACTTGGACATAATCCAAAGCCAGTGACAGTCTAAGACCTGTGAGTTATAAAGCCACTCCCTGCATGCTTATTTATACTAGAAAGCTCACATTTCACCCCAAAGCCTAAAAGCAAGATATACCTCAACGTGCAACGAATTATAGATGACTCATGAAGTCTGACTTCAAGTCTTTTGGACTTTGGCACAAAAAGGTACCTCCTAAGCAGCTACTTGGCTGAAGATTTCCTTCTTTCTATGTTTCTCTAAAAAGCAGCACCCTTAGAAAATCAGGAACCTCAGAAAATATAGTCCTATTATTTTCAAAATATTTTATTTTAGGAGAGGAAACATAGCAAGTACAGATTACTTACCAAGAAATTTAACCCAAAATTTAGTGCTGCAAATATGTCTTGGCAGAAATCTAGAGTGCTCAGGTAACATCTTTACAGGATAGACTTGTTTTGCTTTCTTATAAAACAGTGGAGACACATAAGGACATTTGGCCAACACAGAGAACAGCTGATTCACACAACTCCATAAATAAAAGCAAGAGTTTCTGCAGTTTTGGTCAAAGTGCTGTAGCTATTAGTTGCAATAAATATTAATCCTTGCAGATGAGCATAGGAAAGGCTTACCAGTTACAATCTCTCCTTTGGTTTGCAGCCTCCTCCACCAGAATGAACCATAATTTGCTCTCAGGAGACCCAGGCAGAAGTGATCAGGAGAATGTAAAGAGGATGCAAGCTGCCTGCTTCCTTCACAAAAGCAAAGGAAGGACAGGCTCCCTACAAACCTCCTTCCCTGTTAAGCAGGGCAGTGCAGACAAAAGTGAACCAGGAATACCAGTCTGGAAGGGGCTACTGGAAAAGCCCAACACACAGGTTTCACAGATACCTCATTATTTAATCCTCTTCCTGGAGTGATCAGCTGAGGGGTGGTTTCACCCATTGCTCATACTGGAGCTCCCTCAGAGCCTCACCTGAGCAACTCATCCATGAACTTTATACCCTTTGAAGGATCTCTTTTTAGGTAGAGCAGTAGCCATGCCAGAGCCTATCTAGTTTGTTAAAGCTTGGGGTGATGACAACCCACGGTCCTCTGGATGAAAACTTCATTGTGTTTTTACCATTGTGTTTTAGGTTAGATATCAGGAAAAAGTTCTTCACCCAGAGGGTGGTTGGGTGCTGGAACAGGTTCCCCAGTGAAGTGGTCACAGCACCAGGCCAGTCTGAGTTCAGGAAGTATTTGGACAATGCTCTCAGGCACATGCTGTAACTCTTGGCATGTCCTGCATAGGACCAGGAGTTGGACTCGACGATCCTTGTGGGTCCCTTCCAACTCAGCAAGCTCTATGATTCTATGACAAGATTGCTTACCTTAACTTACTACGTTTCCGTGACTTTCTTGTGTAAATGTTTCTATTTTCACAGACCAACAGTGTCTCGGTTTGTTTTTAATTTTGGGGAAACAATTAACTTAGCATACCATCTTTCCCAAGAAATTTAGCCTAACCCAAGTCCCTGACTAAAATTAGATTTCCAGTCAAGAGAATTATAAATATTTCTCTTCTAGTCAGACATTTTCTATTAAGGCATGGCTGCCTTTATTCTGCTGTCTTCCACACAGAGCAATAATTATTGGGACAATAAAAGAATAGGTAAAGTTTTACCTTTTATTGAAGAAGTTTATTACTGTGCTGATACCTCTTCAAAACCAAACTTGTCTTGTAAAATTGAGATATTTAAAATATTTGTCAGTAGAAGTGGTGTCACTAAGCAGTTTACATGTAGTTAGACAAAGCTGGTAACAGATGTGCTTACATCAGCTCTGAAAACATTCATAAATTCATTTAACAGAGACTTCATTGTATCTTCAAATTACATTCAGAAGTAATTACTTCCCTTGCAGCATTCAGTCTACCTTGCTGTTGAATATGATCTTCATATATTAGTATATTACACATTTGGAAAGGAGTTGGTGAAGTAATTGCTGAGTACAGTGAGAAGTGATCATCATTCATCTTACACTACAGCCTTGCTTTAAAAGCCTGGCTTTTAAAAAGGCTAGCCAAAAAAGGTAATCTACATGTTAAAAATTGTGTGAGAGATTCAGATATTTTATAATTTGATCGGTTATGAATAATGAGTAGGTTTTCTGTTTGTAACACAGCATACAACAGCTATGGGAAATTATGGCACCTTTAATTTGATTTTGCTGGGAAAGTCTGTGGAAGTTGGCTTAACATTGATTTTTTAACACTCCAAAGATTCAATAGATACAGGTGCCCTTTTTAGGAAAGCCATAGGAAATGCCTGACTCTTCATGTGCTTGTTGCCATTTCAAGAGGAAGCCTCGACACTAAAAAGCGGAGAAGCATTGCATCTGGTAAGGAGCTTGGAAGATTAGATCCTCCCTTAGTTCATGTGATTGTTAAGCTGCTCTTTTAACTGTACATCTCTTCTTCTCATACATGCTCTGCAATGAAATGTAGCAGGATGTTAACCATGAAGAACAATGGAAGCAATTCTTGCTCTTTCATTTGTAATTGAGATAAACCATCAGTGACTGTAGCTCACTTGGTGATACAGTGATTCACAGGGACCATACTGTTGTTTGACTCAAGCACCAGCTCTGAGTAAGGTAAGTGTGAGCCACTCTCTTCAGAGGAGAGAACAGACACTAGAAACAAAACTTGTATCCTCTGAGCACAGAGCAACTCTGCCTGAACTCTGCCATGATTCCTCTTCCTTACAGCTCATCATGGGCAGGGTGTGGAGGTTTCCATGATCTTGGCAGGATTTCAGAGGTTGCTCATTCCTTTAAATAGAGCACCACCTGGGAACAGGGAGCAAGAGAAAGCTTTGCAGTGGCTGTAAGAGCATCATAGTATTTACAAAACATTTAATAAGACTTCAGAGGGCTTTTTTTTTTTTAAATCTGTGAACCCTTAGGAAAAAATTCAGAAGTTGTTTTAGCTCTGGCTCCAGTTAGTGTATATGAAGATTAAGTTGAATTCTTCTCAGCCTTCCTTTCACTTGAAGGATCAGGCTTCAATTACATGCTGCTAATAAGTTAATCACTACTCCATTTCTCTTTTTCTTGATTATTAGCTATTGACTGCATTGCTTTTACACTCTATCCTCTTCAGTTCTCCAAGTCATATCTTCTTCCTTATGTGGCTGTGTTCCCCTTCCCCCTCCCTTTCTTCTTACATTGCAGGAAGATTTGCACATTCTTAATGTTATTTTTATCACATTTCTTCTTGTTCCCATATTAAAAAGAATTTTTGCTGTGCAAAAACTATCTTACAAGCTGACCAGACTAAGTTCCACTCCTTGTTCCCAGACCATTGCTCCCATTACTCTAGTCCCATTCCCATCACGTAGAGCAATGAGGAGAGTAGAGCTTTGGTGGTCAAGCAGAGGTTCCTAGAGACTTTCTTCATCTCTCAGTCGTGCAGAATTGTTTAGATGAGGGTAATACATGCAGCCGCCTTCCTTGGGTCTTGTCCAGGAAGGAGCAGTATGCAGGATCCCAAATCCCTGCTGCTGCATGCCAGCAGAAAAGCAGGATGATCAGGAAGCTAAAAAACCCCTCCTAAGCCAGTGAGAGGGCTCAGCTACCACCTCTCCAACAGCAGGGTGTTTAATCACAGCCCCAGCTGGCCTAGCTGTGAGCGAGTTGTAAAGATTGAAAATTTCAGGCATCTTCTTCCTAACCTCCCTGCTCTCACACAGAAAGGCAGGATGGAGCCCACAGAAGGAACAAACTCTGTTTTCGCTGTACAAGGACATAACACACCGGCATCACACTGGTTTCTCAGCAGTCAAATATTTGCCAGGTGGGCTGCCTCCAAAGCTGTTTCCAGCAGCTGGGCTAGACAGCTTCCTGCAGCCACAGAGCTCTGCTCCTCCCCTTGCCCATCCCTCCTCTCACACAACATGCCAGAGAGTATTTAAACATCCACACAGAACCTCATGTTTGAGATTTCATCCAAAATACACCCTTCTACCACCCACTCAGAGGAAACTCATTTTATTTGTCTAACAAGAACAAAGGACCGAGCAAGTTAACCCTGCCAAGCTTACCACTGGGAATCCAGACTTTCACATCCCATTTATAACACCCAAACCCACCCATTCAGCTAATCCTTACACAACCCTGATAAATCATCCCACGTCAGAGGCATCACAGGAGCAATTACTTTACTTTTATCATCTTTTTTTTTAAAAAATGAAAGAGGGAAAAACAGCCAGTGAAGAGATGCAGAGACCCCTTTTCTTCTTTGCATTCTTGGAAGGCTTTTTCCAGCAGGTGCTGGAAATATATAAAGCAAGATGTGTCAGATTAATATACTCATGTACTCTCCATATTTTTAATTATGTAGCCAAGGCATTCCAGTTTAAACAATAAAAATAATAAAGAGATAACTTTTGTGCTGTTAAATAAGAAAAAAACAACTTGCAGAGGGGTATGAAAGAAAATGCCAGGCAAGTTAGAATTTAAGTCGGACATACAGTTATATGTGCCCTGTAATGCCATTGAAATAATTTTCCTGCAGGTAGCAAACCAGTATATCCCTGAGATGTAAATCAGGGTGTCAGAACCACTGCAGTGGAGGAAGAATTGTGGAGAGCAGTGCCAGAGGGGCTGGCAGACCTGCCATCAGCACGCTGCCTGCTGCTCTGGGCGTGTCAGCTGTCTCTCAACTCACTAGAGTTGAGAGACTCCACCTAGAAAGATCAGGTAAAGATACTGACAGCTCACCTATCTGTTTAGACAATGTACCTACAGGTACCTCCAAACTCTATAAATAATCTCCTGAACTTTTAAAATCCGTGACACTCACTCACACAGCAGCTTATTGTTGAAAGTAGGACTCTCTAGAGTAATGGTTTCTAAATGCAGAGGGAAAAAACATGTCCAGAATGGATGATTTATTGCAGGTTAACAAAAAATGAAAGACTGGAGAGAGAAGTAAAATATGAATCTGGACCCAGAATAAACAGGGCCTCCATCTTGGATCAGCTCGCAGCCCCATTGCTTGGCAGACAGGCAGGCAGGCTTTTTCTTTCCAGGCTGCTACACAAAGAGCATACACCATTCCCATGCAAAGATGACTAAGACCCTGACTGTTCAATTTGCCAAGCCCCTCAAATAACCCTAAGTAAATACACTGCTTTCCAGAACCCCCTGAAGGTCAAAAATTTCACAAAGCCTCCATCGTTGTCCTACTGCTAGCTGATTTCCTTCCAGAAGAAAGATCATAGTGACTTCAATAATTTTTTATCCAGCTGAACTTCAAAGGAGTTCTTTATATTTATGTGTCCTTGGGACCGGTTCCCTCACTAGTACATTTTGGTTATGATTTTTCCATGTGTACTGTATTTTAAATGTTAATTATGCACAGAAATTGTTTACACGAGTAAAGTTGGTTGATAAGAAGAGAATTTGCAAACATGCTGCAATTGACAGTCTTTTCTTTTGTTTGGATGAGTGGGTGGGTGGCAAATATTAAGGAAAAAGAAAAACTTGCAGGTTTACGTCAGCAGAATGAAGGCCAGGTTGTTACAGCTGCTCTGTCACCAGCACTTGCTGTGTTTGCCTGTGCTGTGCCTGCACTTCTAATGGCACTCTAGGTATATACCCTTTCTTTATTCGCTTTGCTCTTTGCAGCAAAGTGACTTTAAATCCACATTTTTCAGTTGTACACACAAAAAAGTGAGAATAGTTCTCATTCCTACACTGCAATTGCTTCCAGCTCCCTGCCCGTCTGTTTGGCTTCTGGCCTGAGTAGGTTAGAGCACAAACTGTGCCTGTGGGCCCTTTCTTCATCCCTTGGTGCACCATAGATCCTGTAGTAACAAGCCCATTTTTGTCACCATTTTCAAGCATGTAGGGTCATAGAGGACCCCAGGTTCAAAGCTGGGAAGCAGATCCTCATGAAGAAACCATTACAGTATCACATTCCCTCCATGGAATGGATGCTAGCATGGGAGCATAAATTTAAATCTAACTGAAACTTTCCTAGTGTTTAGGGGTGCTTGCATAAGGCATTTTAGCACTGCCTATTAGGGAGACAGGATGCACTTTCTTACAAAGAGGAAAATGTCCTTAGAGCCTCATCAGCAGGGGTGCAACGCTGTCTTAAAATTCCTGGTAAATTCATTTTGGTGCTGGAAAAAATACACAAACCTCTCCTGAAGGAATGTATCTGTTAGGATTGCACATCTAGTTCTTATGCCCCCTCCCATGGGAGGAAATGCAGTGTTTCTTTTTTCCCCTCATCCTGAGGATATCTTCATTATGTTCTACTAAGAGCTCGGCATTACATGACGACGTTGCTAATGAATGCCTCTAGGCTTCAAAGGGCTGAGTCTCAAGAGCTCTATGATTAAATATAATAATTTGCAGTTCTGCAGTACCTTCCATCTGAAGATCTCAGCTGTTTGTACAGATTCCTGTGAATTAAGCTCAGTCTCTCTCATATGAGCTATTTCTGATAAATACCGAATACCCTGGTAGCAAGGACACTCTCCCAAGAGGTCAGAGACAGTTTTGAGCACTTCTGACTGGGGTGAGAACTGACCCCAGGAGCCCAGTGTTTTGCAAAGGTCCTCTCTGCAGCAGCATGAGCTCCCAGCTCACCTTCTGGCAGCCTGGGAAAGAAAAGGCTGACCTCTTCTCAGCTCTTCAGGAGAAAGCCATATATAATGGATCCCAAACATATGAATATGCCTCCTGGAAGACACCCAAGGAGATGGATTTAAGATATATCCTCAGCATTTTCTGACTGGTTCTTGGCTGGTTCATCAAAGGGTGAACTTAGGAAGCTCCATCCTATGGTTTGTTCAAGTCCCATTAGAAAGAAAATTTTACTCCGGCCTTGTGCTGTGCATGGGATGCTGATGCCTAACACAGGACTCTACATTTTATGTAGTCCATATGATGTCATCCTTCATGATTATATAATGACAGAAATGTTACAGAATGGCCTGACAAGGCATGTTTCTTCTCTTTCTTTTGTGTCTTCTGTTTGAGTCACTGCTTCTCCACCTCCAGCAAATGGGATTATTGGCAGAATATTTCCAGACAAGCTGATAGGTTAAAAAAAAACCCCAAATCCAAAAGCCATCTCTGATTATTCTATCTGCCTTTGTTTCCAGAGTCCAAACATCTTAATTAAAGGTTTAAACCCTCCTATATGAAGTAGACTTCTCATGTAAGTTTGGTTAGTGAGATGTTTTTAGTAGCAGTGAGGTCATGTGTCAAGTGGATGCATGTTCCAGTCTTCATGTTCAGATCCCAGTTTGTTCAGTGTTTTAACTGTTCTAGTTTTAGCTGTTTTGAAAAGAAATCCAACTGCACTGGGTTTGAGCAGCAAGGTTGGGGCAGGGGGAAGCTGCAATGGTGGCTTCTGGGAGATCATGTGTAGTTTTGGTCACCGCAATATAAGAAAGATATTAAGTTCTTAGAGAGTGTCCAAAGGAGGGCAACAAAGATGCTGAAGGGCCTCGAGGGGAAGCCGTATGAGGAGCAGCTGAAGTCAGCTGTCTGTTCAGCCTGGAGGAGACTGAGGGGAGATCTCATTGCAGTTACAACTTCCTCATGAGGGGAAGAGGAGGGGCAGACACTGATCTCTTCTCTGTGTGACCAGTGACAGGACCTGAGGGAATGGCCTGAAGTTGTGTCAGGGGAGCTTTAGGTTGGATATCAGAAAGAAGTTCTTCACCCAAAGGGTGGTTGAGCACTGGAACAGGCTCCTTAGGGCAGTGGTCACAGCACCAAGCCTGACAGAGTTCAAGAAGCATTTGGACAATACTCTCAGGCACATGGTGTGACTCTTGGGAATGGTCCCGTGCAGGCCCAGGAGTTGGACTCAATGATCCTTGTGGGTTCCTTCCAACTCAGAATATTCTGTGATTCTGTGAGCAGCTCTAGAAGCCTCTCCCATGGTTGACAGAGCCAGTGCCAGTTGGCTCCAAGGCAGACCAGCTGCTGGCCAAGCCCAAGCCTGAGCCCACTGGTGATGATGGTAGCACCTCTGGGTTAAGAAGGGGGAAAAGTTACCGCACAAGAGCAATTGTGGACAGGTAAGAGAGGAGTGAGAATATGGGAGAGAAACAGCTCTGCAGTCACCAAGGTCAGCGAAGGAGGGGGAGGAGTTGTTCTAGGTGCAAGAGCAGAAATTCCCCTGCAGCCCATGGTGAAGACTATGGTGAAGCAGGCTGTCCCCCTGCAGCCCATGGAGGTCCATGGTGGAAGAGATGGAGCAGGTGGATGCTGCAGGAGGCTGTGAGTCCATGGGAAGCCTGCACTGGAGCAGGCTCCTGGCAGAACCGGTGGACCCGTTGTGGGAGGAGCCCATGCTGGAGCAGGTTTGCTGGTAGGACTTGTGACCCCAGAGAGGACCCACACTGGAGCAGACTGTGAAGAACTGCAGCCTGTGGAAAGGACTCATGTTGCAGAAGTTTGTTGAGGACTGTCTCCTATGAGAGGGCCCCCACACTGGAGCAGGGGAAGAGTGTAAGGAGTCTTTCCCCTGAGGAGGATGGAGCAGCAGAGGCAACATGTGATGGACCGACTGCAGCCTCCATTCCCCACCCCCCTGCACTGCTGGAGGAAGGAGGGAGGGAATTTGGAAGCAAAGTTAAGCCCAGGAAGAAGAGAATGTTGGGGAGACGATGTTTTTAAGATTTGGGTTATTATCCTACTCTGATTTAACTGGTAATAAATTCAATTTATTTCCCAAATTTGAGTCTGTTTTGCCCATGACAGTAACTGCTAAGTGATCTCTCCATGTCCTCATCTCAACCCATGAGCCTTTTGTTATATTCTCTCTCCCCTGCCCAGCTGAGGAGGGGGAGAAGAGTGCCTTTGGTGGGCACCTGATGTCCAGCCAGGGTCAATCCACCACACCCACTGGTGTGCAGGTTGTGGAAAATTCCAGAGAAACAGAATCACCATAATTAGTGGGTTCGCATTAATTAACAGCCTGTTGTTAAATAATACAATGAATCTATAAAATAGACATCAGTTCTGCTTTCTTACTAGCACTGTTTTGATATGCACTAGAGGCAAAATAATAACATTTCTTTCAGCAAGATAGGAAGAGAAACACATGGTTGAGACAGGGCAGCTGATGAGATCCTGCCAGAGAGGGAGGTCTGAGACACGTGCATGTCTAGGCAGCTGGAGGGAAATGCATTCACCCAGCCAATGAGAAAGACTATCCAAAGGTCAGGGGGTAGCTAAGCAACTGAAGGGAAAAAACCTCCATCACTTCCAGCTGGAAATAAAGCAAAAAAAATAGATTTCTGGGATTTAACCACAGTATTGTCCAGTGGATAGGCAGCAAAGCTATGGGAGCAGGCGGTGTTTGCCTTTACTCTGTTTGCAGAGTTGCTCTGTGACATTACGCAAATAAGCTTTCTTTTTTGCCTCAGTTTCCCCATCTAAACAATGAGTGTAATACACCTTACCACCATAGCAGGGCTGGGAGGTCTCCATTTCTACAGTGCTTTAAGACCCTGAGGTAAAAGAAGCTGTAGAAGTTCAGATTAACATAGTTATTTTCTGTTTATTTCCAATAGGTAGACACACAGTAGGAACCATTCTGACATGTGTTAGCGTAGGTGGAAATGACTCATTTGGAAATGACTGGAAGCTAGCTGCTGTAGACTGGTTGCTGCTACAGTCCTAAATAAATCCCATAAAACAGATCTTGAAAAATGAAGTAAATGTTGCTGCTTTGTTACTAATTAACTTAATATTTAACATGTGTACATCTTATATATACACATGTAAACATACATACACTCCCTCTATTATATCCATTCTTTACATTACTCATATAATGCACAGTTAATGCCAAAGAGGGATCCAGTGTTTATTTCCTCACTGTATTTACTAACACCATAAGATGGCCTAGAAAATACCATACAGAAATTTCCTGAACGTTGTCTACATGTTTTTTAAGAGGGTTATTATATCCTGAAAGTGTTTTACCATCAGATGTATCATAAGAGTCTGGACAACAATGTAAGTGACAAAACTAAGGCTCAGATTAAGACCAGAAAAGCTAAGGAATTAAAATTAGAGTTTTATTCCCAATTTCATCAGGATCCTCTGACTTCCTAAGGGAAAGAGAAGAGATTACTGGGCCAGGTCACAGCTGGGATGAGCTCCTGCAAATGGCAGTACCCAACAAAAAGCTCATGCAAGCTGCTCCTCAGGGCATCTCCACTTCCTTACTTCTGCATGGCGCCCGTGCACACACTGTACAAAGAAGTTCTCAAGTACTTTATGGCTTAAATTTGTATCTTTAGATTTGTACTTTTCTCTTTAGGGTAGGGGCTGCAAAGTGTCTCCACGGGCAGGCAAAGAAGGGGACATAGTAAGTTGTAGTCACCATTTCTTTCCATTGCAACAGGGATGCACATAACGATTTCAAAGAAATGGATTTGAGCTACTTCTTGCAACATTTTCTTCTGGCCTTGACAGCTCTCGGGCAGCACAGCACTACAGGAGAGCTACAGCATATAGCAGTATGCAGTAAACAAGGAGGCTCTTTTACAGGATAGCTCTGCTGGGCTCCATCCACGTTCCCAGACCTGCAGCGCCCTGAAGACACCTGACCGTGGTGACTGCCTGCATGACCCTGCCTGGGAAGGGGACACAGGTGCCCAGTGGGGTTGGGGTTCCGCTGGCCCCTCCGGGCGGACGATGAGGTGACAGGCACCCGCAGCCAAGAGGAGTGAGCCATGCACCTGCCCACCTTGGGGAACAAAGAGAAAAGGGCACGTCAGCCCACTTGATTTCTGCTCACATCCCAGGCACACGTCTTCTCTTGCCCGCTCCCACACGCCATACAGCACGCAGCTATTAAAGCAACTGCTAAGAGACAGCTAGTCAGAGATCCACTGATTTATATCACACCTAACGTTGGCAGGAGCAAACTTGGAGGTGGAGGCAAGGACGTTTCAGTGGCAGCATTTCAATACCAGATTTAAAAAATCAGGGCTTAATATATCTGTAAATTGAAACAACCTAATCAGTCAATAGGTTACAAGAGTTTTCTGGCTAGGAAGCAATTGTAAATGCAAAGCCCTGCTCTGAGGCCCAAGTTAGGCAGCTAACAACATAACAAATCTCTCCTTATAGAGTGTCAGTGGGTTAAAATACCTAAGAGTGTCTGCAGATAAAGCTGCTAAACTTCACTCAAAGCTAGCTCCTGCTACAGATCCCAGGGGAGTTCATTGAACAGACCTTCTGCCATTCTCCTTGCCAGGAAGGAAAATTTATTCTGTTAACTGTAAGACTACAGTTATTTTATCTGTATCACACTCACCCACTTTCATAGTCCTTCATGCCCCCATTCGAGATTCACTTGCACTGGGAAGGATCTCAGAGAATCTACCAAGCTACAGAGCTGGGCTTATGTTTGTATTTTGAATTTATCATGAAATTTTTGCAGTTTCAAGTCCCATAGTATCTAGAGGTCACTAACTCCTCATGCTTTGAAACACAGGGCATGGAGTAGCACTTTCAGAGGCACTCAATTTCCAGCTAAGTCAAAGGAAAGCATTAATTTCTTTAACTCTTTCTTACAACAAATCTTGCTGTAAGTTTTCAACTCCCTAACATCTTGAGAGGAAAGGAATGGATGCACGAAACGTGGGTCTGAGATCCACCCTAAAGGCAATGTAATCACCCTAGAGGATGTAATTGCAGAAACCAGAGCCAGCCTTTGACTTTGAACACTCCCTGAACTGAAGAACCACCCCACAGAAAGCCTGTGACTGACTGTTCCACATAATTACATTTCAAAATATTTTCAGTAGCCAAGAGGTCACTCCCATTTTGGCATGTGAAGTAAACTGACCCACCCAGAGCTGTGTGAGTGGGGGGCAGCTGGGCATATGATTGTGTGACTTGCTAAAATAAGCCCTTGAAAACAACTTAATATAATCTTGCACGGGGTTGGTCTAGCCTTCTAATGAGAAACTCTTATTTCTCCCTTGCAGCTGGCCAGGAGTGTGCTATTACTCATGATGAAAAAATATCCTCTTCCTTCATTGATTTGTCCTTGTGGTAAGCATCCAAACAGGTGAGATTTCAGGCAGTGGCACCGTTTCCCCAGTTTTTCCTTCTCCAGGAAGGTACATGAGGATGATCAGGGTGGAGAAAGCGCTTTTCACTCCAATGATCTCTGAGGGATAAAGAGAGAAATTATTTAGAAACAAAACTATCCCCAGCTGGAAAGCAAAGATTTGTCCTGAGAAAAGACAATGCAGAGAGAAATTGCTAAACTTCTGCCGAAAATAATGAAAAACACCTGCAATGTAGCTCCCTGAGGAGACTAATTAAGTGAGAGAGACTGGTGCTTATTGGAACTTACAGACTCTCAGCAAAATTTAAAGTGTTATCTTTCACATGACTTATTTGCTTGCAATTCTAGGAAAACATATTTTTCCTTTGTTATACTGATTATATGACAGATTGATTGACTTTCTATGTTACTTTGAGTGGCTCACATATATCTATACCTTTCTAAATAGGTATGCACCAAATTATTTACACCTTCTGCACATCAGTGTCCAAAAACCCCATTCCTGTGTTCATCTGTGTGTTCAGCCTGCAATGGGAGCAGGGTTGTGAGCTCACAGATGGCCTCTTGTACAAATACAAAAGATGCAATCATTGTAACCCCTTTTTTTTTTTAATTTAGGCCCCATACTTTAACATTTCGTCCATCTAAAATGGTGCTATTTACCTATCCGCAGGCTGTTCAAATAATTTTGAGCATATGCAGGGTGCTTTACAAATACAGAAAATGACATTCTCAACCTGGTGGCGTGTAATACAGAAAGAATTAAATCACATAACGGAGAAGAGAAAAAGGACAAATGTGCAAGTAGGCAGAGTAATCCTACTGCTAATGCATACCTAACTCGCTTGTTTGCAACATTTATTTGGCAATACTTTTTTTCAGTTCACTGTACTGCTTTATTAGCTGATGCTTCTCTTACCTCTGTAATCCATGGCAATTCACCTAGAACATATGGTGCAAGATGAGGGACTGGCTGGTGTCATGGTTAGAGGTGGATGAACATCAAGCTGCACAAATAGAAACTGGTTCAGTCCAAGACACAGATTTTGTATGTGACATTAGTTACATCATTCAGACTTTTCAGACATGGTCAGTAGTTACATGTTTATTATTTTCCAGGTACCTGATGAGGCTTTGAGATTACAGGAGGAATTGAAGAACTAAAGGCAAAGCAAGCTGGAGCTAGAGCATGAAAAGTGCTGTGAGTCACCAAGTGCTGGGGAACATGCAGTTCCACTCTAATACGGACACTCAAGTGACTCCTCTTCAGCTTCTGCTCTCCATTCCTCAGCTCTACGTTCATGAAATACAAGTTTGCATGCAGGAAACACAGGTAGTGCCTTGCCATCTCCAAGGGGAAGAAGGAAACAGATGAGTTAGTATTTGTGAGGCACACAGTTACTATAGCAATAAGCAGCACAGAAAAACTCACGAGGAAAGTAATTGTGTTCAATGCAGATAGTATGCAGTCCATAAGGCACAGAGACACACTCCAAACAATGAAGGGAAAAAGCACTGAGCAGCTGCTCATTAAGTGAGTGTCATCCATCGTGTGCGCTGGGTGCGGCAAGGGTCCTGTGGAGTGCTATGCAACCATAAAATTAACAGTGGTCCTTTAACACACACATACAGGCATTCTTAACCCTGCTGTTTCCAGATATTGAAGGCTTGACTTTGAAATCCTGTTGGTGAGAACAGAGGGAGTGCAGTACATAGTTATTCAGATTATAAAAGTAGAAGTTTCATGTAGCATCAAGCTGTTACACATCATCTGTGACACTTAAGCCCCAAGTACACAGACTTCTGTTACTTGGACCAGGGAAATAACTGACTGTGATAACAATGCCTCACCCTTGTGATGGGGAGCAATGGGAGGGTACAGAAATTTTGGCTTTCTTGGGGGAAAGTGATTACTTACAGAAAAAGATCCTCCACCCATTTATTTCCTCTCTGTCCCTTCTTTCCAAATTTGTTCATACACTTCCTCCTCTCCCTCTCCTTGCCCAGATTTCTCTCTGTGTTCCCGTTGTCAGCTTCACCCATGTTCTGGCTAATGCCTAGTTTCCCATCTAGGTCACCTTGTACAATTTTGTTAGTCATCCCATCCAGTTTCTTAGTTGCCTCTCCTAAACAATGGGAACACTGCCTCCTGACTTATTGTAAGCTCTGTCTTCCTTGCTCATAATACTTACTATCTTTGCCAAGTCAGCTTCAGATTCTTCTTCCCCATCTCCTCTGGTTCAGTTTTCATGACCACCCATTAGTTTCTATTTTCAGAAGATAGAGATTCTCCTAAGAAGTCAACTGTAGCAATTCTGGCTAACAAAAATACTTGATATAGTGAGATGAATTAAAAGTCACATGTACTGGCAGCACTGCAAACTTTGACAAACATATTTTTACATGCTAAAAATACACAAATAAGTACTGAGATTAACTCCTATTACAGAGTACTGTTGCAAGTGCTCCATTATGGCAGTTTTCTGTGATTTCTGGGAGGATGCTTTGCATGTTCTGAATGTGAAGAAAATCTCTGCAGACACTCAAGTAGTTAGCTCTATGTCACTTTCCTTAAAGACAGTTTCAAGGAAGAAAAGAGGAGCACTTTACTAGAAACTGCAAACTGCATAGCTACATTTGGGCTTATCGTTCCTGATGAAAAGTGTTTCCTAACGCTCCCTGACCTGGCTCCTAAGAGCAGGCTGTTAGTTAGGTGAAAGGGGGAAAAGTGTCCTTGTGACCCAATCCTTCCTTCCACCATCAGGACAAAGCCCTAAGAAGGTGAGGGTAGCCAGACAGGGTGCCAGAAAAGGCCAGTCTCTCACTGCCAGTAAGGGATGCTTAGCAAAGGGCAAGCACAGGGTTATTCTTCCCAGGATACTCTCTAGCAAGCCGCAGCTTCAGGACTCCTTCAACTTCACTGTACTTGCGCTCCCTGAACTGCCCTTGACAGACCTTTCTACCACAAATATAACCAAGAAATTGAGTTTTATTTGTTTGGGGTTTTTTACTTATTCTTTTTCTTTTTTTTTTTTTTTTAACATGGATATTCTTTTAGCATCCAGGGCAAACCAGAACTCACAGCCACAAATTAATGTGCAATGGCAGAAACAGAAACGGTTCTCTGTACTTTTTGAATGTGCAGACTGGCTGGGCTTGATGCATCAGTGTGCATGTTAAGTGAATACAAAACTGTAAACACTCAAGAGGATAAGGGAAAGAGGGATGCAGGGACTGTGAACTGACCTGAAGAACAATGAGAATGCCTACTGTAATGACTGAGTAGTTCATTACAGAAGAATAACAGAGAAAAAAGGGTGCTTCTGAGTACAGAAACAATCTTCTGTGAATGCTTCTGGCTTTTTTTGCATCCTGCATATCCAACCTGATGCCCTAGTCAGGGTGTTGGAGGAGCAGCCTCCAGAGTTTCATGTAACCATTCCAGCTGCCAAATTAATTTTTGCAGTTTACAGCTAACAATCCATCATACACTTCTCAGCGTTTAAGTTCTTTTGTTTAGATCATTTGGATAATTAAAGTACCACAAATTCCATGGTGTCAGCTGGTCTCAAACAGACCTCCTGCTGGCTCTGCAATCTCTTTCAGACATCAAAAATTAAAACAATGAATAATACTAGAAGGAGTCCAAGTAACTCATATTTTATGTTTCATGCTTTCCTAATGACAAGGTCATATAGTCAGCAGTGCGATCAATGCAAATACAATATGCCTTTGGAAAAAGGCCAAATTCTGCCTGTGGAAAGGGCAATCAAGGGAACTCTTTCATAATAATGCACTTTATGAGTAGATAGCAGAGATCCCAAAGCTCTTTACCAAAAGGAACAAAGGACCAGTGACTCAAGTTGCCAGGTTAAAAAACGAGTCTATGGCAAATCCCACGTGGGTATGATGTCCTATCCTTTGAACACACATCTCTCTCTCACGCATACTATATTTCTGTCAGCATCCTTTTCCATGGCTCAGAAAGCCTATCCTCAGCAAATATCTAGAGCTAACAACTGTTCTGCATTTAGTTGACATGCACATGGCCACAGTATGCCCGGCCAATCACTGCTATCTGTGCTAAGACGCAGGCAAAAAAAAAAAATCCACAGATGTTAAATTGTTTCAGCTTGCCTAACCATTTGAAGTAATTAATTCTGCAGACTATTTTTGACTAAGTCTACAAAAACTACATGATTCCCTCCTATTGCTTGTTCTTTGTTTATTGTATATATTGCATCTTTCAAAATCATAGCCAGTGCACAAATTCTGCAGCACGTGACACCCTCAGCAAGCAAACTCTCTGCTTTACTTGGTCTTCTATGTGGCTTTTCATGATTCCTTCTCATCAGGAGTCTGTCTATGTGAAGAAGATTTTGAAAGCAGGTAAGATTCACTTTTTCAAAATATAGGTAGAGTGAAAACAGTTGATGGTAAAGGTAAAGATAGGGAAGGATAAAGCAAGGCTGTAGTGAAAAGTAAAAGTCTAGATAAAGATGGACTGCAAAGTTCAATAGAGCCCTGAAAAGCCTCTGGAAGCAAATTCGGAGTTTCCGATCATTTATAAGACTGCATGAAGGAACACTGGTGGATAGCTTGGGGGTTTTATGACTTTTGGATCAGTATTAATAGGAATAAACCAGTTCAGTGCTTGGCTCTTTTTTTCTGTCCTGATGGTACACAGGATCCACAAGGAACACAAGGAAGCCAGAGCACTGCCCTCACACTCCAGCAGGACAGAGCTTGAGCTTAATATGCTCTGGTGACCTTAAAAAAGGGATTCAATACAAAAGCATGGTAGAGTTCACAAGTAAATGCAACTACCCATGTAGACAATGTTTGTAATCACATCTGCACACTCCTGGCTCTACTACTGTCCATAGGCCACTAGAGTGCAATTACAGATTTGCATGCTACAGCAATCAATATGCTCACTCCCTAAGGATAGGCTCGAAAGTCCAACATTTTCACAGCTTTGTTGGCTGCAGGGCCAACCAGCTGCATGCCTGTGCAACACAGGCTCCCTAGTGAGCTGATCCCACTTCCCAGCCTCAGGCACAGCTGTTACCACTGCCCTTGCTACAGGGAGCCAGCAGAAAGCAGCTGGGGCAACACCACTCACCAGATCTCCAACCATCCAACCAGCTTTTGGGAAGGACTTAACTGTGGCACTAAACCTGCATTATATGGGAAAACTGTTGTTTAAACATGCCTTAAAATGGCTTTTGGTAGTCTCTTTGCAAACACGTGTTTCTTCTTCCCAAGACCCCCCACGGTAGTGTTATCTCAGGAATGTCCTGGGAAGATGTCCTAAGGTGTTTCATTGGACCTTGTTAACCCCTTCCTGTGATTGGGTGTTCCTGTAAGCCCCTTGAGACTTCTAATTGGTTACTTTGTGAATCCTCCAAAACCCTATAAATATAACATCCCCAACAATAAACTCTCTCTTGCCTCCTCTCCACACCCGGTGTGCTGTCTCTGTGCCTGCCATGGAACCACATGGGTGCTGGGAGGAGGGGAGGGCACCTCTCCCCTCCAGGCTCGGGGCCTGAAAAACCCCTGGAGTTCCCTTTCCCCATCCCTCAAGACGTCAGAATGGTTCTTCAGATGGAGATGGAACTAGAACTGGGCCTCCCCATGTCGTGGGTGGGGAAAGGGATCCAGACTTCTCCTGTTTTCTTAGTCACCTGCAAAATCAGGCATTAAGAGGCCTGGACCACTTTCACATTGCAGTTGCTAGCTGTGGGAAGGTTACTCACCGGTTGTTCATCTCCTCTCAGGACTTCAGTGCTAGTTGTCACAAAAAAAGGATTATGTGCTGTTTGCAGTGCCTCACTAGTGCTCCCAGAAGACACTATGCTCTGCTCTTTGTAGTTACCAAGTGATGAAACAGTTATGGGCATCTACAAATAATTGGCAATGCTGTTACAGACTTTGGAAAGAAGCTGAGAGAGAACAGCCACTGGTGTTTTGGTTGGGTTGAACATAAAATCTGCATTCTTTGCCCTCTGATCATGAGGATAGACTACATAATGTGAATTCTGAAAGCTCATGCACAGAAATTAAATGCAGATAATCTCCCTCCCTTTTTAAAGTCTCTCTCTTTTCTTTTTTTTTTTTTTTTATTTTTGGATTCACCACTGCTGAAACTTCTATTCACTGGGCTTTTCCCCAGTGAATATCAGAAGGCTAAACTGACCACACAGTAAGCTGGAAGTAGATGCAAAGGCCATAACTACTGGCACTAAGGTAAATCATCATGACACTAGTAGTTTGTGGTCAAGATATAGTGCTCAACTTGAATAGTAAAAGTGAAGATGCAAAAAGGCTCTTCCTTTGATAAGTGCTGGGTTAAAAAGCTTGGAACTAGTGAAAAAGTGGTTTTAAATATAAAAAAAACCCTGAGGTTTGCATTCAATTTCTGTTTGATTCTCTTCACTGTTTTTTCTGGAAAGCTAATTTCCAGTCTTTAGCTCCAACGTTACCAGTTGCCTTTTCCCACATTATATGCTCTTTCATATGATTTCTTTTTCATATGGCTATCTTCCTTCAACTGTCTGCAAGCTTCAAAGCTGCTGAACCTGTTTCTCCCATCCCCATCCACAGTGGAAGGCTCATATGCACCTCATAAAGTGATATTGCAAACTTGCATCACTCACTTTGGGCAATTATAGAAAGAAGACAGGAGAAGAGTATGAGATGGACCAGACTGGTCTAAAGTATATTTACACTTTTATAAATGTCTAAGGGAAACATGGGAATCCTTTTTACCAGCCAACCATCAAGGGGCAGAAAAGCACCAAGGGGCAGCTCTGCATATAGAAACACAATGTAGTCTTTGAACACAAAGGTTGAATAGACAATGCTGATCCTTTCTGGCCAATAGAAAAAACAAAAAGCATCCTTGCTCTAATAAATGTATCCATTCCTTTATTAGCAATGGGGATCTATCAGGAAAGTGAAATAGCAGATGCTCTGAGACACACATAACTCTGCAGAATTAAAACAACAAACAAAAAATCCTATTTTCCTTGTGGAGCATGAAAGTCATCCTCAAAAGCCAGAGCTGTTTCATGATGTTATTGCACATTCTCACTGCAAATGATTTATGTATGGAATATCATGCTCACCAGTCTCTAGCAGATTGCCATGCAGAGCCCAATCACGTGTAATGGTTACTTGGGGAGAAAAATGCATTGTCCCAAACCATCACTACCCCCTTCCTCCTTCTTCCCCCAGCTTTACATGCTGAGCATGGTGCCATATGCTGTGGGATATCCCCGTGGTCAGTTGGAGTCAGCTAGGGTGCAAGCCCAGAGATGCAAGTCTGGGGCTTGCAGAATTTACTAATAAATTTGGAACGGTAGATTCCAAATTTTTTTGGGGGGACATTTGCCAGGAGAAGAATTTTTGAAGAGTTCCCATCACCATAAAGTGTTAAATACTTATTTGCTTGGAGTTGTCAGCAATGGGAAAGAACAATTCAGTTAGGATGTTTGTCACATAATGCATGAAGCACCATGAGAGAACCTTGAAAATGTAGCCCCAGAGGGAGCCCTGACTTGAGAATGAAAGCATTTCCATAGGATGGGGATAGGATTGAACAGAGGAAGGAGAGTTGAGAGCACTGCCGAGGAGTAAGGTAAAAAGGCTCAGGCAAGGCTTTGCTGGGAATCACTGCTCAGGGGACTCTGAGCCCTTTCCCACAGCTGTGTCCTCTGCAAGGGACTTGTGTACATGGGTGTAAAATACGTGGGTCTGTGAGGCAAGAGGCTACTCTTGCCATATTTTGCTCCCACTCTGTCCTTATAAGTCATGTAGAGGAGTGAGGAACACACACCACACTCGCTCACCTTCTGATGCCTTCCCAGGCTGCCTGAGTCAACCCTGATGATCACTACTGTGAGAGAGACAGTGGAGCAGAGAAACCATGGCACCCTCAAAGAGAGATCAGCTAAACATCCTCCTCTGTGTGACTTCCACAGCACCAACAGCGCCTCATACTGAAATTACAGGAAGTTTAGTGAGCTAGGTGGTTGAAATTCAATGCTGAATTGACACTGTGTGCACTCCCACCTGGGTGCTTCTTGTAGCTGTTGACTATGTTTCTGTCCTTTCAAGCCTTCCCTTTATGTGCCTGTGTGGAAGAGATCAGCTTCTCCTCCTATGGGTTTCACAGGAAGTGAAAGAGCTCTTTGCTGGGCATACAGAACCTCAAATTACTGCTACTAGGCCAAAGCTCCCTTTTTCCTTTTTATTCTTTGGTGGAAAAATCCATTGTCAAGGGCCAGGAAAAATATGTGGTTTCTGCAATAGCTTTCTGTCTTACAATTTTGAAGCTTTCTCTCTCTCCTGAGGCTCACAAGCCAGGTTTTCAGTGGAGCAGGGCTGCCATGAGTTCTGCTCCTGGCTGCTGCCTTTTTGGAGGATCATTTTAAGAAGAAAAATAAGGTGGTATTAATTTGAAGCAGATTCCCAGCTGGTGTCCACAAACAGGAGCCCATAGTTAGGTCCCCAGTCACCACAGCTTCTTTCCTTCACTGGATGCTTTATGCTGCCCAGTGGGAGAAGGAAAAGGAAGAAGATCTGCAGAGAGGTGGCTAAAGTCCAGGTTTCAGAGACTTAAAAATCCCTAATTTTGAATTTAGCCTAGTAATTTTGCATTTATTCAGAGTTTGTACCTTTCATGTTGAGTGTTATTTTCCCACAATGCTGAAAAAAAGATGTGTGACTACGAAAGAGTGTCAGGCAGGTTTTCAAGTTTTTGTGGGAAGTTTTTTTTTCCTTTTACTCCTTTGAAAAACAGCAGTCACCAGAATAAATGGCCTATTCGGTCTTCAGAAACATTTATCCTCTGATAGATTTTCCAGGGAATTTTGTGCTGTTTTGATAGGCAAACCACTGCAGTTTTGTGCTGTTAGTCCTGATGTATACATAGCAATACAGACACCCACCATGCACCATGAAGATGCTTCTGTCTCATCACAAAGAGGACTGAGATCAAGGCTGAAGGTACAAGTTTGCTCTGTGTAATATCCTGGTGCATCCTCAGCAGCTGAGTGCAGTTCAGGTCTCCACATCTCAGGAAGGATGTAGCAGAGTTAGAGAAGGACAACTAGAACAGCTGAGAAGATGGAGAAGCTGCCTTAAAAGAGACTAAAAAGTCTAGTGTTTGTAGTGGATTGGTTAGAAATGCGAGGACATATGAACATGGCTAAGGCTATGGATGAGCTGCTAAAGTATAAGACGCAGTCTGACTAGGCCCATGAGAAAGTCTGAGATAGCAGGGCCGTGAGAAAGCAGCAGCGTCCTTGGGTATCCTAAATTGAGCTGAGAAACAGGAGCTGGGCATTACCAAAACAAAGGCACTTAACGAGCCACCTGTGTAAACAGTGGGAAGCAGTTAAGATGATATCACCACCTAACTGAGCACCAATAATGAGCCTGATTTCTGTAATATTCATGAACCTATTATAGAGTGTATATTAAGCTACTGTCAATCTACAATAAACGAAGTTCCTGGATTCTCATATTGAGGTGTCTAGAGCTTTCCGTCGCGACGTTATTCTGGCGCCCGTGGGCAGGGACCAAGTGGGGGTCCCTAGGAGGTCAAGTCGGATCTCCTGGGTTGGAGTCAAGTCGGACTCCCGAGAGCCAAGTCGGGTTCTCGCAGCCGTGGTCGGACGTAGGAGTTTTTGTCGGTCTTGCCGTGCAGCACAAGAAGGCGAAAGGGCTGGACGAAAAAGAGCTCAACTTGCCGCCGCCGGACGCCTCCCTTTCGGGGATTTCGGACGGCGAAAGAGTTAAGTTCCGTGCTTCCAGGGCCCGGCGCCCGGGACGACTCCTGAAGAAGGAGGCCCGCCGACAAAGCCGCAAAGTCTCGTGGTAAGGGCTGCACAAAGCGTGGTAACACGTTTTTTAGGTAATAGAGGGACAGGCGGCACTATCATTGCTCCAATGCTTTCTGGGAAAGCGGGGAGTTAAGACGAACTGGCTTTGTGGCAGATGCTGCTTTCATGTAAGGGCCAGGGATATGAAGCGAACACTGTAACTGCCTTTACTATCTCTACTTGGAAAGAACTTAGTGATAAACTCTTTACTGCTGCCTGTAAGGGAGAAAAAGTTGCTGCTTCCCTCCTTACAATTTGGCGATTGTTATCTGGAACAGTCAAAGGCATTAAAGCACAGTCTGAGGACATTAGGATGCTACTGGATACCATCATACGGAGAAATCGTGTAAAAAGGGAGTCGAGCGGAGTTGAAGGGAGCCGGAGCGGGACCAGAGATCACGGAACGGGGCCGGAAACAACGGAGCGGCCCCGCCAACATGAACGCGGTGCCAGCGTCTCGGCAGTGCATATCCAGGACGATCGGAGACGACAGCTGCGGCGTGAAAGTACTGCTGATGGACCAGAGATGAACTTTACGAACACTATGACTGAGTTCCACCTTAAGACACTTCCAGCTTTTCATCTGAACTGTGCAGCGGGACTGCGCTGCACATTTGTGGCTGTGTTCATGGCGCTGGGTGCTTGCGCCGGGCAGCGGGGCAGTAGCGGTGGTCGCGCCGCCTGCGTGTCCCCGGCTCGAAGCGGTGCGCCCGCTTCGGCTGTGCACGCCGGCGCCCCGGGGCGCGGCGGGCGGCGGGGGGGCTCTGTGTCCCCCGCACTGCTGACAGCCATGGTCCCGGGGGGTGTGCGTTCCCCTTCCCTTCTTTGCAGCGAGTGGTTTTTCCCTGGTGCTGCTCCTCTTCCTAGAGTTAATGACGGTAGCAAAAACATTGGGGGGTGCAGTCGGGGGAGGGGGAAAGCTGTTTCTCTTTTTCCCCGTTACACCAATCACCCCTTCTCTGAAACGTGCCTGTTTGCAGCTGTTCTCTCCCTCTCCTATGTTTTTGTCTTTTCTTAAGCAGACCCTGTGATTAAGTTCCTTCTGCTGATCTCTCTGGGTGAGCCCAGCCCCTCCTTCCCCTCCTTCGTCCTTCGGCAATGAGGAGCGTGGGGGGAGGCAAAGACGGTAAAACACGGAAAAAAGGGAAAAGAGAAAAAACAACTTAAAACTAACAATATCCCAACTTATAAATCAAATAAGATTGCATTGTTTTTACAGCAATAGGTGTTAAGCATGCAGTGTGCTCATGGCATTTTCAAATGTTTTCTTCAAAAACAGAAAGGGAGACTGACGAAAAATCCTTTGAAGTAAGATTAGAAATAACGCGACATCCGTGCTTAGCTTTTGCATATTGCAGAAGGTTGTTAAGAATTTCCTATAGTTTGCCATTTTGCTTCTCTTACATGAAATTTGGCTGTTTCCCCCAGGGGCAGGGTGCAGGTAGAAAATTTGGAGACGGAACGATGAGACAGAAGGGGATATAGTCTTCCCCCTGCAAAAGTAGCTTTATTGCCTTTATGATAAAATATCATTGCTCTATAAGAAGCGTTGAAGATTTCCAAGATAATATTCTGTTCTTTCTTGCTGTATTTGTCTTTTACATGGAGAGTTATGCAGGATTTGCAGATTGCTGATGGCGGCTATGCCATAAATTTCCTTTGAATTATGAAACTGACAAGAAGTGCACAGCCAATGACCGCTTGAAAATGTGTGTGTGATTGAGGAGTGTGTCTGAGGTGGCCACCTGAATGTTGTGTGAAAGAAAAAAGCTACATGAATGTGTGAATGTGTAAACTTAAAAATACTTTCTGCCGGTGTCAAGATTTTAGAGATGTGTAACGTGATTCTGTTGAACCATAGTGATTCCTTATTCTGAATGGGCTCTAAGTTATACAATGGATATTGACAGTTATTGTAATCTTAGTAATAGCTCGTGTTGCCTTTTCTTGTATTACTAGACGTCTAAATACTACGACAAAGAAAGCATTGTTGGCACGAAATAAAAACGGGGGAAATTGTAGTGGATTGGTTAGAAATGCGAGGACATATGAACATGGCTAAGGCTATGGATGAGCTGCTAAAGTATAAGACGCAGTCTGACTAGGCCCATGAGAAAGTCTGAGATAGCAGGGCCGTGAGAAAGCAGCAGCGTCCTTGGGTATCCTAAATTGAGCTGAGAAACAGGAGCTGGGCATTACCAAAACAAAGGCACTTAACGAGCCACCTGTGTAAACAGTGGGAAGCAGTTAAGATGATATCACCACCTAACTGAGCACCAATAATGAGCCTGATTTCTGTAATATTCATGAACCTATTATAGAGTGTATATTAAGCTACTGTCAATCTACAATAAACGAAGTTCCTGGATTCTCATATTGAGGTGTCTAGAGCTTTCCGTCGCGACGTTAAGTGTTCCCATTTGAAGAGAAAAAACAAGGCTGAACATGATCCAAGTTTATAAAACTATGGAGACAGTAGCTGAAACAGGAATACGGAGATATTTATGAAACCCCACAATACAAGAAGTTAAGACTGAGAGCACTCAATGAATCTAGTAGGAGATGCACTTAAAACAGGTTTTTTAAAGTCCATCTTTACACAAAAAGTGGGGAAGTTCTGGACCTTCTTGCCACAGGAGGGTGTGTAGTCAGAGAGCATCAGCAGGTTCAGAAAGGTATGAGAGAAATTCATGGACAACAGGTTCACACATGGATACAGGAAAGGTATATGTAGGTCGATAACCTCTAGCACCCCAAACATAACAGATGTGATTGCTAGCCAAGTTCAAAGGGGAGTGAACCACAGAAAGTGGCCAGGTTCACTTATCCTCTCTGAATAGGATCTCGGGGCTGCTCTCAATCTGTTTGCCACCCAGTCTGTATTTGTCCGTGTTTTAATGCCAATGTTCTTAAGGCTTTTAAGTTCCCACCTCAAAATTGGCTTTGAATTCTTTTGCAGTAAAAAGAATTCATTAATAGATCTTAGCAGATGCCTCAACTAGTCTCTGTTCTTAATGCAAAAATTAATTAAAAATAAAGGCTTTTATAGCTAGGGAAAGATGTGATACAGGTTACTGAGTAAAAAGACAGCCTTTAATGGTCAGACCTCTGCTGAAATCCTGCAATTATGCAAAGTGGGCTCTTTTGAAAGGTCTCAGAGGAACACACATAATTCTCACCATGAAAACACACTTCCAGCAAACAAATTAGAGCCCCTGTGCTGCTGTTGCTGCAGAGAAAGGGATATTGGTGAGAAAAGGAAAAAAAAGAACACCAAAGCAGATGCTCTGGGAGAAACTTTTAGACCAAACCCTAAAAGTTTGGTCTTTTCATTTCAAAAGTTACATCTTTTCATTGTGCACCAGGAAAATGAAAAACCCAGAAAGAGTGAACCAGTAAGCCCCTGGGCCCATTGCTCTGCTGTTAAAGCAGTATCCAACCACGTGTGCTGTATAGCTGCAGTGTATCTGCACTGATTGATACATCTCTAGTCTGTATAGTTATTAGAGTTTACCGCATTCTTTCTAATCAGCTTCTCAACAGAAATGTGGGTTCTAAGTTGCTCTTATTCACTTGAGACATCCCTCTGACTTGGGAGGGCACAAACCGACCCTTCCAATTGCATGCTGCAGGGCAGGAGCTTGCCATTGTTACTTGTCTAAAGTGTCATTCTTTGTTGTTGTCATGGTACTTTAGCAATTGCACAAATAATTAGCTCCCTGTAGACATGGTATTGCCAACTCTAGCAATCTTTAATGGCTTAATTAACAGATTCTTAGAACAAGATGGATGGTGTTCTTTGCTGTCTGAGCCATTGTATTTTGCCATGTTCAAACAAACTTGGAAAAAAGCAATTGACTAAAAAAAGACCAGCCATTAAATGTATTGTTTCCAAGTGATATTTCCAAATATCACTTGGAAAGAAGTGATCAGTGCATCCTCTATCTTACAAACAAGCAATGCTTTTGAAAATATGGACTGCATTCAATTCCTCATTACTACCTGTCCCTTCCTACATAATAAAAACCTGCATGTTTAGGAAGGCTTTATTGTGACATATCTATATGCTTTGTTGTTGTAGAGATTTCTGCAAAATACTCTCCCAAAATTAGTTTTAGCTTGCTATCCTCATGTTCATGACAAGCAGATTGGAACATGGCTACCTGCTTCATAAACAAATCAAAACAAAGAAAGGGCAAAAAACCTCCAAACCATGAGTCATACCCTTGCCTTCCTGAAAACATCGAACCCAATGTTACACACTACTGCCTTAATAAGGGCTAAAAGTAGTTAATCTGTCTTTGGACTAAGTAGCATGACATGGAATTGCTCACCAGTGTATTCACAGCCCAGCAGAGTCAGTTGCAGATAAAATGAATAGACCCCTCACCTCCCTAGTAAGTTCAAATGTCTGCTATCTGTTCCAGATAATACATCTTTGTCTGCTGTAAAGTACATGTAACCTGTGCTCCATTCAGGAGCAGTAAACACTTACTCATTGTAATGAAGAGGATGGCCTCTGGCAGACTAATTGCTCTGACTCCCCTTCACTCTAAGTAAAACACGGTTTCTCAATTTTTTCTGGATATGTTATTTCAGTACTTCACCCAAACACTTGGCAGAGGGAAAAGTGCCCAAGATACTCTCCAAAACTCCAAGACCAAGCTCCTCAGTTTATTTAGTATTTTTGTAGGCTTGGGTTAAATAAACGCAGTGCTTTACAGAACTGTGTTTTCAAGGAATCCTCTCTGATTTTTTTAAAAGATTTTGCCCAATTTCCTCCTTTCTGTTTAGTTAAGCCATTATGTAACACAAACCTTTCATAAAGATATTTCTGTTCTTGGCTGCTGCATTTCCACAAAGTTCTCCCAGTGGCCGCAATTTGAGTTACTTAATGTTCATATCGCTGACCTTGAGTGGGCCCGGCACCCATGACAGCAGAAATGCTGTATGATCCATACCTGTCCTGAGCTTACTTTGGTGCAACACTAAAACTAGCATAAATCACAGCCATGCAGTTAGCTTTTGATAGCCCTATAGGAGAATTTGCTTGTCCTTTCTGGATGTTTGGCAGGGAATTCTGGGAAGATCATGGAGGACCATGGGCAGTCTAAGGCATTAGCCTGCAGCTGCTCTAGGCAGCAGTGTAGTATGCCCACTTGACCATCTCAGGCAACCAATCCAAGCTATAGCAGGGTTTTGTGTACAGATGGCAGCTAAAGTAGGGCAACACCTGTGCTCTAGCTCAAGTTAACATTGCGAAGAGAAACACTTTGGAAGTACACTTTGAAGTAATAGATAAAGGAAGTTTGAGAAGCCATATGGTTAAAGGATGACAAAGGAACTGGATAGTAGCATTGGGATTATCTATCATCAGCCCCAAGTGGGATGTGGTTCGGTGAGTTGCAAGTGAGCATCCATGTGGCTTATTTTAGTGTTCTGCAGAATGGTTTTCATCTTGAAGAATTAGGGAAGGCTAATACAGCAGTGAAGGATCTGTAAACTTTTTTAAACCTTTGTGCACTGTCACGTGTAACATCTGCTTCCTGTTCTCAATATTGTAAGAGTAGGGGAGAGAGGCTACATGGGTAGCCTCAAGTGATGATGCTTTCTGCTCGCTCTTCAATGGCAAATGTCAGTTCCACTTCACCAGGAGAGGATGGTGGCATCATCTGTAACACAAAGCCCCTTCCTAGCCCATGCACACCAGCAGAGCGGGATGGGCTCCAACATGACAAATTCAACAACCCTTTGCCTCTGGTCCCTCACCAGCACAGCCAGGGAGTTGATTGCCTAAGCAGTAAGAATCTGAATGATGGAAGCACACCCAAGGACACCACTCTTCCAATAGCACATGAGATCAGAAGGAGAAGCTGATGTCTTCTCTGGTTGTACAGATCAGGTTGTACAGACAACCTCTGAGGCTGGGGTAGTGCTTTATCCCTTCCCTTCTCTCTTATGCACTTGTATAACACTTGTTTTGCTATCAGCTCATCTTTGCTACTTGCCTTTTTGTTTTCATGATAGTTTGTAGCCATGTCCTGGGGAGCTGAACTGTAGCCTCTGAGCTTCATGTGATTCAGCAGAGCAGTTTTGTGTTCCTAGTTAATACATATCAGAAATGGACACTGGTGCAGCAAACCAGACCCCTTTCTAGGGGGTCAGAAAGCAGAAAGCTGGCTCTGCCAAGGGAGCATATCATGGTCCTGTAGGCAGTGGAAGAATGCCTCATACATCTCTGTGCAAGGCACCTGCTGCAGAGTTCAACAGCAGTATGGTTTTTTGCCAGTGAGGTGAAACATCACCATATAGCAACCAAAAACATTGGTAAGGGTGCCTTACCAAAAGATTGGTAATTTCTGTGCCTTAAAAGTATACAAGGAAATCAGCACGTGCTATAGGAAAATATTAAACAAAGAGGCTGTTGGATGTGTAGGAGGGCAGGATTCAACTCCCCTGGCTGGTCTGTACATAGCCCTATGCCACCTGTGAGTGTATGTCAGTATATGTCAGGAATGTCAGTGCAGACATTCCTCTCCTCCTGACAAGGAAACTGGCATGGCCACAAAAACAATTGTGGGAAAAGAGAAGTATTTTTTTTAAGTACTACTTTGAGGTCTAAGGACCACAGGATTATTTTGAGAAGATTCTGTCCAAAGGGTGGCTGGTCTCTGTGGGGTTTCCTGTCAGAACTCCCCAGGACCACTGCTGGCACAGAGGGTTCAGTCCATGGAACTAATGGTGCTGTTCCCTGGGTGACCCAATTTCAAAATCTTAGTGGCAATGTAACAATGACAGCACTGGCTTCCAAATGCAGAATGTGAACACCAGTTGGGGCTTCTATGCCACAGACCATGACAACTTCTGGAAGCAAGCAAGCTTCCTATGAACTCCTTAATGTTAAAATCCTCTCATAAAAACAAATTAGCTTTAGAGAAAGTCCAAGGGAATGTTTCAGGGCATTTTGGATTTTAGCCTATTTCAGCTTCTACTGCCAACTATCCACCTGCTAATGTGCTTCATTATGAAGCCAGGTAATGAGCATGGAGCTCCTTTACTGGTGGGATTAAAATTGTGAGGGGACAGTGACACAAACTTGTTATGTGGGTCACAGGGAGGAAGATCCATAGGGAGGTTTTCTCATTTTTCATTCAAACACAGAGTACCTATCATTCCAGTGAAGTTATCACCATTGGTAAGAAATATGTCCCTTTTCCTCTCACCATGCTGCCTCAACACAGGAATGAGTGGACTTATCAGGGCAAGAGGAACATGCTTTTTCTATTATGTTCTCCCTGCACATTCAAAGGCAGAGACTTTAGATACAGAGCTCAGAAAAGCTCCAGCAGTCATAGCTTGCCTTTTGTTCATGCCTGGAAACTACTCAGCTGGCACAGATGGCTCCTTAAGGTCCAACCGCATGGACAGGGTACAGCAAGATAAAGCTTTGGCCAAGTAGCTGCTCCCCTACAGTTCCCCTCACCTTCCACTGTTCCCCTTGCTGCCTGAAGAGATCCTTTCAGGTCCCATTTACCTGGGTCAGTCTTTCCTTCCTAGGCTGCTTTGTGAATTTTCCCTTTTGCAATGGAATGATAGCAGTAGACACTATCACCCTTTACCATACTCTACAACATGTAAAAACTGATCCTTGTAGTGGTTTATGGCTTTAAAAGCTATTGTGCTTTCAGTTAATTCCTAGATTTTAGCTGCCTGAGTCATTGGTGACTTGTTTTGATTTTAGTGGCTTTTATTTTATCTTCCTTGGAATGGCATTGCCCAATGGTAGGCAGTTTACCATCTAAATGGGCTAATTATAAAAGGTTTGTTATGCCTTGTAGTCATGGTGGAGACAGAGGATTTGGTTGATTTTGGTGAGTAGTCTAAATATTATCACATCGGGTCTTGGCATGTCAAATGCAGGAAGGGCTGCCTTTGAACTCCACTTAGCTACCGAGAAATGGCACCTCTGATTTATGTCACCAAGGCATCATCTTCTAGAGATTTGTAATAAGGTTTGGATCTGACCTACTGTGAAATCAAGATGTCAGAGTAAGTTGACTGTTTTCAAGTATGTTTCTCATGTAAGTGCTTACCTTAGTTTAAAAATAAGAGCTAAGATGATACTTTAGTAATTTTACGTTTCTCTTGGATTACGAGCTTCTTGCGATTATAAAAGTCAACTGTAATATAGTCATGGGAGCACAATTATACAACACTGGTATAGCCAGAAATTATAAATAAATAAAATTTTAAAAATAAAAGGATTATACACATGCTCTATTTCTGGAAGCAACCAAGAATAATAGAAGCTGAAAATTGTCAGCAACTTCTACAACAGAAATCAGAGTCTTCAAGACAGGCACACAAATACTGAGACTTTCAAAATGAGAGGTTACTCAGAAAAGAGCTTGATCCCAGTGGTTTTCTCCAGGGCACATGCAGGCTGACCCCAGAGGCAGCTCAGGTCTCCCAACAGTCAGCAGCACTCCAGTTTCAAGGTAACAGGTTTCTTTCTCTTACACTATGGTACTTCAAATGGGATTGAGTTTCCTCTAAGCTTTATGCTTGATGGAGTGAAATAATATTCTAATTGTTGAAAGATTGGCTATTGACCACAGTGACAACTATAAAAAAATTGAAAAATAGTCTGAATCATAAAATAGACAAAGCTTATGCTCAGGCTGGCTTTAATGCCACCAAATAGTGTCAGCTGTTGCTCTGCCTTTAAATATCAGCTTGTACCCAGCACCATCAAAGAAATACCCCTCTCAGAGAGCCCAGTTCTCCAGCAGGACCATTCTGCTGGAGAAATGTTGGAGAGCAATGCTCAGACAGAAATAAATGGCTAGACTACCTGATAAACTCATCATAAGCCCTTTGAACCTAGTTATCTCCTCATCCTTTGTACACAATAAATCTTATATGTAATAACTATCACTTTTCAGACAGATGTTAAGTATGAAATGGCTAGGACATGGTGAATGGTGACATAGGCAACCACATACCCTGCATTTATACCCACCACCCATTCAGCCTGGCTCATGAAGCCTCAGAAACCAGAGACTGGTTGTTCACTTCCCTGGGAGGTACCTCACACACAGCAGCATCTCTGCTTTGCCAGGCTGGCCTGGTATCACAGAGGGCTTAGGACTCCCTACCCAGCAGGACAGCAGCTCTCATGAACACTCGCCCAACCCCTTTTACAATTGCTGTGCAAATTATTTCTCACCTCACTGGGGCTTTGTGTGGGTTTTAACAAATGAAGTCTTACAGCTTTGGTAGTCTTTGCACATGAAAAGAGAACTATCTTCGCATGGAAGGATAAAGCCTGGGACTCCAAGCTTTGGATTTTCTTTTACATTTCCAGACTTAACTTTCAAAGAAAGAGTGAATGAGCCCCCCACTCATTTCCCCTGACCCCTCTTTGTCTTTTGCCACTCTTCCCTTAATGCCTGGGAGACTGAGTCCCAGCAAGGGCAGGCTGGAGAGGCCGCCTGTGCCAGCGGGCTGGCTGGGAACTGCCTTTGGCACAGTTTGGGGCCAAGCTATTACTGCCCACCTGCCAGCAGCAACATCGTGAGCTGTGAGCGTGTGTTTCTTTGTCTTTGCCTCTCTTCTACCCACATGCCAGTGACTTGTCCTTCACTGCTCTGAGACTTCTGCTCACTCTCAAATTTGTTTAAAATTAGCATATGAATGTAAAAGCTAGGAGTGCTTGCATGTGAGGGCCAGGGAGAGTAGGGCTGCAGAGCTGTAATTGTGTAAGCATAATTCACTTTGGAACATAGGCTAAAAATAATAAAGCTACATCATCACATTCTTTCACAATGTTTCAGAACTGGAGTGGTGCTTACAGCTGCAACAAATCCCCATTAAAACCAAAGGGAAGTAGGTGAGGATGGAAAAGCAACCCCTGTGTACTGCTTGCTCTGCCAGGCAACAGTGGACCAGGGTGCTGGAGCCCCTCACCCCATCCCGCTCCGCACAGCCCAACTTACCCATCGGTGGCAGTACTGGCGCTGAAAAAAATCCTCGCCTCTCTGCTCTGGATGAGCACGCAGAGACCTTATTAAAACCTCCTCTCAGCTGAAGGGCTCCCCTGCCTCCTAAACAGGTTTTTGAAGACAGCTCATCAGCAGAGATGAAGCCAGGTGTTAATCTGTGTTCCCCCCAAGCAAGCTGACTAATTAGCGAAGTTCGCAGGCTGGTTCTCTGGGAGCTCTGCTTGCATTTGTATGAAGGAGGATCATTCAGGACAGGAAAGACTGTAGGAACAGTAGGACTGTTCAGACCAAAGCTTTGTTAAAGTTTAGGGTAGCTGAAAACAAAATCATGTGTTTATTCACCCCTAGATCTGACTCTTTTAAACACTGCTACCCTAAGATGACTATCCCTGTTATTGCTAACTTCTGGCATTTTGTGGTTAGGGAGTCTGTGCTAATGGAGGTAGTTGACACCTACAAGGAAGGTTCCTGCTGCAAACAGCTGACACACTGAGGATAAGACAGGGAGAAGAAAGATATCAATACAAACAGTGCTACAATGAACTGCTGAGACTGTACCTGTCAGTACAGTCTGGCAGTGGCCTCAGCACACCAGGAGCTGAATCACTGCAAAACGCTGTGTAGTAGGGTGTACACACGGGGTAAATAGCATCTCCTTCAGCAGAGCCTGCAGAAAGAGGAGGGAGAGGCTTTGGCCATGGGGACCTGGCAGGGCCTTATAGGAGAAACTGCCTAGCTGAATATAGACCCAGAAGGTCAACTGCTAATGGTTCTGTGGCCAGTTCAGAGGTGGGAGTCCAGCTCTCAAGAAGTGATGAGCAGGAAAGAAAGGGCACTTGTGTGTCTGCTTCCATTTTCTGACCACTTCCCATGTGTGGAACTGCACTTGCAGTGTCGAAGAGGATGGGAGCAGGGCTGTGGCTGAGCAGCTCCAGCACCAGCTGTGGCACTTGTGCTTCAGGATTTTGTTTTCCCTGTCGAACATTTGCTGTACCTAAAATGGTTAGACAATTTTAGGACAGTATATAGCTAATTCCTTTCCTGAAGCTATGTTTTTCTGTGGAGACATTCATTTGGTCCCATCCCCTCAGCAATAAGGGATACTGCTGTAGCAGAGGCATTTATATCTGTCTCCTGGGGGTGTCTTTATGGCAGGTTGGTTGGTGCAAAGGAACTGAGCACCATGCTGGGTGTCTGTGCTACATGGGACATGAAGGGAATCAGGACAGATGCTTTCTGGTAAGGAGGGGAAGAAAAGGCTGACAATTCATGTGGTGCAGTGCTGTGAGGGGTGCAATAAAAAAAGGAGTCCACATTTCTTTTTGGCAGAGCCAAAACAGGCTTTATAGTCAAGAAACAGCCACATTGACACTGTAGCAGAAAATACTGTACACTTTTATTATCTCATTAACAACCTCTCCCTTCCTCCTCAGGATCATTTGGCTCCAAGACTGGCAGCAGGGTACAACAATGTTCCCAGCAGAAACAGCTGGTATGGAGACGGATATGTTTGAAATGGCCCGAGAAGCACCCTCACCAGGTGGCATTTATCAGCTGTATGCAAAAGGCGTGCTTCAGTGAGGCGCTCTAAGAAAGGGAATATATCAAAAAAACTAAAAGCAAAGTATAACTTAGCAAATGGAGGATTTGTAGCTGAAACCCCCTTTTTGGTATAGATGGAAGGGGAGGGAATAATAAACAGCCCTGTTAAGCTAGTCTGTTGGCTTTAAACCAAGGTAATGAGGCATGTGGGTGCTTTGACAAGGAGCCAGAAACTGCATTTTGCCACCAATTTGACTTCTACCTTTTTTGTCTCTCTTAAGCTGACAGTAAATTCCTCACAGTCCACTGAGCATATCAAAATGGGGCTCGGGCTAGGTCTAATGCCTTTTAAAGCACTACTAGGAAAATAATTCACTTAATTAAATATTTCCAATTGTTGAAACCACCCTCTAGACAAATTGCACTACCTCTTCCCCCTTTGCACATACAAAACATAGAACAGCAATGGATATGCTCATTTTTACCCTGTACACAGCATTCCACTCACTCACTCCTTCTCAGCTGTCCTTCCTAGGGCTTCTTAGACAGCAGGGAAGATTACTCCAGTGACTGGGTCAGAGAAGTGTGAGGGTCAGCTCCTGGCTTTGTTGCCCATTTGTTTTGCAACCCCAGATAAGTATCTTAACCCATGTTTGAGACAGTTTCTGCATCTATATGGCCAGGAGACAAGCAGTGTCCTTCCACTCCCACTCTTCTCATGTTAAGTGTCCCAGTGCAGTTTAGACCTCCTTTCGCAGGAGGTGTTAGACAGAAGAGGATTAAGAGTTTTTTCTGGCTGAAGCCCTGTCGATAGGGATAGGGATAGGGATAGGGATAGGGATAGGGATAGCTATCTTTGGATAGGACAGCTCTCAAAACCCTGCCTTAGCAGAACTGCAAGCAGCATAACCCCACCACCTGACTGAAGGTGCATGACAGTACCAGGGAGCCACTGGCAGCCTTCATGGGCAGAGTCTGTGTAGGAGGACAAAAGTCCACAGGAAAATAGATTACAGTGGGTTGACCCTGGCTGAATACCAGGTACCCACCAAAGCCACTCTATCACTTCCCTCTGCAACCGGACAGGGGAGAGAAAATATAACGAAGGGTTCATGAGTTGAGATAAGGACTGGGAGAGATCACTGACCAAATACCATCACAGGCAAAACAGACTTGAAATGGGGATACTATTTAAAGTCATTACTAAGAGAATCAGAGCGGAATAAAGAGAAGTAAAATAAATCTTAAAAACACCTTCCCCCCACCCCTCCCTCCTTCCCAAGTTTTACCTCCTCCCTCCATCAGCGCAGGTAGACTGGGAATAGGAGTTATGGTCAGTCCATCCCAGGTTGTTTCTGCCTCTGCTCAGGGAGAAGAGTCCTTCCCCTGCTCCAGTGTGGGGTCCCTCCCACAGGAGATAGTCCTTCATAAGTTCTCCAACATGAGTCCATCCCATGGGCAACAGTTCTTCACAAACTGCTGCAGTCCTTCAGGCACAGGCTGCTGCAGCGTGGGTACCCAACAGGGCAACAAGTTCTACCAGGACCCTGTTCCATCATGGGCCTCCCACAGGTTCACAGCCCTCCTTCTGGCATCCACCTGCTCCAGCACAGGTCTCCTCCAAGGGCTGCAGGTGGATCTCTGCATCCCTGTGATCCCCCATGGGCTGCAGGGGCACAGCTGCTTCACCATGGTCTGCACCATGGGCTGCAAGGGCCTCATCTCCAGTGCCTGGAGCACCTCCTGTCCCTCCTTCTCCACTGACCTTGGTGTCTGCAGAGTTGTTCACATGTTCTCACTCTGCCCTTCTCTGGCTGCAATTTTCATCTGCCCAATAACTTTATTTTTCCTTCTTAAATGTGTTATCACATAGGCATTACTGTCATTCCTGATTGGCTCGGCCTTGGCCAGACATGGGGAAAGCTTCCAGTAGCTCCTTACAGAAGCCACCCCTGTAGCCTCCCCACTGCTAAAACCTGGCTACACTGATCCAATACAATAGACCCAGTCCTTTTGTACAAATTTGCCTCACAATTTAGAGAATCTCACTATGAAAGAAAACTTGAGTTTTGCACAGAGACAAGCCTCTCAAAAGGAGAGCATCAAATCTTAAACCCTCTTGCAGGAGTACTTTTTTTAGATCCACCTGCAGTACCATCACAGCTGGACTGAAAATGTAACCACTGGGCTTCTGGATCACTTTCATTAGACGAACACAAAGTTTCTACTGGAGAACAAAGCATGTTGGTGAACTTTTAACAACTACCTCTAACTAACTTGCAGTACTTGCTGTGCAGTAAGATAAGCTCCTCTAAAAGGTGCCCTGCAGTGAAAAGACTGAATCAAAACATACTTGTATCTCTATGCATAGTAGCTGTTCAGTGTATAACCCGTACCAGGTCCCCAGGCAGTTCCTATTGGCTTTATTTGGTCCAAGGGAACATCTATGCTACCACTGGTATCTGCTAATATATCTTATTTATGACTGAAAAATATTCCCCATCTCTGTGCATTACACCTGCCTCCTGCTGGGCATCACCACAAATATTTACAAATGGTGGCTTGTAAGTGAGGAAGGCACAGCAAGTCACGCATTAGATATGCTTGTACTGCTCCCAGGCCTGTTGACTTGCTCTCCTCTGCAAGCCCTTCAAAGCTGGGAGATGCTGTCTCCAGCATCCCCCATTGCAGTAGCACAGCAGGTAGGTGATGGGAGCCGAGCTCATTATGTGCACAGCACTGCTCTGGGGGCTGCTGCAGGTCAGGTTTGAAGGTAACACCAAAAGCACTTTGGGGCATCCTGCACTGTCAAAGTATATGCCTCTATCTCTATCTCAGGCAGGAGGCACTGACCTTGGAGTTTGCTCACTCCTCATGACAAGAGCAATAGCCAGCTGCAGCACAGAAACTGCATTTCAAACTGCTTCCTCAAAACCAAGGGAAAAAGGGATTTTATTTTTTTTTTAATCTATAATGAAAACAAAGGGGAAGTGGGGAAGCCATGTTTATGACCTGGGTCATAACATGATGGGCATTTCCTGACAGGATCTTCAGGACACCTGCTTTTCACTGCAGCACATTTCCCAGGAGTTCTGGCACTATTGCTCACTGGTGTGTTTTGACAAGGAGCTGTGCTCCTTCTGACACTATAAACTCAGAAGAGGTCAGGGTAATCTCCTCGCCTGAGTTCCTGCCTCCTGCAGGCCACAGAACAGCTCGAGTTCTTTCAAATCCGAATTTATTCTACATGAATATTAGTCTGTAATAACCACTGCAGAATTTATCTTTAACAGCCCTCAGAAATAAAAAGCCCTCAGAAAGACACTGTTCTGCTGTTTAAGGTTTGCAGTAATTATTTGATTACATGGGACATTTCAGGTCCTTGCATATGCAGCTTTTATGACTTATCCTACCTGTCCCTGGTTCTGAGTGAGTTTTAAGTACAGTAACTGATACTATACTCTGCCTCCATAAGGAAAATGTGAGTAACTTGGCAGACCATGTGAAGCCTGTTATGGGTCTTAGCCCAGTCCCCAGTGGAGAGATGTCAACATCACAGGGTGCTCCCAAGTATCCGTCACACAGCCTGAATTGCTGGGGACTCCCCACTTTAAAGAAGATCCTTTTTACAGAGGTTTATGTAACACCTGGATAGATGCCTCTGGTTTCCAGCTCTGTCAGTGTGATACCTTTCACTAGCAATGAGCTGAAGCTATTTTAGGATCCAATGGGGAAACAAACCTTTCAGTGGTTTCATTGTTTAATTTCTCTCTATTGCCTTAAGTACAATGGCTAATAGCAAAAATGGACTTTGGGGAGTTGCCTACAGAGGTCTGTAATGGTTTGCTGCTTTTTCTTTTTATTTGGACGCTATTTTAAGTTGTTCTACCTTTCCTGGACTGCCCAAGAGGAGCTGTGTTGTGCACTTTCATCAGCTGATTCTGGGAAATATCAGTTATGCTGTTCTTCTCTTAGTAATGTGTTTCTTGAACGATTTAAAAATAGCACAGTATGAAACATTTCCATCTTCTCTCTTCTGGAGGAGAACTGAGGGGGAGTTAACTCTTTTCTGCTTCACTGGAGCAAGAAGTTGTACAGCGTTCAGGTGCTCTGGGGCTAGAAGCAGCTACTGGTGCCAGCAGAGGCAACACGACAAGGGCACCTGGCTGGAGCCAGAGCTAAAGGAGGTCCCTGCCATTGTTGGAGCTGCCAGCAGTCCCAGCACATGTGGCAGATGTATTGGTGCAGGACACAGCAGGACTGGGCATCCGAATATTGATCTCTCTACTGCTTTTACAGCTTGCTCAGAGGGCTTCCCAGCCAGCAACCATATGTCAGTTGATGCTGATCATGTTAGAGCTCCTCTCTGTGAACTAGAGACCAAATGTAGCCTGTGAGTATCTCCCAGGCATCCACCTCAGTCCTACAGTACTGTTGCATTTTTACCCCCTTGTTGGAGCACCTCATCTCTGGCTGCTTGGTCTGTGCTTTGTGTTCACTGGCATCTCCTTCCTCAGCTGTTCAGTTTCTTGTTAACTTCCCCTTAATTTATATTTTTTCTTCCAGCATCTTTTTCCTTTCTTTTTTGGTCCTCCCTGTGGCTTGTTCCTTTTTCTTACCCCATTTCTGACATTTCCTCCAGGACACGTTCTCCTACGCTCCCCATCTGAAGGCAGCTTGAAAGGCAGTCATCTACTGTGCCATCCCAGGGAGCTGCTTGGCAGCAGCCTGCTGTGATAAACCTGTATGTATGTGTGTTAGAGGCAGATAGAGAAGAAGGATCCTTTTATCACCCAAGCAGCAGAAGCATATATTCATCAGTCACAGCTTCCCTCACCCATTTGCACTTGCCATGGACTTTTCTTCTGGTCTGTGGGCCCTCTGGGACTACTTTGGTAACCACAAGGTTGGAAAATACTGTTTCAACCACAAAATGCAGTTCCTCTTTCAGACAACAATTAACTTTTCCCCAGTGCCTGTGAACAGCCTAGAAACATTTAAACAACTGGTCTTGGCCTTCTTGTGTAAGCATGCCCATGCTGTCACTCAGATTTTGTCCTTGGTGACTCTTGCCTCCTCTAAACTTTCCCTGCTGAGGGCAGCCTCTTCCAGATTTGTCTCCCCCCTTGGTGTGACCCAGGTTTTCCAGGTGCAAGTGGTCAGTGCAGCCACACAGCTGCAGATTGCCCACATCATCTGGAGCTGGAGAAACAGTAGAGTTGGTAGAGTTGGTAAGAGCTTACTGGCACCTGGTGGTAGTAAAGGGGTTAGGGGGAGAAAGATGGTAATTACAGATGTCCTGGTTCTGGCCAAGGTTTAATGCTGCAGGAAGGGCTACACAGGAGGGCATTTGCTTTGGAGCCCACTCCATTGAAATGAATACAAATATTCCCACCGGCCTCATAAGTCTGGGACTGTGGGGTGTCTCTTTTCACATAAGTATCTAGAGGCACATCAGGGCTTCAAATTGCTTCCAGAATAGTGCTCTCTCATTTTGTTTTCTTTCTATTCTCATGGGTAAGTATTACTTGTGGGAAGTCACCCTTTCTTTCTCTGACTCCCCATAACTGCTTAGATTAGATTGTAATAAATCACAAGGGATCTGCGGTGTTTCGAACAACTTCAAACTTTGGCATTATAGCTGAGGTCTTGAATGCATTCTCAAGCAAATCCACTCAATACTGGTTTCTGTTGATTCAGCAGTGATGTCGTATCAAACTTCCCCGAGCATTCCGACAGAGACTTAAGTTTATTAAAAGAAGTCTGGATAGCAGAGCCAAGTTTAGCTGCAGCCAAGTTATTCAGTAAGACAGCAAGTTGAGTAGAAAAGCAGAAGGAAAACTCTCATCTCTGTGCTGATGACTGGTTTGAGAAACTGCAATTTCTTGGTCTGCAAATGGTGCCATGTGCAAGGGTCTGTCCTGAGCAGGAACTATCTGCACCCACAGTGACCCAGGTTGTCAACCTCAGCTCATGTATAGAACACACTGGTGTGCTTTATTTGTCTCCACTTGAAAATAACACTGAGCAAGACGCATTTTCCTCCAAATAAAGGCCCTACAGACATGAGTGGAAACAGCAGTAAATTTTGCAATGAAATGTTTTCCAGTGGGAAAATAGTAAGTTGTTAATATCTCTCAGAAACACTTTATTTTCCATGAATTTTCAAACAACATGAAGGCAGGCTTTTAAAGTTGCTTGGCAAGCAGCATAGCACCAGTATTACACATGGATTTCCCACAAGTTTCCTGGCTCCTCAGGAACCCACCAATACTTGCACACTTCCCCAGCCCTTCACTGAAAGAGATGGGATAGCTGGGAATTCGAGGCTTTAACACTCCCTGATGAAGTGTTTCCTGGGAGATATGAACTCAGGAAGCCCTTGACAACTGTTGACTCAAACTAGCATGGTCCTTGTCATCTCCACCACTCTCTACAGCTGAATATCTGTACTCAGACCTCTCCACGGTAACAGCAGAGATCGCGTCACTTCGAAGCAGCAGCTACCCCAGGTCTGTGAAATGTGTCTCACCAAAGGGAAAACAAAAAATGTAGCTATATCTGCCATCACATTTCTGGTGATTTCTGTTTCCTGGGCAATTCTGGAAAGAGTATTTTCATTTATGCATTGGAATAAAACCAAGAACAAGGGCTTCTGCAAACAGTAAACCCCAGTTGCAAGCAGCCCTTTGCACGGGCATGTTCCCTGCCACGCTTGATGCCAGGCAGAGGGCAGGATCTATTCAATCCAGCTGAAACACTAGCACTTCTCCAGGGGTGTGGGAGCTTTATGGAAAGGGGTAAAGGCAAAATATTTTCAATGACTTTTTATTAGGCATCTAAAACAAACTACTAGGACTAACTCAGCCACATCTTTCTATGAGCTTTGTTTTCTCAGCAGCAGCAAGTCGTGCTGCTCTAGTGGGTTGAAGTATGTTTTAAAGGGCTCTATACCTTTTTGAAATCCCTTGAGAATACCATGCGCTGGTGAGCTTCCCAAGCGTCCTCCTCCTCCCAAGGGAGGTGACCAGTGGCTGCTGCAGGTCCAGAGCACAGCCCCTGTGCAGAGGACCCCCCTTTTGGAGGATTATTGCACAGCCTTAGCCAAAGCACTACAGTGCTGCCTGCCAGGCTCTTGGGCAGTGAATTAGCAATAGCACAAGCCTCAGGCAGGGAAGTTGGGTGAAATTCAATGTTTATTAAGTACAGGCAGAATGACCCCGGGCAGCATAAAATATTATCTTTTTTCCTTTATTGACACTTGCAGGAACAGTTAATGCTCGATTTGGATAGAGCCGATGACTCTGCTGTTGCTCACCGTTTATCATCTCCAGATTATTGTGGTTGCAAATCGTTTGGCTGATTTCTGTTTTTTCCTGTTCCACAGATGGCAGTGTCCATGAAGCATGACACCCTTGCAGGCATCTGACTTACTGTGAGGCTGAAAGCTCAAGGACCTCTGGGGATAAAATGACCCTCAGTATTAATTGACCTCTATCATCATGAACTGATGTGCTGTGATTTGGACGGTCCTCCCCGATACAAACTCCCTGTGCCTGGGTCTTGGCTTGCAAACTGTACTGCTTCTAAGAGAAGCCTGTGACCGTGAAGGGTCATCACACCTACAGTGTAATTTTATTGCTGTGCTACTTAATGTTCATGCTTCAGCTCCAGTTCAACCTCTTCCAGGGTGGGGCTCTAACACACTTAAACTGTAGCTAGACTAAGGCAGCACGGAATAAACCCACCAATGTAATTTTATGCAAAAGGAAACATGCAGCAGCTGCACTTCTGCAGCTGATGTCCTGGTTTTTTTCCGGCTAACAGAGCTGAGCAGCTACTGCAGCTGCAAATGAGGATGTTTCCAGTCCCAAGACACACTGAATCAATCAATGTGCTGTTCTCCTCTGCTGTCTTATTAGAAGTTAAAACCTAAGGAAACACAATGTCTTCCGCAAACACTTGCCTCATTTACCTTCCCCTCAGTGTAGCAATAGTCCCCACCACAGACGCGCCCTCATTACGGCAGCTTGGGGGGAAGCGTAGGTCAAATTCTTTTTGCACGATGAGCTATAACTCTGTGATCTCTAATAGGATTATTCTGGGGAAAAAGGACAGAACTCAGCCTTGTGATTGCAGAGCAACTTATGATTCATGGATATTAGTGTACTGTCTGGGGACATCCTGGACACGGCTGCCGCCTCCTCCTCCTCCTCCTCCTCCCATTAAGATCTCTTTGTGCAGACACACGGAGTTTGTTCAGCTGTCCCTAACCTCAGTCCCTGACCCTACATGGCCAGCACTGTCCAGCTGCCTGGGGCTGGGCCAAGTCCAGAGCAAGGATGGAGCAGCCCAGTGAATAACAGAAGTGATGGCCATGCACTCTCTGGGTCTGTGCCCTGGGGTTAAATGTCTTTTTAAGTGAATCACAGTATAATTTGCTCTTATCTCCTTCTATCCCTTCAGCTTCTTTTGCCTTCTAGCTCTTCCCAGAAGATTACATCGGTGACAACATGCAAGCTGGCATGTGCTGCAGCACTGGTGACTCTCAGAGGCAATCCTGGGAACGATTTCTCTTTTCTCCTGCATGCAACTTTGGTGATACTTAGAGGACCCTTGCTATTTTTGAGGCCCCTTTGTGGTTGAAATTGGCTAACAAGTTTGATCATAAGAGTGACCAAACGGGTAGTTCACAAGATCCCATGAAAGTTCCATAAGAAACAGGTCTAAAACATACCTAAAATTAGGTGAAGGAGTGGGATGTGTTAGGAAGTGGGGCAGGTTTACAAGACAGAGACAGAGCATGTGCAGAGGCACATGCCCCTCTCCCCGGGGTATCCTTCTAGACCACCCTCACAGCCAAATAGCCTATTCCAACCCCCAGTTAAAAGCTCTTTCCACTGTTTATGATGGGCCTGTACTGAAGGATAAAGACCCAGGCACTGCTGAATCATGCATTTGACACCTCCCACTGTCACTAATGCACCATACACCACTTAGGAACGAAGGTTCAGGGTTTCTAGAAATAGAGTGAAATAAAATATCATGTCATCTGCCTGAAGATTCAGCAGCCCACATGTTCTCCCACGCATGCTGCTGCAAAGGTACCATGCCAGTGCTTTGGGCAGTCCTTGGGCTGCTCCTTCAGTAGCAGATTAGATTCAAGCTTCAACTCCTGAGCAGAAGTGTGCTTCAGAGACAGGGGCTCACATCAGCAACATTTATCAGGGGCAGCAGTCCTTTCTGCACCGGGAGAACCCTGCATGGGTTCAAGACAGAGGAGTGTCACAAGCAGTATTATAAATGCAGCTTCTTTTTTCTCTCACAGGAATGGGATGATCTTGCTGCAACCAAGCCTGAATTAAAACCCATCTTCTCAATATAGCCCACCCCTTCACTGCAAATTACAAACGCTGGTAAATAAAATTTCTAATGTACCCCAGTAAGGAGAAGAGTTTATTCAGAAAGTGTCTATTTATATAAATCTCTGCAGCACTCAGATACCATGGAAATTAGTAAAGAATAATATCTTGGTGAGTCTGTTTCACTGCAGTTTTATGTATTGCCAAGCTGTTGCCAAGCTTAAATCTCATTCAGTGTTCTGCCTCCAGGCTTGCCCCAGTAAGTAGCCATATTTTGGGACCACATTGCATTTTCCACAAATTTCACCATATTGTTTCTAATCATCTTTCCTTTCCCTTAGCCCACAATTCCTCCCTGCCCAGTACTCTCCAGGAACAGCAGCCAGGTAATACCTATTCCCTCATCTGGCTCCTGCACAGGGCTATTTCTGAATACAGACTGCAGACTATTTAACATTGCATATCTCATCATCGCTCCACAATTCCCTTGTGCTCTCCACTGATACCTCGCTGCTGGCTATCCTTTATTAGCAGAATGTTGGGCACTTTTAAAAATGGCCAAGTCTTTGTCAAGCCAAAGCAATTTGAATGATCTTTGATGAACCCTTTTAAAATATTTTACTGAGACCCAAATATATTCCACCCAACCACATGCCCCTTGAATCTACTAAGCTTGCAATTCTACATGGTAGATTCATTTAAAATTCATTTTGTTGAAGCATATGTACATTTGTCAGACTGCTTATCCCATATTCTGAGGAAACTGCCTTTCAGGCAGGTTTCTATTGCTGGGAAGTCTAAAGACCAAAGTCCAAAAGTGTTTAGTTCACATCCAGCCCCTGTAGTGGTTCACTCATTAGAAGCGATTTCATCTCTGTCTGCAAACTTCATGCTGCCTTTTAATGGGTCACAGGCATGTTAGAGACTCTGTCTTCTGCTCATTTTATGTGATCAATCGTGACTGTAAGCTCACAACCCTGATACTAACCTTGCCAGAGTCCTGTAGGAATATCTGATTTCTCCCTGGCCCTGGCAATTGCTGTGAAGCTCAAGTCAGGCAGATGGGCAGCATCCAGAGGACCTGCCTCAGGGAACAAGGACTAGGCTACAGCTTTACATGAATGGTTTACTAACATATTCATCTGATGCCAGAGAGGTCACGCATAATTTTTGTTAAGCACTTGAGATATTAGGAGAAAGATTTGAACTGTTTGTAAATATGTACAAAATATGAATTATTCAGCATTGCTGAAGATTTTGTTTTGTTTTGTTTTTTTCCTCTGTTTCTTTTCCCTCTGTTATTCAGGGAGCAGCCCAATTCTAAAAGCTCTCTAGATGTAAAAAGGAAAGGAATACCAGAATAGAGAGGAATAATGGGTGGCTTCAGCTTTAAACAGCCACATTACCAAAGCACGAGGAAGGTCCTAGCCTAGGGCTTGCTGGGACCTAGTACATGCATGTTGAAGTAGCAGCTGCACACCTGCAGGGTGAGAGGGATTCATCTGCCTTGCGCTTCCCTCACCTTGCAGATTCACAACCAACACCACTGTATTTGATCCCTGACCCTTGTAACCTATTCCATGTGCCAGTAGCCACACTTACAGACTTTCCTGAAGCAAGTATCTTTGTACCCTGCAAGGTCATAGTTTGTCAAGAAGGGGGATATCATAGTTGGGAAGCGATGGAAAGACCAAGACGATTGCAGAAGGGAAGAAGCTTTGCTGATAAAGAAGAGCAGATCACAAAATACTCAGATTCTGAACACAGTGTGAGCAATCGGTGACAAAATGAATCTGCCACCACGCAGACAGCGACTGTAATGGACCACAACCAGTTGTGGAAGATGACCTTTAAAATACTCCAAGTGCTCTGTTCTTTCCTTACAGCAGTTCAGGAGCTTCTGTTTGAATAAGCAGCTTTGTGGGTAAAAGACCAAATCTCTCAGCCAGTGAGTGGTTAATAGGACAGCTCTGGGCCCAAGACCCCTGGTGCGCTTCATACCTGCCCCAAGAAACAAGGCACGTTCAGCACTGCAGGGATGTGTCCTTCAACACATGCCAAATGCATCCCCTCAAATTATTTACAATTATCTGTTGTGGCTTCTCAAACAAGAAAAATGAAAAAGAAAGCTTTCATGCTGTAGGCACCTGTGAATGCCACAGGATTTGCGCTACTAACCTTCTTACTTTTGGATGCTGCAAACATTTAAAGATCTGCCTGGCTAAGCACCCTTTCATTAGCTCATGTATCTGGAAGTTAGTGGAGATAGATGAACAAACTAAACATAATGCAATGAATGACTGCAAAGAAGGTCTAGGTGGACTGCTAAAAACAAAGTAGCTTTATTCTGCAATTTCTAATCAAACCCAACATTGACTAAATATATTATTTCTCAAAAGTAAGTAAATTGCTCTGTCTGTGCTGACATGACTTTTCTCTTTTTTTTTTTTTTTTAACAGCAGTTCAAAAAATAATTTCCACCACTCTGTCTACGAGGCAGGTTTGGAGATTTGCAGTGTTGCCTCATTAGTCATTGGCAAAACTTAAATCGCTTGCAACCAGAAGACGACCAAGGTTCATGGGGTTAATGCTTGTAGCACAGTCAAGTGATGACAGGAAGGACCTGAGAGGGTTTAAATACTATGAAGAGCAAGGCTCGAATTAGCAGAATGGACCAGGATAGAATTAGCATTCAAGGGTAGAGATAGGAAAAGAAAATGTGGAGTATCAGGAAGGACTTCCTGGCATTGAGATATGCAAAATTATCTCCCAAAAGTAATGTGGTAGAAGCTCTGCTACTTGGTATGTTTAAAATTAAATTGGACAAAGTGATAGTGAGTGAATGCAAAATAACAGTTCTGTTCCAGCAGGAAGACAGGCTCAGGCTATTTGGAGCTGGCTGTTAGCATGATTATTTCCAAGCAGGAAACTAAAAGTCTTCACACAATAGCAGGTAGCAGAGAACCATGCCTGTACCTACTACTAGCTCTGACAATTTTAAGACAGTTTGCCAGACAGATCTATGAAGAACAGGAAAAACCATGAGGACTGAGATTGCTTTTGAACTCTATGGTAAATCAAGAAAAATCCAACACAAAACAAAATTCTGAAATAAAGAGTGTGAGAGACAGAAATTCAAAAGTAGATGGAAAGAAAAAGTAGGATATATACACACACATATAGTTGTGTAATTAGTTTACTATGTAACAGACAGTCATTATAGCATCCTAACTAGAATTTACACCTCTGGACTATCCATGACATTCCCCTAGTTTGCCTTGTAAAAGAGATGCATCACCAATATTTTCTGGGCCCAGTTTAAATTAGGTACTTCTTGCAGGAGATGCTGCAAAAAAAGCTGCTCTCTTGTGGCAACAGAAGGGTCAGGACTGCGCTGTGATGGGTTCTACCACTGATTTCCTGAAAAACCCAGAATTGCTTCCTCCACCTTCCCCAGGGTAACCCTCATAACATGACAGTTGGATGGGACTGTTTGCCAAGTGTACTTTATCTTACATCTCCTCTCAAATTCTTCTGACGACGAGAATCTTTCAGCTAGGGCTAAATATTAGTCATGCACAGAAGCAGGGACTTAAGTGAAGTCACAGCCTATCATGGTGAGAATTTAATATGACTATTTAAACTCCTAAAGGTTAAAACTGCTCCCTTGCAAGCTTCTCAGACAGGTGCTGAGTTTTAGGCAGCCTTAACATGGTGGTGAGCCAAGAAGTGGCAGGGGTTGAGGGCAGCTTTCCACAACCACCCACTGCAGCACACAATTGAAGGCATGATGTGATACATCCTGGATCTGGTTCTGTACCTGTTGCAGGTTTGGTGGAGGGGCTCTAGGATCCCTGATCCAGCACTGGAATAGAGACAGCCCTCAGGAAAAAAGGAAATTGTTGTTGAAAAAGCCTGCCATAACTCATGAAGACAGCAGGCAGCTTTGAACAGCTCCCAAATAACAAAAGTGACCTAGTCGTTTAATGCATTTCCTTCAACAATAGCTGGGACCTACAAGGCCTAGTTGTGCAGTACAACACACCATCGTACAGCCAAGTGATACTTATAAATCTGACTTCAGCAAATAAAGCAATCCATTTACTGCCTATTTCTGCTACTGCTGAGACTTGCACATGGGTAGTACATGATGGGAAGGAAAAGACACAGTGAGCTAGATTTGTGCTGCTGCCAATGTCTATTATCACAGCAGAGGAGTATTGTTTAGATACTAGTCTGGGTCTTGAGATCTTGGCCAGAGCCATCCCAAAGCTGCAGAATAACTTTGATCAGCAGCAGCTCCCAGGGACCAGCTAGGCTGACAGCATCACTGACTTTACAGGGAAAGGACTGGCAAAATGGAAGTATATATTTTATGCTTGACAAATGTTACTATTAACAGTGATTGTCATCACTTTTTCCTCAATCCACACTTCTAAATCTCAGGCTCACATTGCAATCTGGTTAATGCTCAGCAGGAAGAACCAGTCACATGCACACACACTCCTATCAGTTTTTCTGGGAAAAAGTCACACAGTTATAACAGGAAAAATGGGACAAAACTGAACTCAGCTACAGGCCCTGACAAGCAGGGAGAACTGTGAAACTGTGGGACAGTTTTCACACAGAACGGACACAGCCCTGTCTTGTACTTCATTCAAAACTAGGCTTCTGAGAGCCTTGGAGAGGACACTTTAGGCAACAGTCTTGAAGGGATTTCAGAGGATAAGCAAAAGGAAACACAAAAAATAGCCATAAGCACTACTACCCACCCCTGCTCCATTTCAATTTCCTAAAGCTGCATAAAACCATGCATGAGGAAAAGTGGCTTTCTTAGTAGAGGCAGTTTTGTCCATACCATATCTGTGCCTGTTCTCCTAGAAGACCACCTGGAAGTAGCTTGGTACTATGTTCTCCACTTGGCTTTCATGGTTGAAAGATTAGAAATACCTATAAGTCACATATATTGGCATTCTTATTACCTCTGCAATTAATCTCATTACTTCTCCTGGCTAAGAGATTGCTTTCTTAAGCAGCTGACTGTACCCAATTAAGAATTAAGCTGTGGATATGAAATCACACAAGTTGGACTTTTCTTCCTTCTCTCAGGAAAGGTGATTCTAAACAAAAGTTTGTATTAAGTGAGGTTGGAAGGAAATTCATTCTGGCTTTTATCTTAATGGTTTTTTGAATGTCACCTTTCCATTTAGATCCTCTTGTGATAATCAGGGGCTTTCCATTGACACACAAAGGCTTTGGCAGCTCTTTTCATAATACCTATCCCTTCAGGCAGCGCTCTAATTCAGGGAGCTTGAGTGTCTATGGAAAGAAAAGCAGTGCTTATTAAAAAGAGCACACAAACTTCATCCATTCTGAGCCTCATACATTACTCCCTGGTGAAAAGGATTTCCAGTTCCTCTTTATGGAAGTGGAGCCTCATGAATACAGAAAACCCAGTGGATCAGTCTGTTAGTCATGCCATGTCCCCTAGCCTTCCTCTAGGATAACAGCAAGCCTCAATTAGGAGCAAAATGAATTAGTAAAACATCGGTACAAATGATCAGACATCAGATATCTATGCAAGACTTGTTAATGAAGCACAAAGAATTTCAGAATCACAGAATGGGTAAGGTTGGAAGGGACCAGTGGGTCATCCGGTCCAATCTCCCTGCTCAAGGTCCAATCTCCCTGCTCAAGCAGGGTCATCCTAGAGCACATTGCATAGGATTGTGTCCAGACACCTTGAATATCTCCAATGAGTGAGACCCTACAACCTCTCTGGGCAATCTGTTCCAGTGCACAGTCACCTGCACAGCAAAGAAGTTTTTCCTCATATTCAGGTGGAACATCCTGTGCATCAGTTTCTGCCTGTTGCCTCTCATCCTACTGATCAGCACCACTGAGAAGAGCCTGGCTACATCCACTTAAAACCGTCCCTTCAGACACTGGTAGACATTGACATGGTCCCCTCTCAGTCATCTCTTCTCAAAGCTGAACAGGCCCAGCTCCCTCAGCCTTTCCTCATAAGAGAGATGCTCCCTTAATTATCTTTGTTGCTCTCTGCTGGATGCATTTCAGGAACTCCATGTTTTTCTTGTATTGAGGAGCCCAGAACTGGACACAGCACTCCAGATGTGACCTCACCACAGCTGAGTAGAGTGGCAGGATCACCTCCCTCAACCAGCTGGCGATGCTCTTTCTAATGCAGCCCAGGATTCCATTGGCCTTCTTGGCCACAAGGGCACACTGGTGGCTCAGGTACAGCTTGACTACCAAGGTAGTCAAGGTCCTTCTCCACAGCACTGCTCTCCAGCAGGTCAGATCCCAGCCTGCACTGGTGCAGGGGGTTATTCTTCCCCAGGTGCAAGACCTCGCATTTGCCCTTGTTGAATTTCAGCCAGTTCTTCTCTGCCCATGTCTCCAACCTGTAGAGGTCCTCCTGAAGGACTGCACAGCACTCTGGGGTATCAGCCACTTCTCCCAGCTTTGTGTCATCAGTGAACTTGTTGAGGAGGCATCTGCCCCTTCATCTGAGTCACTGATGAATAAGTTAAACAACACTGGGCACAGTATTGAACCTTGGAGGACGCCACTAGTGACAGGCTTCCAACCAGACTCTGTACCACTGATCACAATTCCCTGAGACCTACCATTTAGCCAGTTCTTAAACCACCTCACTGTCCATGTGTCCGGTCTGTACTTCCTGAGTTTGCCTATGAGGATGTTGTGAGAGACAGTGTCAAAAGCCTTACTGAAGTTGAAGTAGACAACATTCATTACTCTCCCCTCATCCATCCCGGTAGTCAGTTCATTGTAGAAGGCAATCTGGTTGGTTAAGCATGATTTACCTTCGATGAATCCATACAGACCAGTCCTGATCAACTTCTTGTCTTCCCTGTGGGTAGAGATGGCCACCAGAACAAAGCACTTCATTGCCTCTCCAGGGATTGAGGTGGGGCTGATGGGCTAGTAGTTCCCTGGATCCTCTTTCTTGCTCTTTTTGAAGACTGAGTTGACATTTTCTTTCTCCCAGTCCTCGAGCACCTCTCCTGATCACCATGACCTTTCAAAGATGATCATGAGTGGCCTCAGCTATGGTGTCCACCAGCTCTCTCAGCATTAGTGGATGCATTCTGACAGGGTCTATGGACTTGGGGATGTCAGGTTTGCCTAGGTGTTCTCTAACTCAAACCCCCTCAACCAAGGGAAAGTCCTCCTTCCAACATTCCTTTAACCTGGTCTTCTGGGTCACAGACTCCTGAGAACTGGTCTTGTCAGTGAAGACAGATGCAAAGAAGGTGTTCAGTAACTCTGCCATCTCTGTGTCTTCTGTTATCAGGGCTGCCCCTCCATTTACCAACAGGCCCATGTTATCCTGAGTTTTCATTTTGTTTCTGATACATCTGAAAAAGCCCATCTTGTTGTCCTTGACATCCTTGGTCAGATTTAAATCCAGATGGGCCTTGGCCTTCCTTGTTTGATTTCTGTTTATTCTGACAACCTTTCTATACTCATTTCAAGTGGCCTGATCAATTTACTTTTATCTACAAGAGTGTATCCATTATGGTTACAGGACATTACCAGTCCTGAAGGAATTGATCTCTTTGGACCTTTACAAAATGTGCATTCAGGTCCTTCTTGAAGGTAGTTTTCTTCCTGGTTCTCCTACAGTGAGAAAACTGCAGTTACTGCTTTTTTTTTTTTCCAGGTAAGTATTTTAATATGTCTGCTGAAAGACCCATTTAAAAATGCACCCTCACCAATAGTAAGAGAACTCTTTCTTCATCCTGTCTTAACACACTTCTTTACCATTCACCTTCTCCTGTGACTTCTGAAAAACAGACCAAGCAAGCAATGGGGAGCAGGCAGCAAATCTTTTCACACTCCTTATCCAAATTTCTGCCATTACAAAAAACAAGTTTCCAGGGATGAGTGCTTACCTCAAAGAGGTCAGTGAAACAAAGCAAGAGGCACACATGTTATTCCTTCAAGCAATAGTGTGGTCATGATGGTTTCCCCCTATTTCTCTTCATAGCCTCACCTGAGAGTGATTGCTTTGATCATTGTGAGTGCTGTGGGCAATCCATCTGTGGGGCTGCTTTTGGCAGTGCCTCAAAGCACACTGTGTTTGCAGGGCCCCTCACTGGGCATAAACTTATGTAGCTCAGTTGCAATGTGACGGTCTGGCCTAACACACACAAAAAAGAAAGCATAGCTGCACGTTGAATGAAAAGATCAAGCTGAATTGCAACGTAATCCTCCTCTAATACTGATGTGGAGGCGCAGTCACAGCTTCACAGGGTACAGACAACCAAGAGCACAGAGTTGCTGATGAAACAAATAAACTAGTTCTGATGAGCAGAGAAATGCCAAATGCTTCCATCAGCAGTTCACTTAGGCAAGCTCTCAGCACACAAATAAACAGATGCCAGATGCCCCCCCAGAGCAGCGGAATGATATCAAGAAAAATTCAGGTGATGGATGGATATCTAAAGCGTTAAAAAGGAATCTATTTCCTTGCACCATTTCAGAGCAATAAAGGAAGTATATCTGACACAGAAACTGGCCAGCAACACTGGGAATGCTGCATTTCTGCCTGCTTCCTGCCCATTTCAGTTCATCAGCAAGATTTTCATGAAGGTCAAGACATTTTAATTATGTCATCCTGGCCAGAGAACAAACAGTTTCCAAATTTCAGTAACTGCTTTGTAAAATCCCAGGGTAGCATACCTGTCCATTCACAAATTTGTCATTCTGTGAGAGAACCTTAAGTAGGAGTGGGAAGCTTGATGATAAGCTTATGATAAAAACTCACTAGACCTTGCCCTCATTGCTCCTTGCAAGGAGAACAGAGCATTTCCTGCCATTCCTGTACAAAATAACGCATGGGGTGAAGCTGGTCCTGCAGCAGGGCAGCCCTGTGCTGCTGCTCTCGCCTGGTGCCCCACAGGCCTTGGGGTGCCTCATCCCGGGCTGTGCCAGAGCAGTTCCAGCTCATCTCTGCAGGTCCAGTGGGTTGGCTGTGTGGGGCATTGGGTTCCCCACATAAACGGGTTCCAGTCTTGCACTTGTCACTGCATTTTGTGGCATAAATTATGCCAGTGTGTTATCACCCCTCCTATCTAGTTGTACCATGGCCTTTTCAAAAAGATTTGTTGCCAAATGCTTTCCTTTTTTCTTGGTATGAACATGCTGTAAACATCCATTTCTCAGAAACTGTCCTCAGCATTTGATCCAGCCTCAAGCAGAAGGTTACCATCCTGCCCTCAGCAGCAGTGTCTCTCTAAGACACCCGCACTGAATATTCAGCCTGACAAGTTACTCTTTGGAGTATTTTAAAGGATTTTCAAATGATCCGAGATATGAACCTCACAGGTACATGTGGTTTCACCATTATCTCACCCACAAGAGGCATAACTACTTCAGCTACCAGTGAGAAGAAGCACAGTCCCAGTTAGCAAACCCAGGAATTTCACAGGTTGAAATAAATCACCCCTTTCCAACTCAGCTCTCAGGAGAGCACAGCTGTGAAATGCCACCTTCAGCATTTATTCACCTGGAAGACATTAGCCCAGTTTTCTGAACTAGCTGTCACCTTGAAGCAAGGGAAAGAAAAAGCTCTCACACCCAGATGCAGATATAGAGATTTACTCATTAAAACTATTGATACCTAACATGTCAAAATGGCCTGTTTTTCTGACTCACTGGTATTTTGTTTTATTACAAAACACGACAACAAGGATAAAAGACCTTGTTTCTCCCTCATACCTGGACCAAAGACATTTGGATAGGCTTAAATCTTCCTATCAGGTAAAACAAATGCACGCTCCCATAAGTCTCATTAACAGACCAGTTTGAGGGAACAGGTGTCCTTATTCTTTTGATGTACAGCTTGCATTATGTTTACATCATAATGTAACATACATATGTTTGAGTTTAGTCTTACAGAGCCTAATAACTTCACTTATAAGGTATTAGATACAGTATTTAGTTTAAATTGACAACATGTGCATAAATTATTTACAAGTCTTAATACTGCAAGTCCAAACTCATGCAAATCTTCTTTCTCCATTAGCAGAATGGTATAAGGATTCTCATGAACAAGAAGAATGCTTTGCCTTGCAATATAAGGATTTTATGCAATATGTATGCATATATATACATGTATGCATATGTATACGCAGCTGCAGCATGTTACAGCATCACTGACACAGGTCAGCTAACAGAGGATGCCTGCATCTGAAAATTGCACAAGGACTGACAGTTTTCTATGTTGTCATTCTTTCTCCTAGTGTGTGTTTCATAGACGCTTAATGAAGCAGAGATCTAATGGGGAAAAAAATCCCAAAACATCTCTAACTGTGGCACTAAAAATGTGATGTCTCAGTGCACAAGACAACATGTCAAATCCAGTCATGACAGCTATTTAGCCCAGACTAACACCATGTGCCTTGCATGACCAGCTGTGTTACCCAATAGCTAAAAGATACTTCTCTGAGAGATGTTGGAGGATGGTCGTGGGAACCATTTTCATCTCCCTGCCTGCTGATGGCTGTCAGGATGCAGGTGGGTCCCTCAAGTTGGCTCACGGGGAACTGCTGAGCAATGCTCTGACTGATAAAAGTTGCTCATCTTGACATCTTTTCTGTTCAGCATTGAGCTCATGGTGGTTTGTGGTTTGAGCTACTGGTGCTCTGCTGGTCCAGAGAGAGGAGAAAGCTTTAACAATTGCATTAGGAAGCCCCTAATTTTTCCTTCAGTGTGTACAGCCTTTGCTTTAGGGAGGATGTTTCTCTATCCTCAGGAAGTACATTTCATTATTGATTTTGTAGGAGACCATAATTTTCCTAAATTATGCAAAGAAAAGCAGGGAAATAGTTAACAAGCTCAGTCTACCAAAGTGGAATTGTGTGGGGCAAGTGAGGGCTTGTTCATCCTTCCACAGCACAGCTGGGAGCTTCTCAAAGGGAAAAATCACAAGAGAGCTTTGTTCTGAAAACAGGGAGGCACCCTGAGCATAGAGGCTGCCATGAGACTGAACACTCATCCTCTTATATTCAGCCTTTTTAAAGCTCATTTACAAGCCATCAAATAAAAAAGTGAAAGTATCTTACAGCACTACACTATGGAAATACTGGGCATACTCCAGAAATGCCAAAGGGTTGTGGCAGCAAAGTACACAGGGTTCAGCAGACACATATCTAACTAAATTGCACTTTGTGGGAAGGTAAAGAGGATGATGCCTGGGGGCAGGATACCACCCAGAGGGACCTGGACAAGCTCAAGAAGTGGGCCCATGTCAACAAGATTCAACAAGGTTAAGTGTAAGGTCCTGCACTTGCATTGGGGCAACCCCCAGTATCAATCCAGGCTGGGGGATGAAGGGTTTGAGAGTAGGCCTGTAGAGGAGGACTTGGGGGTGCCAGTGGATGAAAAGCTGGACATAATAGACAATAGTGTGGCCAGCAGGACCAGGGCAACGATCAGCTTCCTGTACTCAGCACTGGTGAGGCTGCACCTCGAATCCTCTGTCCAGTTTTGGGCCCCTCACATCAAGAAAGATATTGAGGTGCTGGAGTGTGTCCAGAGAAGGGCAATGGAGCTGGTGAAGAACCTAGAGTAAGTCATATGAGGAGCTGAGGGAGCTGGGGTTGTTTAGCCTGGAGAAAAGGAGGCTCAAGGGAGACCTTAACGCTCTCTACAACTACCTGAAAGGAGATTGTAGCAAGGTCAGCCTCTTCTCCCAGGTAACAAGTGACAGGACGAGGAAATGGCCTCAAGCTGCACCAGGGGTGATTTAGATTAGATTTTAGGAAAAATTTCTTCACCAAAAGGGTTGTCAAGCACTGTAACAGGCTGCCCAGGAAAGTGGTGGAATCACCATCTGTGGAGATGCTAAAAAGTCGTGTAGATGTGGCACTTAGGGATATGGTTTAGTTGGACTTGGCAGTGGTAGGTTAATGGTTGGACTTGATGATTTTAAAGTTCTTTTTCAACCTAAATGTTTATATGAGATGTCAATGGGCACTTGCAGCCCAGAAAACCAACTGCATGTCCTGGGCTGCATCAAAAGCAGTATGACACCAGGTCGAGGGAAGGGATTCTGCTCCTCTGTTCTGCTCAGGTAAGACCCCAAATGGATTACTGCATGCAGTTCTGGAGTCTACAGTACAGGAAAGGCACGGACCTGTTGGAGCATGTTCAGAAGAGGGCCACAAAAATGATCAAATAGCTGGAGCACTTCTCCTATGAGGACAGCCTGGAGAAGAGAAGGCTCCAAAGAGACCTCATTGTGCCATTCAGTACTTAAAGGGGGCTTATAAAAAAGATGGGGACACACTTTTTAGCAAAGCCTGTACCAATAGGCTAAGGGGTAATGGTTTTAAACTAAAGGAGGGTCAATTTAAACTAGATATAAGGAAGAAGTTTTTTACAATGAGGGTGGTGAAGCACTTGAACAGTTTGCCCAGAGAGGTGGTGGATGCCGCATCCCCATAAACATTCAAAGTCAGGTTGGATGGGGCTCTGAGCAATTTGATCTAGCTGTAGATGTCTCATTGAAGTGGGCTGGAACTAGATGACCTTTAAAGGCCTCTTCCAACCCAAACTATTCTATGATTCTATGACTCTGCTCTACTTATCTCCCTCCACTGACTGCAGAGGGACCCTACAGAACTCTGGATCACTGCTTGCTGCAGCAATCTAGTGGCTCATGCTGAGCTTTGAGCTTTGCTGAGTAACCAGATAAACAGCTACTGCTACCAAAAAAAAGGTGTTGGTGCCTGCGGTGTGTTGGGGGAGATGGGATTTTGTATCCCTCTCATGCGACTTGGGGAGAGGCACAGCCTGCACTGTGCAATGCAGTCGGAGGATTTTCTCCAAAAGGCTGGGGTTTTGAAAGCCTTCTGTAGGTGTCCCTTGGGGGAAGGGTGTGTCCAAGCAGAAACAACTGTCTGGTCTGCTCTTCATCAGCGTCTGGCGAGTGTCTATCCTGCTGCACCAGGGTTGCACGTGGAAGCCCTGGGGATAAACAGGGCAGTGATAAGCTGAGCAGTTCATTTTGCAGGGACTTTATTTTGTACAGGAGTGAGTTTGTGTGTTGTAGGTTGGGCAGTTAATTAAGAACTGAGGCAATGTGCTTGTCAGGTAAAAAACTTCCTTAGAGAGGATGGCTCGCATTATTTATGGCTTGCACTGATCTAATTGCTTGCTGCCAAGGAGAGAAGTTCCTCTTCTCCCTCCATGCAATGACACCAGCCCTGGCAGCCCTCTGAGCTGGCTCTGCTCCCCGAGTTGGCAGAGGCAACCCTCCTAAGTCCCAGGGGAGCAGAAACTGGGAGCAGGAGGACCCCTTGACTGGGAGCTGTGGCAGAGGGAAGGGAGCAGATTGCTGTTGGATCACATCATCTGAAAGGTGCAAATTCCCCCTTGGTGCTAAACAGAGGTGAGATGAAACCTGCCTGAAACATTTCAGTCTGGCTTCTCGGCATACAAAAATAACAGTAAAGTTGATTATGGCAGTATTCTCCCTTAGGACACCTGCCTCATTCACTGGGTAAGATGGGCTGTCTAAAATTCTGTTTCATTCACTGCACAACATCCAACATGTTTGGCAAGAAACATGTGCCTAAGAGACATAGTAATGAAGAATCATTGGAACAACTAGGGACTGAATGTCAAAGTTAAAAAGGAAAGCGCAACTTTATTTCCCTAAGTGCCTTAATTCAGAGTGCTTCCATTGGAAAATGTGTCCTTTAACATGTAACTCTTAGTGTAGTTATGGTTTTATTATGAGAAACTGCATGTAAACAGAACAATTCACCAAATCAATACCCAGCTGTGCACGAGGTTATTTGTGAGTGCATTGCCATTGCCCCCTCTGTTGTAATAAACAGTCGGGTATTTTAGCTCATTGATTTGGTGCTGCTAGGACCATTTTAGGGAGAAGCTGTGCTGCCAGCATGTCCTGTAGCTCTGGTTAATGGGTATGAATGTTCATCAACTCAGCATCTTGGCATAGGTCTTGAGGACTGAGACTTTGAACTGAAGCACTTGTAGTGACCAGTAGCATTTTGTAAGTACTTTTGTGGACCAGATCTCAGTTCCTGTAAGTGCTTAATTAACCTGTTTCCATGACCTAGAAAACATACATTTTGTGCATACACAGCATTGCTGAGTCTCAAAGTTTATTGTTTCTCTCTGAATACTGGGTATTTTTCTTAAATCTCTTGCCTGTGAAGAATGTGAACATCTTAAATTCCATCAAAACCAAAAAAGTTTGGATTACTTCAAACCAAATTTGGTTGTGTCATAGAAAAACTCATAGCCAGGGTACAGGCTGTAGGTGCAATAGCAGAAGGCAAAACTTGCTCGGGCTGCTCGGCTCCAGGCATCATTCCCAGCGCCTGCTCTCTCTCTTCAGCCACTTGCCTCAGTACAAAGTAACACAGAGTGGTTTTAACATATCAGCACACACTCCAGGATTGGATTCATCGGCAGGAACTCAGCCGATGACGAAGTACAGATTGGCACAGGCAAATCGTGGCATGACAGCGTCAGGCAGGAAGTGGGTGTTCAGAGGGAATGGTCAGCCAGCAAATGGTCTGGTGATAGGAAGGGAACCCAGCAAGGCACCTGTCCCACGCCCATGCCCTGAGGACTTGTCCTTCTAGAAGCCCCCCACAGCTCCACCAGCTGGGCAGGACCTGCAGGTGCCGGGTGTGGATGAGCCGGGCACCAAACAGCTGCTTCAGGCACTTGCAGGCTGCAGGCTTTGCCCTGGGGTGACATGCCGTGCAGCTACGGCTGGTCCATAACTGGGGCACAGCAGGGGAGTCTGGGGGGCACTAATTCACCCGCGAATACCTTCACCAGGGATGCTGCTGAAGCGGCTGTGAGCAGCCTTCCAGCTTCATCCCAAAACCACAGCCTACGCTGCTGCTAGAAATCTACTTATAGCGTAACACTATATAAAAATCCTTACAGGCATCACCTATGCTTTGATGCAGTTTGTATTTAGAAAAGCCAGATAATACAGAATCATGTTTTTGCTTGTGATCCTGGTTTCTTCCTGCAGTGATGCTGTGACTTGAGTCTGGGAGCAGCAGTCAGAGACTCTCCTAGAGCATTGGTGCCTGTGCTGCCTGCGCTGCCTGCTCCCAGAAGTCTCTTTCTACCTCCTTGGCTGTGCTGGCTTCCAACAAGCAATGACAATACATGTTACTGATTTTTAACACAGATGGAGTATTTATAGTTTAGGGCTTTTGTACTGTCTTCCATAGCTTAATTAGCAATATAATTTCCTGTAGATCTCCTTGTACATGTGGGAACAGATGAGAATGGCAATTACTGTGGAAAGCCAGGGGCAGCAGGGGGAGAGGAAGAAAGACAAAGATATACACATAGAGCCATTTCTTTGCAAGTGGTGTAACACAGAGATGGCTCTGAGCTGATGCCAGCAGAGGGGACTGTCTACGGCAGGTTTACAAGGGAGTCATGATTCATTTCGACTTCAGGAAGGTTCCCATATTGCATAAGAAGAAATCTCATACATATTGAAATAAACTTGCTTTAGTCTGCATTACCAGCACAGGTTGTGTTACCAATAATTTCACATTTGAAGAAAAAGGCTCTAAACAATACCATAAAGGAAATCTGAACAGCTGGCAATGCCCTAAGATAATCATGTTACAATAAGGGTTCAAAGGCCATACTGCCTAAGGAGCTGTACAAACATAAAACACCAGATCTGTGCACTGAATGTAGCCTATGGCAAGGTACAATGAGGGAGGTGAAGGGAAAAATGAGAAGCAGTGATACAGGGAAGGAGGTCCAGAGCAGAGTTCTTGAGATGCACTGCTCACATGGTGAAATCAGCCTATGTAGGTCCCCTTCCCCTGGGCAGGCATTTCTCACAGGAAACCCTTTTCTTGTCTCCAGCCCTGTCACAGGCAACCAGACTTAGGCTGGTGCATAGCATGTTTATATCACTCCAAAGGCTTTTCTCCTGACCCCAGTGAAGAGCATGGGCTGCAGAGAACCTTCCTATCAGAGCTGAGGCTCTGCTGTTGCAGGGAAAGCGTCTATGACTGCACGATTCAAGGCTGTGAGTTTGGAGTTCCTACACCCCTCAGCATGGCAGCACTCATGGAGATGTGCTGCTTTCTTGACTGGTTTCTAGCTCAGTGTTGACTGAGTTGATTCATAAATCCTGCCTCCCCCCAAAAATGAGAAAAATCTGAAGCTCACATCTACATCACTATGAGAAAAACCTTTATAGCACGACATATATATATATACATATATATTTATATATGAATTGCCTCCCAAAACACTCCTCTCTCATGAAGTGGATAAAATTCTTTTCTCCTATGAGAAGGCATGAAAAGGGAGTTGGAAATAATTAAAATTATCCAAAAGTCACCATAGCAGCAGAGTTTTGACAGCAATCCTGCCCCCCGTGCCTTGCTGCTCAGCTTTAACCCTCTACACAGACAACTTCTTCCACGGCATCCCTGGCCCCTGCTACAGCAGCTGCCAGCTGAGTTAGGATTCATATTTTAAGCTGTTTTTGCTCAAGCAGTTATGTATTTTACATGCCTGTTTTGTAACTATGTGCACAACGAAGGCACAGTTACCTTCACTGCAACCCTTTGCATCCTCCCACGTGTCATTTAGAACTGGGGAGGAAAACATTCAGAGAAGAGTTTAGGAAAGGTGAGCATCTGCATGTTTATGAATGAGAGAGAGAGAGAGAGAGTAAAGACATGCTTGTCCTCAGGCATTGTTTGTAAAACGTTTGCAGGATGAAAATGAAAAGGCAGTTGTGGCACAGGCACAAGCACCCTGTAGCAAATCCCTGAGCTGGGCTCAAGCGGGAGCACTGAGCTACAGCTGCAATTTTCTTCCAGCTTTCAGCTCATGCGCCCCACATGCTTTGTGCCTAAAATCTTGGTGCAATGCCTGCTGTTCTGCAGACATACCAGGTCACAGCTCTGTAAGGCAGCCCTCGTTTCAGAAGCCAGTGTATGTATAGATATATATACCCACATACGTATACAGACTAGTGCGACCTGGGACCTCCTCAACAAACCCGGGACTGCCCTTGAACTACTCTGAAAGACCCAGAGACAAGCCACAAAGCGGAATGATTGCTCACCCTGCCCTAAATGCCCTCTGCAGCTGGACAAGTGAAGGCTCTTGGCCTAAACATGCTGCCCAGTTGATGCTTTGAATGGTGTGTGTAAACTCCCTCTCCTCTTCCTCCATCCCTCCACCCCTGACCACAAAAACACCTCAGCCAACAACGTCAGAGCTATAGGCAGCTTCCTGAGGCACAGACAGGGACTGATGCACCTTGGGTATCTGGGTGCACATCAGGCATGGAGCTGGCACTGAGGCATCTTTAAGTGGCACTTGGTCATCTTTAAGCAGCAGCACAAAGGCTGCAGGTGCTTTTGGGAGGGCAGCTGGGCCATGAGCAGCCCACACACCTGGAGGAGGGCAGGGTGTGCTGGGGATGGGAGGGGCGTGGTGTGGGCGGTGTTTTTGCCTTCCTTCAAGGCACTCTTTATATAGCTGGTTACATAAAGCTGTGCAATTTGGCTCCTGTTGGGAGAGAAATGCGGGCGTAGGAGTACTGGTACACCAAACCCAACTGTGAAAGTCATCTGTGAGGTTTGGGCTTTTTCCCTGTCATTCACCACTAATCTCCAGAACAGTCACTGCTGGATATTTAATAAAATAGAGAATAACTTAGCAGTAAGTCATGGCGTGCCTATAAAACCCAAGCTGGCAGCTGGAGGACAGCCACCCTACAGTTTTCCAGCCATGCCCATGCCAAGGCCTCCCAGAGGCAGCACTGCAGCCCCTAACTGCCTTCCTGCAGTGGGGGGACCAGGGGCAGCAAGGGGTGACTGAGCTTGGGGCAGGCCATCTGCTCCCTTCCCTGAGGAGCTGCTGGGTGAGAGAAGTGAAGGGTTGCTCACCTCCCTCCTTTTTCCCCCAGTGCTGGCAGCTCCTTGGCCACAGGGAAGGGCGAGCATGCATTTTTGGGCTTGGAACAGCAGTGGAAAAAGCATGTGGTGTGTTTTGTGCCCAAGATGAAGCCCAGCTCTGCCGTGCCACTGTGCAGCACCACTTCTGTCTCCTTCAGGGAATGCATTTTCCATAATGAAAATCAATTGCGTTGAAAATAGTTAGGAGCCACGTAGTGTAACATCACATACAGATAACTTGTAATTGCGGCCAGTGCCGTGCTCTGAGCCAATTACTCGTTACACGGGTCACCTCCATCCACCATTATCCACGAGGGGGATTGTACAGTGCAAGGCAAGGGCGTGGAGCGGCTGGATGCTCACGGAGATTGCCTGGCACGTGTGCGGGGCTCCAACCTCTGCTGCAACAGCAAGGCTGGTGTGGTGGTGAGGCTCAGGCAGAAACACACGGGGCTTTCACCTAATCACTCCTCGGGCTGGTCCCACTTGGTTGTTTGACATCAGTTTTAGCTGGTTATCAGCTTTGCAGCAGGTAACACTGTTTCTTATGTCTAGAGCTCCCAATTTCTCACACCCAGCACGTACCTCACCTTTCAGTGCATAAAGGGGGCTTATAAGAAAGACAGAGACATTTTACCAGGGCCTGTAGTGAAAGAAGGAAGAGCAGCAATTTTAAGCTGAAGGAGAGTATGTTTAGGGTTAGGGTTATTAGGAGGAAATTCTTTGAGGGTGCTGAGGCACTGGAACAGGTTTCCCAGAGAAGCTGTGGATGCCCCACCCCTAGCAGTGTTCAATGCCAGGTTAGATGGAGCTCTAAACAATCTGGCCTTGTGGAAGGTTTCCTGTCTATGGCAGGGGGCTTGGACTAGATAATCTTTGAAGGCCCCTTCCATCCTATGATGTTACCCCCATGCAGGTACCCATTCAGCACATGTTATCCAGGCACAAGCTCCCAGGCAGCATCTAATCCTTACCTGGGCTGGAGGGTCTGCACAGCAGATAGACCTGCCCATGCACATGGTACCCACTTGACTCAGAGATCCCCACCAGAGGCACTTCCATATGATGTTAGGCCTTCTCCCAGGTGCTGGCTTTCTTGTTCCTAATGCACTCTGAATCATGCCAAACTGAAAAAAAAAAAAAAAAAAAAAGATGTGGAAAAGGCAGATCTGCTCTCAGACCTCGGATGTGGCTCCCTGTGAATTGGCAGCAAGCAAACAGGCCAGGAGGCACAGTGGTGGGGTCTGCTGGTGGGCAGGACAAGTAGAGGGGTCAGTGGGGGAGGTCAGTACAGCATGTGCAGCTGGGGAGTGGGACAGAAGCAGGCTCCCTAGATGGCAGTGAGCATCCTGGCCAGCCAGAGGACCCTTGCCTAGGTACTTCCCCGACAGCAACAAGCTAACCTACCTTGAAGTTTGAGGCATTTTCCAAATACAATTTATTTTTTTTAATGAAGTAAGGCACCAGGAAAGCAGAGCACCCAGGCAACACCCAAGAATCATTTCAGGATCATTTTTACAGATTCAGTGACAAAAAACAGAGTGCTGCTGAAAGCTACAGCCCAGAGATTTCCAAGCCTTAAGCAAAGGTGAGTGACGAGCATTAAACCAGGGAGCAGCAAGAAAGTTACTGTGTTATTCATAGGAAAGATCCTGGGAAGGCAAGAAATACAAGCTGCTGGGCTCTGCTGTGGCTGGAAGAGAGAGCCGAGGAAGGACTGAGCAATGGGCTATTGCCAGCCCCACTGTGCTGATGCCTTTCCAGCTCCAGGGGAGAAACAGCCCCAGCCTCACTGCAGATGTACACAATATACATTGATGCAGCAAAACTCTCCATTAACAGCAAACAGTGAGAATGACAAGAAGCAGGAAGCTGTAGTATGTAATTGCTCTTATATGCAAGTGCTGCTTCTTCCAAAGAGCACTGCTGTCTTGTAACCTGCAGAGAGATGAGCTGCTACCAGTTTTGCTTTCCACACCTCTGAGTGAAGGACGAGACTTGCAAATGTGCTGGCAAGGACAGAAGATGCAAATGGCATTGGCTTTCTTCCCCAGCGGGGGTCAGGGAACACAGACGGCCAATTCCTCTAAGTGCTGGTAAATATGAAGAGCACAAGAGAAGAAAAAGTTAATGTATTGCAGCAGTGACAGCGCAGGGGAGGGGGAGCTGGTGTGTTCCAAACCTCTGATGTTCCCACAGTGAAAAACGAGGAAGGCTGGAACAGTTCCTGTTGCTGGGGAACATCACTAAGGTCTCTGCATCCCTGTCAGCCACTGCCAGGACGTGTAAAATGTGCTCCACCAATTAAGTGGAAATTGTTTTCTACAAAGACAGCATTGATTTCCTGGCAACGATCTCCTGCCTGCATTTTCTGGCACCCACATCAGATGGAGCAGGTAGGCTTGCAGGTGAGCTTCACAAGGGCATAGGTCCAAGCATTTCTTTCCACAGTAGGAGAGAAAAAGTTGCTGAACTCTGTGCAAGATCATGGTACTCTGCTACAAGCCATGCTGTGAGACCTGCCACACCAGCAGAAGGGAGGTGGGGTCCAAACAAGCAGCAAAGACTATTTGAATCCTCATCAGCCTATATTTGTACTACAAGGGCAGTATGGATACATGTTTGGGTTGCAGGAGTTAGATGTGCATTTCCAAGAACCACACATGGAAACAGCAGCCATTTCATTCTTGACATTGCAGAGGATCAAGGATGCTGTGCCCTTGAACCAAGGTTTAATCTGCAATTTTGCTTGAGGATGACAATGTACTATAGTATACAATACACTGTATTGTATATATATATATATGTGAAGAAAGTGACTCATTATGACCTTAGTTTCAAGACTGGTGCCTGCTAAATCAGAATTGTATTAAAAGCTAATTTGCACTTTTGAGTAATTCACCTCTGGTTCACTTTGACACAGGGGGATTATTGGAAAGAGGCTGCAAAATTATATTGGAGCTGCCGGCTCCATCTCTTCCAGCTTCTGAAAACACAAAGGTGGTCTTCTCTTTCCTTGTGTGTCTTTTCCCCAATATCTTTGTCTTCCATTTTCGTTCTGTTTGTTCCCCTCTTCTTACTCCCCTGGCCATGGGATCACTGATGGTGAAAGAAAATAATTGGGTGGGTGGGTGTTTTCTTTTCTTCTTGATGTCTGAAAGGACATTATAAATAATGCAAAAAAAAAAAAAAATCAATTAAACCCCTTCATCCCTGCCCTGCTCAGGGAAGGACAGCGTCGCGCGGGGTCCCGGGACCACCGCGCTTTGCCGGCCGGCTCAGAGGGAACAGCGGGGTGCTTCGGTGGGAGTGGGGATGCAAATAGCATCATTGGAAGAACAACCCCAACGCAACGCCGGAGCGGAGCAGAGCAGCGAGGGGGAAGGCAGGCGGGGCTCAAGCACCCGCTGGCCGCACGCACAGACACTGTGCTCACGGGGCCCTCCGGCGGGGCTGGAAGCGCCCCGAGCCCCCGCTCCCCTGCAGATCGATCCCGCCTTCCCCGCTCCCGCCGGGCCCTCAGAAGCGGCCCCGGGCCCGCGCCCCCCACACGGGCCGGCCTGGGCGGGCTCTGGCGGCCTGCCGGCCGCGGGCCCCCCGAGCCCGGAGCGCGGCCCCGCCGCCCCACAGCCGCAGCCTTCGGGGGCGAAGCCTCAGGGACGCGTCAGAGCCGCCTCTCGCAGGAGCAGCTCAGCGGCCTGAGATCGTTTCCCGACTAACTCCAATTGGCACGTCGGGCGGTGTTCTGCCTCGGGAGCTCGGAAAGAAACCTAAACCACCTTCTGATGACCAAAGGAAAATTCACATAAGCTTATCTAACCAACGACATCTAGAAAGTGAGCATGCTCAGGTGCTGCTGGAACTCAAGTATTATCTTTCTACACAAGAACTATTTTTCAGAGGAAGACCAGTAAAGAATATGATACAGGATCATCTTTGGCAGTACAAGGAAGCCAGGTGATAGGCATCACACTGACACCAACCAGGTGTACACTGTTGAAGCAAAGGCCCTGCGCCCAGTTCCCAGACATCAGCTCACAGGGATAGAGAGTCTTGGAGTTTGTGGACTGGATTTCTCTCAGGCAAAGCTCAACTGGAAAACATTCCTAACACCAACTGGGGCTTCAGCTGCAATTTTTACCAGTTGCAGTTCTTCAGCTGACACTGACAGCAAGAAACAATGGACTACAGCATAAATCCATCTTCTCCTTTGCCACCCCTAAATCACTACTGGAAGTGCTGCTCATCCTTTTTTTGATAGTGGCAGCTGAAAGCACATCAGTTACAGAACTTTTGATCTGTTCACTGAGACTCACTTGTTTACATTAAAGAGTACTTGTTTTCCTTCAAGAAACACTTGCTATATTTGTACGTTCCTCTCTCATTCATAACTTGAAGCCTGAAGCAGCTAAGGTTCAAGTCACCTTGTCTAGTGCAACTTGCAGATGCTTGTTCAGAGTTTTAAAAAAAAGAGAAACATCCAATTTTTAGTTTGAAAGACATAGAGCTGTCTGACAACCATTTTTGTTAGAAGTTAGTTTTTCAAACTCAGAGGGACAAGATGATAATGTAATTCTCTGTACTAATGTGAAGAAATTTGAAAGAATGGACAGAGAGCAGCTGAATGTTTTTAAATTAGTTTCACCGTATCAACAGGTGCTTCACGTAAGCACGGTGTTCATCAGCACTTTACCCAATGCTGCACTCAGCTATCAGATCAAGGGCAGCAGAAAGCTAGAAATCACTGATTAAACCACACTAGGTAAAATATTTCCCTGGGAAGTATGATAAATGAAAAATTACTGAGCATAGACAATACAGTAGTGTTCTGGGCTTTGAAAAACATTCAAGAAAAGGGAAATGAATGATAGAGAGAAAATGCTTCAACAAAGACAAACCATTCTAACTGTAGAAGAGAAGGCATGTGGCACTCCTTTATGTAAAAGCATGAAAACAGTGATGATGCTAGCAATAAAATAGGAATAGCTGAGATTATCCTTTCTACTACATCTATGTAAGAGATAACTTTTAAACAAGAGAATCCTTCATTAAAGGGTGATTTGAATAAACTTAAAATAGTCCTTACAGGAAATTTGTGAGAATGATATCTTAAGAGAATGTAATAGTGCAATAAATGACAACAAGTGAAAAAAGGTTTTTTTATTTCTCAGTGTTTCTCCACTGTCAATACTGTCCTTTTGCTGCAACATGTTGCAAAAAACTCTCTGCCTTTTCCATTTTAAACAGCTACAATATTTACAGGCTGTTTCCAATAACACACGCAGACACATACACACTCACAGACACGCAGGAACACATATCCCTATCCCTGGCAATGTAACCATTTGCTGGTAGAGGCAATATATATTTTCATTGTCCATTAAAAACCAAAGCCATCCTCTCATTTATGTTCAACTCCCCTTTCAATTTCCTAACCAGCAGCTACTGTCAAGCTTTTGGGGGCGTCTGTAAGAAGTTACATGTCCAGCTATTTGATTGCCATCTTTCAAAGTTGTGGCCTAAGTGTACCAGGATTATCTATTCAAACTGTACATACCAGAAATCATAAAAATTGCTCATATTCAGATGTTCGTGACCAAGTGATGTAGGTATATTCCCAAAATCTTTTGGGGCAGCCATCTTAATCACCTTTTTAGAAATACGCATATCATGCTGGGGTAAAAAGTCACATGCGTTATTTTCCACCAAGGTGTTATGTACCCACTTTTTTACTAAGGCACCAGGAATTACCAGTATAATTTTTGAAAGAGTCCAGCGTCACTGAATGTACTGCATGAGATTATCAAATAGCAAGCCAGACAAGAACAGAATAGATGCCTATATAATAGGTATAAAATTCCTTAATAAAATCAAGTACATAAAACCTGTGGTGGTACAACCCCAATCCAATATAAGTTGAATAATATTGTTAATGGCAGGAAATGCAATCTACCCAGCTCCATTTTGTGAACAGAGAGTTCTAAAATTGAAAAAGATCTTTAAAGCAGTGTTTTTGTATCTATAGTCCTAGGTTGTATGGTGGTATGTGCATTACAGAGAAAGCTGAATCCAACTGCAAGGCAGCTTTTCTCCCCCTTGCCTAAGACCAGACCAAGCTTTATGGCTGCTTGCCAAAGCACCAAAGGCATTGACCTGTGCCACAAGTCCTCATCTGTCACCTCACCAGTTATCCAGGCTTCTCAAAGAGTTCTTCAGTCCCCAAGGCATTGTGAATATGAGATGAGGAATGCCTCATGATAACTGCACACCTGACTGGAAAACTGAGATCACCACGCAGACATGCCAGATGTCCCAGGCAAAGCAGCTGTAGCACCATTCAGCCTACATGGAATTATCTCAGAAAACAACCATCATCTTTCCACAACTCTGAAACCATTTCACGTATGCTCAACCATGAGAGAGATTCCCAGAATCCATCACTAGTATCATACAGTGCAAGTGGCGCAGAAACTTAGGTGTCATCAGTGGTGTCACATATACAGTTTGAGGATTTTGTTTTAATCAGAACATTTTAAAAGATTTCACAGGGGAGTTAAATGGGAGGAGGTTTTAAAAAAAATCAAGTAGTAGCCGTTTTTACTAATGAACATAATCTAAGTAGTGGGGTTTTCAATAATTTTTCTGTAACTGAGTGTTTTAGGGAGAAGTAAGTCCTAACATATGTACAAATAGATACCACCTTTAAAGCAATCTGAGAAAAAGAAAATAGATTGGGATCTACCTGAAAGCTACAACAGTGGGACTTCACTGGAATGTTCTTACGGCAAGAAAATATCACAGTGCAAGTGGACAAAGTAAAATATTCATCTATAATGGGTTTTCATGGAAGAAAGATCTATAAAATACTACTCTATGGTAAACTCAATGTGGACTGACAGGACTAACTTGAGAATACCCATCTTTTCTATCCTCAAAAGAGAAGAAAAATATTACACATCCAGACAAAAGCCAAGAAAAGAAAGCAAAAGATAAAAGTATCTCCATCTAAAAAAGAGGTTTGCACAGACAGATCTATCTTGTGGGGAATCAGAAGAAAACAAACATGTTTTTGTCACTTGCACACTGGAAACCAAAGACACAAACCAACATACAATCACAGATGAATCTTAAAGAGTTCAGGAAAAATTTTAAAAAGTTGATTTTCCAAAGCCTTATGGAAGAGTGAAATTTCAACTAGGTGGCTTCTGTTTAGCACATCTGGAATAAATATGAAGATTATGAGAATGGCTTCACAACAGATGTTTGCTGAGTATCTGAATGAAGGTATTAACCTGTTTGCTGACCACATTAAAATCCATCTCCTGAAGGCAACACACCAAAGGCCTTATGATTAAAAAAAAAAACACAGACATATCCATCAGTTCTCTTTGCCCCTTAAAAAAAAAAGCATCTCTCTTTCTCCATCTGCTGTTTGCTGATCTAATTCCAGGCAGTTACATATGCTCTAAAATTTCTGTGTCAACAAGCCATTAATTCCTATCATGTCTATTATCAGCAATGCACATTGTCCTTATCTTGCCCTGAAGAGAGTGATTGTTCAGAGCCAGGGTTAACATACTGAAAGTTACTTTAGTCAAGTTTAAAAAAAAACCAACCCAACTATGTCTTTTGTTTTTCAGTCATTTGTTTACCTCAAGGCTTCAGTACAAGAAAAAAAAAAGCAACAACCATGCAACTAATATCAAATGGGGGCTTATTTTCAAACAAACTTCTCTTTCTAAAATGAAGGAATACTCTTAGTGATAGAGGAAACCTGAAGGGTTAATTAAAGGGGTATTTACCTGAAGGGAAGGACATAGAATAAAACCTTATCTAAAACACTTTCAATTCAAAACTTACACATTTTCTTCATTCCTGATGACAGCAGTACCAGACCGCTAAAGAAGGTTCATCTACTGTACATTTCAGATATGCAGGAGATGAATTCAACTACACTATAATGTGTACATGTGATAAATGATTTTGTTGTCCAATATAGTTTTAACTGTGGCAGATCCAGAACTGTGCATTTATACCATGACTGAATGGGACTGCACAGGAATAAACTGAATAGTAATATGCAACTGTAAGATGCACAGTATTTCGAGGACAAGTTTGCATAGTATATGATGCAAGCAAGGTCCCAGTATCATTCACTGGGAACAGTATCTAGAATTGACGAGCTACCAGGCACACACTTACCCTTTCACGGCTGGATGGCATACAGTGACTTGAGTTGGAATACTAATGTTTCCTAGGTAGCTGTTCCTTCCTTTTTTTTTTCTTTTTCTTTTCCCATATAATTTCACTCTTACATTAGGTACATAATGGACAATGTTTCTCTGATGTCAGAGAAATAATTACTATACCCTCTGTGGTATATCAGAAGTCTCTTCTGCTTACAATACATATAAAGAAGTGGAGGTGACTGGGAAGGAGATGGCTGCTCCCAAAAGCTAGGACTGTATGCAGTTTCTCCACAGAGTCCTATATAATTACAGGTCAGAAACAGGAAACAATCATAACAGGTACATTTTTTTCTTACGGATTAAGAAAAGCGAATCATAGGAATTGCAAGTCAAGAACAAACCAGTTTCCCTCTCACACTCCCATGATAGTTCTGAGTTACTTGTTTCCCTGAATACACACTTTTAAAAAAATACAATAAAACCTAGGATATGTAACACATGAATAATTCAACTTCACAGTTATAAATACTCAAATTACACTTACATAGAATATATAATCACAGAAAATAAAATTCAAGTCATAGAAAAGAATGAAGACTAAAGGGAAAGAAAAGGCAAGGTGGTAAAAGTGATACAAGTTTAGGGCTGTGCCTTCTACAAAAGATCTTTAAAAACAGAAGTCAAGTTTTCTTGCATTCTTCTCTTTGTTATTGTTGGGGGGGGAGGTTGTTGTTGCCATTTTTTCTTTTTAAACTGGATAGAATCAAAAAAAACCTTCAAGCATCCATGAAGAAATCATGGACCTGCACCACCCCCTAAAAAACTATAACAACCGTGTCTGCCAGAGAAAAGCCAATGAAACAACACAGCCAGCTTGGGGTGTAAAGAAGCCAAGCAGCTATGGCTAGTGAAGGGAGGACAGATGAAAGGTCATATACTGGGGCCCACTTTAAAGCTAGACGTGTTGTACAGGTTTGAGGTACCACTGCCACCACAATAAAGTCTGATGTAGTACAGGGATACTCAGGTGCTTTTCTATGTATTTGTTATTTTACCATTTATTGTGAAGAGGATGCAGCAAATGCACTTGTACGAAATACAGAACATAGAACCAAACCCATGGCACAGCCCTTACCATCAACATGTATATGGAGAGGGAGGGGATTAATCCCAAAGGCAATTTAAATAATGGTATTTTATATACTTATATTTATATATATAAATAAATGTTCTCAGCAATCTCAGGGTTGTTTTTAGTGCATTGCTGTAAAAAAATTAGTGCAGTTCTCATTAATGTTTAGCTCATAAGGAATAAGAATCTATACATCTGTTCAGTCTCTTCTTGCCACACCTGAAACCCTTACACTGTTTCACCAAACTGAAGGTTTGTAGTCAATTTCTTTAAAATAAGGTGGATGAATTCCACGCACTCTGTGACAAGACATGGCAATTTTTGGCAAAACAATTAGAAAAATATGAGGTGCTCTGATCTTAGAACTGAAAAGTTTGTTGATTTAAAGCATTACGCAATGCATAACAAAATTTATAAACAAGAAGATATGTCTCAACAAATCTATCCTTCATGCAAGTGTTTCTTCAGCAGCTAACAACTTAAAAAAATTTCTTACACTTGTTTATTTGGGGAAAGGGACTTAGACAAATCTGTGTTTCAAGTCCTTTCCTACAACCAGACCAAAGTTTCATGTCCCAGGAGCTGCTTCTTCTGGACCCTTCTCTCTTCTGAACCGTTGGAGAAGGGGAAGTTTCAGTCTCAAAGAGCTTTACACTTCAGCCCCAAGTTCAAGGACTCCAGTTTCAACAACAGCAACATATTTATCTTCAATTTGAACCAGCAGGATGGTTTTATCTATATGTGACCGACTACTTGGATCTCTGCTGCAAGGCACCCAGCGGTGAATCACCTGGGGGAAAAAAAAAGTATAATAAAATGTAAGCTCCATATGGAGAGCTGCCTTATCAAAGTTGTGGTTGATAATTCCAGACTCTTACAGGGCAAAAGGAGCAAAAATATAACTGCTATACTGACTTAATTGTTCATTTTTCAGTGACAGCATATCCACAGACAAGCTACTTGTTTAAGTCTTGCTGAAGATCTGCATCTTAAAATCACAGAATCGTTTAGGTTGGAAAAGACCTCTAAGAACAATGAGGCCAACTGTGAGAACAGCTTGCTTACCTGAGAACAGCCAGTCTTTGATTTAGATTTCAGCAGGGACAAAAAACTTGACCCAAAGCAGAACCAAAGAGTTCATGCAAAGTGAGTAACAACTGAAAAATTGTTACATGTGTACAGATGTGGGATATTTTGATGCTCTAGTTGTAAGTCTTAAAATACTTCGGTGTTGTGCAGCACATAATGGCACAGAACTTCAATTTATCAGGAGTTAGGTGTAAACTACAGTCTCCTCTGAGTCAAAGCCTTTGCCCTAATTTTTTCCCTACTCACTGTGAATGCAAGGTTGATCTTCTGAATTAAGTCATTCAAAGATAATTTAAAATTAGAAATATTACAAAGAGGAAGGATTTCAGAAATAGAGCTACAAACTACTCTCCCAGACTCCCTTGGAACTACAGAATTCAGGTACCTCAATCTGCTGCTCCCAAGGATACTGCCTGATATTGACCATCAAAAGGTCCCTTTTCCATACAGGTCCTTGTATGACCTTGCATGTCTCTGCTCAGCTGCCTCCATAAAAATATACCCTTAACTTCTAGGTGCCTCAAAGAAACCATAAGAATGCTCCGGTAACATGGTTTTAAATATTGCCAGCTCCACAGAAACAGAATTACCTCAAATTTGCCAGCTGTGAGAAAAGAACCCTTCATTCAAGACAAGGTAAGTTAAAAAGCAAATAAAATTAATTTTTACAAAATCCAAGACAGTACAGTTTTCAAGAGTTTGAAAGACACAGGTGGGGAAAAAAGGACAGAAAACCACAAGTGATCTGTATCTTCCAAGATCAAATCCAAGAGATCCACTTCATCTTCATTAAACCCAGCAGACAGCTGACTATTTCTTGAACACTGGATGAAGGAGATTCGGCTTTGTCCCCTGCATGAGATCTATGTTGCATTCACAGGGAGAGCATTTCAGCCAGGGAAGCATGGCATGTTTAGTTCCCTTTGATGCAACAGCATATTTAAGTGGTCTGTTAAAGTCTGACTTCAAAGTGTGTCCCTATAAACTTCTTACACAGCTGTATGGAATGAGGCCAGGAATATTCTATCCCCAGACACATAAAACATTGCCCAATGAAGTCCCAGGTACTACATCCTTGTTGTCCAACTGGTGCCTTTGAGATAGCTAAGGGCTGATTCCAAAGGCATCAATATCATGGCTCCTTGAAAACTGTTTACATGCAAAAGTTGTACATAGATTAAAACTCATCACAGCCATACCTCCACACTCAGTTTTACCATCTCTTCTATCATGACTGACATTTATTTGGTCCCCATAAATGATTGATAACATGCAAAATAATGTCACTAGATAGACAAGAGGCGATAAGAATCCCTTGAGAGGAAAAAGGTTCTTCTACATGCCAGTGTCATGTATCATAGAAAGATAATGCTGAGTATACCTTTATCTCAAAATGTGGAAAAAGCAGCTACATTACAAAGAGGACTGCTAAATTTAATTTCCTTGAAGAAACTTTATCATGTCTTTCTGCCTTATATATATATATACATTGTACTGCATACTTAGCAAAATGAAAAGCAAAGTTAGGAAAAATACTTTTTTCTACTCTGCAGCAAAGTTTTTAACTACTGAGTGCAGAAGTTTGTACTGAGAGCACTGACATAAGGCTTCGTCAGGTAAACTGCTTGAAGAGCAGCATCTCAGCAGGTAAGAATCATTTCTGTCTATTTGCAGTAAGGACCACAGCTAAAAGATCAGAAAGGGAATGCTATCCTATGAGCTAAGGAGTGTACTGATACTAGTATTTTAACCACAGGCAGTGGAAACCATGTCATCAAGTTAAATCCTCTTCTCCTAATCACACACTGGATAATCTGGTGCTTTCCCGTTTCCTCTTAGGTTAAAAGATGCTCTTCTAAAAAACCCTGCCAGTATGCTGCACCAAAAATAGATGAGAAGCATTCAGAACAGCAGCTTACTCTGACCTTTAAATCCTCTTGTTTTAATCTTTCTGTAACATCAATCACTGCACATGTCAGTGTGCTGCAGTTCACAAAATACACTCGAACTCCTGAAAAAAATTGTCCCATGATACTAGACAACAGGACATGTTTCAATATAACCCTCTACATTCAGTATCTTTATGACATTGGTGATTTGCAATAGTATGTCTAAACCAAACATTAACAGTGAATGTTTACAATAGCATTCTACTCCCAGGAGTTAACTACAAGGTAACTCTACTATCCTAAGAGTGGACTTTTAACTCTGATAAATTCCTTCCGTGAATAATTGTATTTTCAGGGCCCTTCCTTCACAAACATGTACCAGCAAGGTAAATCCAGCATACACTGTGTTACTGGCATATTGCCATTTCTTACCTGAAGTTTGCACATACATCCACAGTGATGTGGACTCTCAGATGGCAAAATCCATCCCCTGAATCCAATTTATAAGTAATGCCTCCAATTGAGGTAAACAGTTAAAGACATTCCTTCTAAACTGCCAAAACTGCCATATTCCAAATGAAAATACAGTTGTATTGATGAACCAATGCAAACACAATGTCAGTGACTCTTCCCTTTTACTATTTATCACAGAAAGAATAGTCACTGGAGCATCTTTATAGATACAAAGGTTAAAAAAAAAAAGTGTACACCTCAGTAAAAATCAAAATGCTTCAAAGATAGATCTGCGTTTTTTCCTCATAAAAAGAGTCTAAATTGGGAGATAAGTTTTCTAACTAATGCAGTACATTTTTATAAAATGTAGATGGAACACCCCTACGGAAAAGAGACGAAATTTCAAGTCATAGGCTTGCACAAGTTTTAGAACAGATTTCCTTCTTAAAGGGAAGAAAACACGATATTTAATAAAGAGACATCTAATAAAGAGACATCTAAAGACAATGTTATTTGGTTCTTTTTTTGATCAGAATAATTTAAAACCAAATACTGTTAATCATTCAATTTAGGAGCTGTTGGTAAACTGACCTGTATTTGCTCAGGGATTTAAAGAAAATGAAAATTGGATGAATGAGTGAAATGCCTGAGAGTTCATGACAAGAGGCGGAAGAAGGCAGGAAGGAGAGATGGTTGACAACATTTGAAACACCGTCCTGCATCTTTTGCATAAAGTTGCAGAAATATCTCTCTGCTTCAAATTAGGACAGCAACAGTGACGTTGAGGACAGCTACTGATCTAACTTACTAGTACATCTATCTTTGGCCTTGACATCTAGGCAGACTGCCACAGAACCAAGACACTGCCTTAAGTTTAGCTTGGCAACTTCTAAGCAAAACTTACATGGCCTTCCATGCCTTCCTGAGGACTCCAGTCTTTCCAGCTGTTTCTTCCAGCTTTTAGCCGTATCACCTCATCTGGCCACTGCAGCTCTTTCCTTTTTGACACGTTGATCCCTTCCAGTACTTGACTGGGATCCATTAACTATAAGTAGGAATTGAGTTTTGACTGTTAGTTCAGCCAAAATTTAAAACAAACAGATAAATTTTGCATGCTCCCATATAACTGGCTTTAACCCACTGAAATTGATTCCTGACCCATTTCAGTGTTGGAAAGAAGCTCCAGGCTAGGAAACAGCCTGTGCAGCACTGAATTTGGAAATTAGGCTGTGGTTTCAGACACAGTTGACAATATGTCAGTTCACTAAAGCAACAGCTCTGGTTCCCTTTCCCACTTCTTTCAGTTATACTGGCTCACAGCAGGGTCTGGGGAGCTAGCACAACATAAGCATTGGCAGCACACAGCGTAGTAGCAGGGAAGAGTTAAGTGATGATGAGCTGTTAAAATCAGCTCATTACTTCTTACAGAACATAATAAGTAACATGGTCTTAAAGAATTTATTGCTAGGCAGAAAAGTATTTATCTACTAGCAAGGCTAAATGAGACCCGCTCTGTGTTTTGAAGTAAACTGGTCTTTCCACAGGGGAAGCAGGAGAAAACTCCTGAAAACTACTTCTTATTTAAGGACAGAGAAAACTTCATAATGTCCACTATCCAAGGGCACATGTCCACTTTGCCTTTATCCTCCTCACACAGGGAAAGTAAGCAGCTTCATAAAAGGGCCCTTGCCTGCAAACAAAAGCTACTAAGGACAGACCTGAAAATTTACTTAGTTAACTTTGCCCACTATGATGCAGTTTACTAAGGATTACTCTAAACTGAGGTGACATCAGCAATCATGTTTATTATGATCTAGTCTATTAAATACACTTCTTGATGTTTTCCGCTAATATAATGCCAAAGACATGTATGTGGGGCTGATAAAAGCTAGGAAAGCAAGAATACAGATTTCTGGATTTTCAAAACAAGTAAGGCTGCCAGGATTAACTTAGTCAATAGTGTACTGTTTGCTGCTCATTAAACCCTGACATAGCAATAACCAAGGAATAAATACACGTGAAAGTGAAAACAAGTATATTTACAGTGACTTTTGTGGAAAATCTACTTGGCTTCAAAGAAAAAAACTAGTTGCTTTGTAACCTGCAAATGAAGCTGTTTAGCTTTACACACTGCAATGTATAAAGGCTAACTATGCAGTGGAACTGAGTTCCACTGATGTTCTCAATGCTGTACTACAGCAAAACATAAATAATGTAAACCAGGAGCGTGCAGGAAGGCTTCTTGTCCAGAAAACTTTTTTCTTACATTTGTTCTCCAAACATAACCACGCAGAAACTGTATACCCAAACATTCCTGAATGTGTATATATTTAAAAGTAATGATTTCAACAACATACAAAGTAACAACTAACAAAAGCATGTGGAAACATAGGTTAACTTGTTCTTCTAGACTATTCACCTGGATTCTGTAAATAACGTCATCCTTTTTGGCTTGCATTTGATTTGCAGGGCTTGCATTGCCACCTGACTGAGTTTCAGCTGCATTACTCCCTCCTTCTGTCCCTAGAAAGCCCACAAGGGCATGCTGTTTACAGGCTGGGATGCTTTGGCTGGAGCTGCTAGAAGAGGGCAGTCCATGCTGCACGCTGACCCCAGTCTGGCCAGTAGGTTCCATTTGGTTCACCATAGATAGGCGGGACTGGATGGATGACGGGAGGTTCCGAAGGGATATCTGACTGGTGGAAGAGCGCCGGCAAGGCACAAAGCCTGTTGTGGATGTGCGAAGAGATGAATGACGACTGCCATAGCAATAAGATGAATGGCTAGCTACTGAGGCACGGGCAGGGGAATGTCTGACAAGGCTGGACTGCACAGAGTGAGAGCTGTGACTGGTGCCTAAAAGTAAAAGATACAGAATCAGAAAAGTTTGATAAAGCCTCCCACACACATTAGATTGCTGACACACAAACATTTTAGAACACAGATACATAAAACTGATTGGTCTAATCAACATCATCTGCAACAGCTGTATCGCAGATCTCCGCTGCATTTCACACAGCAGAACATCTGAATACATTCTGCTCATCTCAATTTCATATTCTGTTCAATTCACAATCCCTGCCAGACAAGTAGCTTGAAAAATGCTTCAGTCTTGCTCTTTCTGCAATTTCTTCCTTAATATTAACACTTAAGTTTCCCAAACTTAAGGCAACAAGGCAGGTACAGATGTTCGTGTTTCAAAATACTGAATATTCTTTCTTAATATGCTTGACTACACATTCAAATTTTGGGTCAGAAAATTTGTTAGAACAAAAGCTGTTTTAAAACAAGTTCAGAAGAATTTAATACATTTAAAGTTAAAAACAAATTGCAGAGCACTGGTGTCACTACTTTTCCTGTAATAAGTATTTGCAAATACCTCTTCACAGAGAGATAGATCTAATTATGTTCAATCAACTACATAGATGCATATTTTCTTTGTGAGTAAAGGCAGTCCTTGAAAAACTTTCTCAGCTTTACTGGTTTTCACCTCCCTAACTACAGATCACTATGGACCCTTGGATAGGATTCAGCTAGAATACTACAGAAATAGAGAATTCATTTCACTGTATAAATAAGTAATACAAGACATTCACAGAAAATGAAACAAGTTTAGCATTCGCAGATAATACAAGAGAAGTGAAAAGATCCAACGTGTAGAGACATGTTATAAAAAGTTATTTAATCTATTCTGTCAGCACAACTATACCCCTTTTGCTCAAATCTGTTTGGTAACCTTGCACTGCATAAAATAGTATTGTAGTTTGAGATAAATCCAACAGCTCTTAACACTATATAAAATCACATCACTTTTGTTTGCTTTTTCTTTTAATTTAGGCCAAGGAGCTGAAAGGTCAGTTCTGGCTATAGGATTGAACTTGTATAAAACTGCTTCTTTGTTTTAAGTTTACCCAGAGTGGAGGGATGAGTTGGTGGATGAGCTGCAGGAAAAGTTGTGGGATGAGCTGCAACAGGAGGATGCTGTACTGCTCCAGGTCCCTGCCCTGTAGGTGCATTCCCTCCTCCTTGTGACATGCTGCTCTGTGACTCATTGATAGTTGCATTATTACTTGTGCAAGAAGCTCCACCTCCAGCATCTGAATCTTCAATGTTTCCACCACTATTGCAGCCAGCTCCACAGCCTTTCCTTAGTCTGGAAACATAATACAATTGATACATTAAGTCAGGCCTTCTAATATCAGGTCTATGAAATGCCTCATGACAAGCAAAAAGCTTGACTAAGCACAATCCACAGCACTCCCCAAAATCAGATAAAACCTAACTTTATTTTTTCAGAATACGCTTTGCAAATATAAATGCTGCTTTCTAAGAGATTGCAATTTTCTTCATGACAGTTATCCCATAACAGGGATGACAAGTCAAATGCTCATAGAAGATAGCTTTTTAAAAATTATCCCACCTCTGAAGTACAATAAAGTGATAAAATTCTAAATCTAAAGTGTTGGTAGAACATCCCCATTATTTTGTAACAGTTTAGTAAAATTTATGCTACTTAACACACTGGTCATACATACTGTTATATTGCAAAATCTTCAGTCTACTCAGAATAGCAGGAAAAGAATGTTTGCTGGATTTTTTTAAAAATGTATTCGCTTTCCGTTACCTTCATAAATGCACTCACAACTGTTTGAAGTACATTTTGAACATTCAGACAGTAGGTTAGCCAACATTTCCCAGTATACATAACTGCACAGTTTTTTAACATTGTTTACTCTAAAAAACTTCAGATGGACACAAAAAACACAGCACATTTCCTCCTCCCTTCAATTCCTACTTTTCAGTTTTCTTTTCTTTCTGTTGCACTCGAACACATTGATGAGTCCTTTCCAATTTTGTTTGCCCCAGGATCCAGAATCCTGAAGCTATATACACACCTTGGATCCAAATACTGGCTGTGTCATAGTTTCACCTGTTATTCTATTGAGTCTGACAAGCTGGTGGTGACAGGAGACAAAAACCTCTACAGTGAATGTGGCATGCTTTGAGGTGAAGCAGCATGTTCTGTTTTGATGTGCCATAGATGTCTAAGTTAAATATGACTATCAGAACAGCTACAGGACTGTTCAGACTATGGCACTAGCTCCTGGGAGTGGTAAGAACTGGGATGCACATTTCTGAATGCCACACCTAGCTGCCACTGTTGCTTTTGGAGCCACAGTCACAGTGGCCAGAAATGCAGTGAAAGTTCTATGACCCATAAAACACAGAATGGCAACAGTTGGTACTGAATTACTCAGAGGTCATGTGGGGAAATGATTATATTATTACCATTCCAGTTATTTGTTCTGACTCTGACATTCAGGGTTATTTGTAGGTACTCATGAGATTTTGAACAGCTAAAGCTTGTGTTACTATGCATGAGCATACCCTAACAACATTAATATTGGCACTTTCATGTTAAATATGTGCCAGATAGGAACCCTACCAAATAGTCCTGATTCTATAAAGATAGTATTTTAGACTGCAAAAGCAATGGTACTGAAAAAAACAGTATAGAAGTTGCATTGTCTCTCATTATCAGACCTAATGTTAGAACTGAAGTTATGATTCTTGCATCTAGACTTTGTCTTCTTTCCTCTGAGCTCTATTTACATAGTTTGTGGTCTCAGCATTGAAGATTAATCCTGTACCAAAGCAGTTGTCACACGCTACTGATGTGCCCAAAATAAAACTCAAGGTGTGTTTATTTTTATGGGACTGACTCTTATAAATTATGCTGTGTTGGGCCTGTTGTACAGAACTAGTTAGTAGAATATGAGAGCATGAACACATACTAATGAGAACTCATTTCCTCAGCTCACCTGTGCCATGTAGACACTACGAAGTTTCTGATGTTTCCTAAGCTGATGGCTCCCCCAAGAATGTCCTTTAGCTGTTCATGACTATCTGAATAAGAAGTAGTCAGAGGTGAGACATAGATTGGGTATCCAATTGGCTGGTCACAAGAGGAGTTAATCATGTTCCTCAGAGCTTGTTTAGCGTTTTGGATACTTCCTCTCTCTGGATTACGATTACGCAGGAAGACAAGCTCCTGCTGTTGTCCTGCCCACAGGCCACGCACACACTCCTTATTCACCTGCAAAAACCAAGTAGAGAGAGGCTGTGTCACAAAGTAAAGCAATGAGAGCCTTCATGAGCATATGCAATATTGCCCTGCAGAATGGCAAGCATGCATACGCACTTCTTTAACAGGCTGAACTTTGGGACACAGGCTGCAACAATGACAATAAAGCAAATCTAAGAATGGGATGAGAAATAAGATATTTTAAGTCAGAAGGAACTGATTTCCTGATACGGTACTTGCACTGCATGAGAAGAAGCAGCCTTAGCAATAACAAAACAATAAAGATTTCAGTTCAAGTAGCAGTTTGGTACAGTTATTAAAACACACTACAACATACTGTCCCACTGTGAAACGTGCACAAAGCTTACCTTAATGACCCTGAAACTGAGATACCGCTTATTTAGCATAATGATTTTATATTCATTGGTGCCATCATCCATCACGTGACGCAGAGCAAGAAGGGACGGAGAATTGGAAAGAACTGCACTCCGCCAAGCAGGGTCTCCTTCATGTGCTATAACTAGATTTTCTTCATGGGTTGTTATAGCTTCATAAAGGACAGAAGGATCATCATATTCATCTGGAGAAGTGAAGTGATCCTGTTTCCAAGAATACATGTTCAATAAGATATGATTAGCGTTTCAGATGTAGCTACATATAAATCTCAAACGTTTCCAACTCTTGAAATAATCAGTGCATTACACAGTTAGTCATCAAAAATACTGAATACCTACTTTAGAACATTAAAGATAACCTCTTTTCCAACAGATTGGTTCTGTTCGCTTGTTTACTTCTTTTTTTAACTTAAAACCAAAATGATCAGAAGCGCCTGCCTATCACTGATTCAAGTAAATTTCTAGGTGAATTTTACACTAGATTTGTATTTATTTATATTGCTTACAGAAGCATTTTAGTTTTAGTTTGTTTTCTTATTCATAAGCCTCCAACTGTAAAACACACTGAAGTAAAGCACTGATTATTCACCGAGACTGCATTATATGAAGAGAGCAACAGGAAGAAAACAATATTTACTGTTAAAAAGTTTACATGGATACTTGATGACAAACTATTTCAGCATCAGGTACTATCAAGACAACTTACATTACTACCAGTCAAACAGAAACACAAAATCTACAAGTTCAATTCAGTATTAGGTCACATTACTTTCTGGTTAAAAAAGGATTGTGGTTAATAGCCAAATTTCCAACACCAGCTGAAGCCTGGATATGCTACTGCACTGCAAGTGAATAAAAACCTTTCACAGATTAATACAATAATGTTCAGAAAAAAACCAATTTTTTTAATTGTTAGTGATCTTTATTTTTCTCACTTTTCATTCCCTGACTTAATTCAAGCCCAATCTGCACAGTAACCCTCTGAGAACACTCCAGAGCCGTTGAAGTGGTACTTCTGTTGGTTTCAGTAATGATTTTGTAATTATTATGCTTTGCTACCTGTACTCCTAACAAACACATTCTGCTAAATTCAGAGTTTATGTTACATGAAAGAGTTGATTCAATCACTGCTAGCTTTGGGGGACTTCTAAAGTCTGCGATGAAGGCAAAAAAAAGAACCTTTAATAATAATTTTAAAAGTGCAATTAAGATTTGCCTTTGATTTGCCTATGATTTTCAAGCAATCTATTTTTCTAGAGTACCAGTACTTTTCCTTCCTTACAGAGTGCTTATCACTAAGTACATGCTTTCCTGTACTTGCTGTGCACATTTGCTGGACAGAATTTGAGACTGTTCATCTTCACCCTCACTTCACTATAAAGACCAACTCTAATTTCAGCTTACTGCAAAGCAGCCTTCTTATTCTCACCTGAAATCTGTGATTACAACACTTCAAAGCAAAAAGAACAAGAAAAACAACTCCCATTGGAGGAGAGGGCTGTGCAGCTTTGAATACACGATAACCTTTTAAGCCAATTACACATGTGTAGAGAGGGAGGAGAGAGAGAAAATATCAGAGAAGTTGTTCATAAGGGAAATACCTCTAGATAGGTATGAAACAAGGCTTGACATGTTCTCTGATCTACATTTAATGTAATTTTCAAGCTCTGAGCATAAACAGCATTCCCTTTTCCTCTGTATCAACTTCCACAAGAGCTATAATAAATCAAAGGACAACACATGATATTCCCTTGTTTTCAGTTGTCAATCTCTGTCACATGCCTTTTATTATCATCCTCTTTTTCTTTCTCCCAGCCACTTATTTTTAAAAGAACAAATGCACAGAAATAAAAAGAACTGGACACATCCTTCTGTGTAATCTCTTACCTGATGTAACTTAAGTGACATCCGAATTCCAGGAACCACTACTTTCCTCAGCAATTCCATGTCAGCAAAGATCCATTCATCTCTAATCGAAGATATACGGAAGTCACCCTTAAACAGGGCATGCAGGCCATACAAGAAGGATTCCAGATTACTGTTGAGGGGAAAAAATAATGAAGAAAACAGCCCAGATATTAACAGAAATACAAACATATCCACAGTTATCATCACTGAAAAGAACAGAAAATATTGAGCTGTACAGAAGGGCACACAATTCCTCTCCATAAAGATAAGCTACAGAATAAGACAGGGAGAAGAGAACACATGAGTAAAGATGTGCATGTAAGCAAAACCTGGATATCAGATGTCTACATGCTCTGAACAGGTAATGAACAAGCCATACGCAACAGACTGTTTACATGGACTAAAATAAACAGGAACACCATAAGGATTGCCTGACTTCACGTTGAAGATTTTAAAAGAGAAAACTTTTCAAGGTATTGGAGAATATGTAACTTCAGTTGTGCATGCTTCAGTACAAAGTAAAAATCTTGTCAACTTTTCATGTTTAAAGGCATTGTTTTCAATTACTAACTAAAGAGTAAAAAATCAAATATGCACTGATCACTCTTGCAACTGCATATTTGCAAGACTTTCAGGAGGCAATTGGTGGGTACTTCAAAGAATTAGTCAACAGTTGCCCTAAAAGTGAAGCAGAACAGTCAGCACCCAGCTGACCAACAGCGTCTGCATCCGATTATGCTTTTTATTTTCTTTTTAAACCACCACCTTGTGATTTCCTGAAACATTTAACTATATTTTACATTGGATTTCTAGAGCTGAAGCTGTCAGTCTGCAAGAAAGAGGTTGCCATATCACAACAGAGTTGAGGTGAAGGAGATTTGTACAAAACACAACTGCTTGCCACAGAGCCAGCTAAACTGTGAAGCTTATCGTAACAGTCTGATCTAACATCCACCACGATATGAGTTCTCCATTTTAAGAAACTTCCCTCTTCTTCCCCTCATTTCCATATAGGGTACCTACTTGGTGCAGGAAATGGAGCTTACTTTTAGAACTTAATCCGTTCTTGGCTTTTTTTCCCCCCCATCAGTTATAACTGGTCCTTACCCATACCAGAATTCTCATCTTGCATTAGTTCAATAAGACAAGATGCTCAGATTCAAGTTCTCCCCTTGTTTGCTTTTCTTTGGTTATGTTTCATTGGCTGTTGTAATGAAGACAAGTTACACAGCAAATCTGTCCAGTTTAAGGGAAGACAACATTAATTATCCATTTCTTTTATGAAAAGGTACTCATCCTAACACCTAATCTAGGAACTCAGAGGGATTTTGAGGATGGGAAGCTTACAACAACAGTATTTTATTACCTAGACATATGATGTGAAGCTGTTCCCAATGCTCTCCGCCCCAGAACACACAGTCCATAACACAATGTCACTAGGGGTGAGTCTTTACTTGAATCCAGTGGCTTATAATAACAAAAGAGAAAATAGTAAGTCAGGTGAATGGAGTAAGGAAATCACCACTGAAAAAGACAATTCCGCCAGAAGGAGTAAAAGACCCAAACGTGTAATGGTTCACAAACTCAAGTGTGCACAGGTACCCACTGCACCAGTTACTCTTAAAAACCAATTCTGTTTGCAACTCTGAGCAAGAGTTTTTCAAATACATAAGACTTGTAAAGGCAAACACACATACACTATTATTTGAAAGAAGACAAACTGTAAGCTGAACAGATGTATGGTACATTCCTCATGGATACTGTGTTATCTTGTAAGCAAACTGCTGATTAGCAAAATTATGGGGTTTAGACAAAAATATTTTTAGTGAATACAGTGGATTCTAACTGACTGGGAGTATTTAATCCTGATTTAACCAAAAAATTCCCTGGACTACAGTTTTAGTCTGGAAAAACTTGCCCTCAGTTCTAAGTCTGTAGCAGCTGTACAGTGTACATAATGCCCTAGAAAATGACATCATTCAATTAAATGATTAAATCTCATTTTCAATACATACACAAAATCTTTCATGACTTGAAGGGAAACAATTTCCTTTGGCTGTTGTTTGTCATTTGACCACAGGACACTAAGACTTACACATGTGAAAACGGGCTTCTTACTGATCTCTTACCTCCAAAGCAAAACTGAATTCTTAAGTCTTGGATCGTTCGTTAAACACCTAAATTCCAATTGTATTTCTGTCCCTTTAATCTCAATTAATTTCTGCTTATTCTCAAAGGCAACACTAATTAGACTAAACCACACACAGTCATTTTGTAAACAGTAAGAAGTCAAGGCATTCCTCTACAACCATACTTCTGTTTAAAAGGTGGAAAGATTTTGGAGAGAAGAAAAGGTTGAATACAGGATGATAATTTTCACAAGCCAACAACTCCAGCGGTCCAAAGGAAAACAGTACAGTATGATCAATGAGAAAAAAGCAGTCAGTCTTATAAACTGGCAACAGGTATTTGGGGTTTTATGGGGTTTTGTTTTGCTTTGGTACTTTTTTGTTTAAGTTAGGCTTGATTTGTGAGCACTCACTTCTAAGCACAAAACATCAATTCTGTAAGCATACTGTTTTGTATGTAGATAAATGCCTAAGATTCAACCAATTCGCCTGAGTTGGCAAACAAAATTCATTAACTGGTTACACCATAAGTTACTTATAGAATTTATTAAATTCTCAAAAGTAGAAGACCAAAACCATTTCAATGAAAATATTTGGATTATACATATTTATTTTAAAAATCAGCATTGAACCAGCCAATAAGTCAAGCCAATGGGAAAAAACGAGACCATCCTAGAATAGTGAATGGCTTTCCTCACATGTCCATACTTACCTTTTCTCTTCGAGAGCAGCAGTATTCTATCCAGTTCAAATATATCATACAGAAGCTCTCTCTTGAGATCCCTGCCAGACGATGGTCATAATCCTCATCAATATTGGGGTTAAATGTTGGGTCTACATCAACATAATTGCGGTCTGTGCACAACCGCAGACCTTCCTGCATTGTCTCGTTAGCTAACCATTCCTCTAGCTTGGGGGATGTCGTGACATAATAGATGATTCCCTGAAACAGTAGTAGTTAAGAATATGAGTCATTGCAATTAAAAAACCCAGTCAATAATCTTGATCATTTCAAATTATTTGCATTATTTTCCTGGCAACGAACAAAACTGACACACAGTAGTATTTATTTAGCTCACAGGTGCAACATATTTGCACAAAAAACACAGGTGGTATATAGGAGTATTTTTCAAAGATTGTCAAGATTTCTGAAGCCTACACTGATGAAATAAGGAAAGGAAAAGAGGATGGGACCGGACTGTCACTATAATTTTTGCAGAAGACACAGAAATTTTTATCTAGTTAACATGAAGGATTAGATATTAAATTTCTAAAGAACTCTAAATAAAATAGTGCTAAAACACAAAACATTTTAAGACCCTTGTGCTGGGGAACATAACTTGTGTGTGTATGAGAATAAGTATCTTGGAAATATTTTAACCTGAAAATTTTCAGCTCTCTGAAAGAGAGTAGCTTATGAAAGATCTCAATTAGTACACTGATTATCTGAAGGGATCTGAGGTCTAGAGTCCTCTTAAAACTGCAGGCCAGGACTTTCTTCCTTTTTTAAGACTCAAAGATGGGTTTGGACAGCTTACAAGGACCTAAGAGCCTGGTTTTCTCTAAGAGAAACAGACTATTTAACTTTTCATTTACAACACAGCTATTATATTTGGGTTATAGTTTTCAAGTTTCTATTCCAGCTTCAGCTAGAAATTATCCTCTCTCTGATCTAGACTACAGGGTCGTTGTCCTACTCATGCACCATCTGAGTCACCATCAGTACAACAAACCCTGTCCTCCTTTAAAGAAGATGTTCATACATCTCTAATTATCATCACATTCTATGATCCTCATATGACAGACATTAGAAGTTGAAGACATTAAGCAGTTTCCAGGTGTAATCCAGCCTGTCTTCCCCCGAGGGTCATACTGATCTGAATCATACCTTCACGTAGTAAGTAGTGAGAATTTTCCGGAGATCAAAGACTTGAAGCATGGAAGCTGCACTGTTGTCAGTGATGCTGTAACCCTCCAGAACATACTTTGTCACAAGCACTTCCCAAGCCAGCCAACGCTGCCCAAAGGCAGCATTAAAGGAAAGCATGTGAGGAAGGTGGCCTGGTTCACAGCAACAAAAACCTTCATCTTCCTCTACACCTTCAGTGATGGCCTCTACTTCTCGTTGCTGACAGTAAGTTCCTTATGAGAGAAAACAGAGAAAAGAACAAAGCATTGAAAGCTTTCTATGATTGCTTTAATGTGAACTTGTGTTTAAGAGTTTAAAATTCAACCCACTTCCAATTACATTTTTTAACACTAAGTGAACTATCTGCCAATGAACACAAAAGATTTGGATAGCTTAATTTGCACTCTAGGATCACATTTGACTTGAGTTTCTCTGAGAAGTAACTATGGCAGGCATGTTGTACTAAAATGGAAAGACAGACTTTGCATCAAGTGATAGGAGCATAAAGAGGCCCTGCAGCCCATTTTCAAAGAAATTAATTTACAGGATGGAACTGAAAATTACTTTTGTTTCTAAAACAGAAGACAACTTTTTAGTACAGACAGTTAAGGAAGTGTAAGACACTCACCTCTGAATTCAAGCCCCCTCAGCTGGAAGGTGACCAAGCCATTTCCTATCTCTATAAGGTGTACTAGTGCATTGAGGTAGTCAGAGGCTAGGATGAAGCAGTCCCCAGTACTATAGTTTCCCCAGCGACCCAACAATAAGTCTCCACATAAGCTGTGCTGAAGGGAACGGGTTAAATGTTCATAGAAGATAGAATTCAGGTTGTTATCATCTGAACCTGCAGGAAGATTCAATTTGGGTTATCTGAATCTGTAGAAAAACATCAAGCTTGAATGCCAATTATCACTTCACACTGAACCCTGCATTTTTTGAACAGCAATGTTGTTTCAAGGTCATACTCCAGTCCCACTTCCCCCTCTTTTAAGGGAAAAGTACTCCAAATGAATGCCAAGTGACATTTGTACTTTGAACCAAATTTTTTCTTAGTCACTCCTCCATTTTCCAAGTTAATAGTTCAGTTCCACTCATGCATTTCCCATCAACCCATTCAAGATAATAAAGAGCAAAAGCAAATGAGCACAGAAGTATCTCAGTAATAACTGTACTGGTCTCATCATCATGACATTGAGACACCCTCAAATAATACTTGGCGCTATTTTAATTACTCAAGAATAGAAAGTAAAACAGTTTAACACATACTACAATTAGAAATAAAAAAGTAAAGCAGGAACACAAAGGTAAGGGTAAACTTAAAAAACTCAGGGGGGAGTATAAAGAATAAAGCAAGAGAGGTGATGGAAGAGAAAGTAACAGAAGATAGACCAACTGAAAGTTTTGGAGAAGATCAGAGGGTAAACTGAACATGAATCCTATAAAGATCCCATAGAAACCATTTACATTTGAAGAAAATGCCACTATAAGAAAACCTACCCACCCCTCAAGAAAAAAAAAAAAGAAACCCACCAACCCACCCCCACTTCCCAAAAAACCCCCCCTGAAAAACCGACCCCAAAAAAACTCCAAATCAACCACTAAAATCAGACTAGGAAAGCTACCTGGATTCCGATCAAGCTGCGAAGCCAGTCTAGTATTTGAATGATCCACACGCTTCGTGCTGAAAAGAATAAAATAAAGCATAATTAATACAAAATATATTACTGTAAGAAAATCTAAGGGAAGAAACTACTAATATAAAAACTGTTAAAGAATATTCCCACTAAAATAGTTTCAAAAAGTTATTTTACAATAATTTTATATGCAAATTTTTTGCTCTTCTCATATATAAAATTATTTTCTGCTTGTGATAGCATTATATTACTTAATAAATTTTGTCCACAGCAGATAGCCATAGAATAATCTTTAACTTTAGATTTAAGTGCATATATTTTCTTAGATAGATATAAAGCTTTAGATGTGAGAAATAAACTTTAAAACAATTAAATTAGCGCAGATAACATTCCAGTAGACTTTACTGAAAGAGCAATTTTCAGACAGTTATTTCATTGTCTGAAGTTACAACCATAACTCTTTAATCTAAGATTTGGAACATTGTATTTAAACTGTTCTAATGTTAGAAGGGAAATAATAACTACCAGAAATATCCACTCATCTTGCCCTATGCTGCTACTCTATCAACAATAGTGAACTTCAGAGAAATAAAACAAAAGGAGGTACAACCTGAAATGAAGATTCTTCTACTACTGATCCCACCTTGATCAAAAAATATTTACTTTAAAATATTCTTATATTGAGTTTAGCCAGTTTTGCTGTAAGCTAAGCAATAATGAACGCAGGTAAAATACACTTATGAACTGCTCCTCCAAACCTTTTTATACATAAATCCACTATCTGATTAAAACTGCATTTCACAATAACACAGTTTTTATGCTTAAAAATCATCAGGATAGCATACCTCTAAGTAGAAATTATTTCAAGCAGTGAAGCTTGAAACATTCCTAGTGTAAAAAAACAGCTACTACAGTATTTCAGAAATAAGTTAATTGAAAACTTTCAGTACTATACACTAGTGTTGTCTGAGGAAAAACATAGCAGAATAGCCAACAAAGCCACAAAACCAACACATTTAGACATATTTACATGATTAAAAACAAATGTCACAAACTTTAAAGATCTGATTTCACCTACTTGTAATCTCTTTCCCAGAATTTGACAGGCCTAGCATATGAAGTGATGAATATTGCACTTCCCAGAAAAGGATTCAGTGGAGTAGAGAAGAAAGCTGACACAGCTGCTTGGACAAACAACATGGCAGAATCTGTAGGATAAGAGAATTAAGGAAAGCAAAGCAACAACTACGGGGTTTTTTTAAGCTCCTGGAATATTATCAGATATAGACAGCAACACCAATTAAGAACAAAACAAGATCTCTACAAATTTCTATGCAGCAAAGTGCCTTTACAGTATCTCCACCAATTAGATTATTTTTGTTTTTGAAAACTGAAATAGATGAGAATTTGGCACTAGACACGGTAGTCATTCAAAAATTCTATCAAGAATACTAACTGAACAGTCCACTCCGACAGGTCTACAGAAGTTTAAAATGCAAAAGTCAAGAACTAAAACCATAGTTAGTGACTCTCATAAAAGGGAATGACTGTGAGAAGAAAAGCTGTGTCATTTTCAGAATGGATTCTGCTCCATGTTTCTTTCATGCCAGCATTCTTTCATGCCAGCATTCTATTCCTACTTTATCTGCTACTGTATCATTCATAGCACTGTAACAAGTGTGCACAGTTTTTTCATAAATACTCACTAGACAAGCCGGTTCCTTCAGTAGGTTTACCCAATAATACATAATCCATTATAACACATTATTCAGAAGTTATAAATACACAACTTCAGGAGAAAGCCTGCATTTTCAAAGGATACGTGGTACAGCAAAGGGCTGGGCAAAAGCATGGAAGGCAGATCCCCAGGTGATCTGCCATGGAGCAATGTAGGTATATACAAATCTCAATTTATAAAAGAGTTCCCAAAGCTACAGGAAAAAAAAAAAAAGAAAAAAGAGAAAAACAATTCAGCAATTTAGCCAAGAATCAATATGCTTTGCAGTACACAAACATCCTGAGGAATTTACTGGTCATCCTAGAGTTCTTACTGGTTCTACCAGAAGCCTCAGACTTAGGAAAGGGATGTAATTACAAAAGTAAATAACATAATATGCTTCATTGTTCTACTAACAGAAACTCAGGAGATGTTTAGAAAGTTACATATGGTTTCTCAAGCAAACAAAAATGCTTTGGCAAGGAGAAGTCTTAGCTGCCTTACAGCATATTAATTACAGTACAAGTACGACTGAGGATCTGCAAGATTACCTATCAGCTAGGACTATCAGTTTTCCTTTTTGGATAACCTGAAACACCTAGGAATAGAGCTGAAGTTACCTTGCTGAAGAGTATGGACATGAAGAAGAGATCTAGCAGCATGGTCTCAGTAAAACTTTTGTAATCAAAAGTAAAGAAGAGCACTGTGAAAATAACAGTGACATACTGGCACGTTGGGCTACTGAATGATGAACGCAGTAACTTCAAGCCAGCTATTGTGATCATTAAAGCACCCAACCTGTGTAAGAAATTCACACAAAACAGTTACTATCTGCTGTCCAAAAGGGGTTTAAAGACCACTTAAGTTGTTGCTGTCATGAAACACCAATCTTTTCAAACTCAAGTTTGCTTTTGGAACTGGGGGGTTGTTGGTTTGTTGGCTTTTTAAAAGACAACTTTGGATTTGGGGTTTTTTTAAAGAGGTTACTAAGTCTTTTTATCAGTATTTTCAAGTCCATCAATGTTCCAAGGATGAGCATTATTTGTAAGAGTACCACTAGTAAAAAAAAATTAAGAGATGAAATATCCTTGTATTCTGAAGAGAAACTTGGTCTTTAATTTAGATTATGAATACTGAAATGCAAAAATGCTAGATTAATCATCAAGAGATCATTAATGAACACTGGGTTATAATTTCCTGCATGACTCTACTACTAGTAGTAAAAACCACTGCTCTAGTTTTTACTGGGGGAACTGCAATTTCATTCTTTTTTGAGATAGTAACTGACAGATCAAAGGGTTATAAAAATTTAGAGTAATATAATGGCAATATTCCTCCCAAAGGTCTTGTAGTGACAGTGATAATGAATCCAAGGTAAGAATTTATTAGATATAGAGATTAAAATTGAAAAAGCCAAACCCCCATCCCCTCCCCAAAAAATATAATACTCAGCCCTCCACTTTCCCCCAATCCATATTCCATTTTGTTTTGAGATTCATGTTCTCTTTTGTTCTAACTCAATAGAACTTCAAATACAAAAAAGCCACCTGGTTACTGTTTCTCAAAGGCTAAAAATTGCAGGGCCTATTATTTAACTCTCATATGCTGAAACAGTCAGATACAGTGCTCAGGGGATTATAACAAAGGCTCAATTTAAGAAGCAGTGTGCAATTCCATCTGGATATGGATTATACTTAGGGGCTAGAAGGCCTGGGGAATTCCTTGATGAGAGATGAAAGCTTTAGAGGGGTTGCAAGCTGGCACACCAACTTGGGGAACAGGTCTGAAATTTACACCTGATAAAATACCAGAACAAATCACCACTATCTTGAGCTTGAGTCTGGATAATCATATTATAGACTCTGAAGATAAACACAGAAACTCTGTTATCACACTATTAGGTAACTCTACAACCTGCAATCTTTACAGTATGTATTATGAATTGAATGATTTATCTTTGTGGGCATTTTTAGTTTAATACTGTAATACTCCGTTCAGTTTAAGTCAGCAAGGTGACTTGGCTTTATAAGGGCTTTTACATAAAGAAAAGCTTTATTTATTCCTTGCATTAGTCTTAAGACAATAGCATTAACTGTCTTCCCATTGAGACCAGAACTCACTATTTAATTTTCCACCACAGCAGACATACTCAAGATTACTTGATCTCCTTTTCTACTTACTCAGTATCCAGTTTCTTTGGACTAGCAATATTCTTAGCGCTGCTACTAAGCTCATTGAGGACTATCAGTGGATAGATAACATTCTTCTCTACAAAAAGGAGCCAAATGTGAAGTTTCTCAAACCACATAACATGCGCGGCATCTATCAAGATACATTAAAAAGAAAAAATCAGATAGCACTGTCATATCAAATTCTAACAGAATGAAGATTCTTGATCCAAATAATGTGTGGAGCCAAACATTAACTGTATTCTCACACCAGATTTTCGCAGTTTTATTTAACAAAAAAAAAGAGAAGAGTTTTCGCACTGTTCATACAACAATAGAACAGTTCACAAGCTACTTGCTTACTGCATATGGAAGGAAACAAACTGGGTTGCCACCTCTTCACTGATTTCAACATTGCTATTGATGAAGCTGTTTGACATTATGTACTTTATCTCACATAAAAGGATGGTTTTCCAACCATATTCAATCTGAAAGACTTTTGGTTTACAACTCTACAATACAGAAGAGCCTACATAATCTGACAACACAAATGTCTGTGACTTGAGAACTTCTTTTAAACTTCAAGAATTGCAACGAACGTTTCAAGTTAATGCAAATTAAAATAAGAAAAAGTATTCTACAATACAGTCTAGAAGAACCTATGTCAAAAGTTATGTTAAACATTGATGCACATATTGATGCATACATAAAGGGTTAAGGCATACTTGAAAAGAGGCTAGAAAAAGGTCCTCTGCTTTTTCAGTGCTGTGAACGACTGCACATGTCTACAAGAACCCCAGCAAGAACTGAAGCTCCTTTTCTACAACAGAAGCCATAAGGACTATTAGTCAGTGACATGGCATGAATTCTTTAAGTTACAGGGACTAAACTGGAAGATGTTACAAACTCATATTTAACATTACTGGCTATGACTTCCATTTTTCCTGAAAACACTACAACATCTGGAAATACTTAAGCCATGTATCAGCAAAAGGGCACCAACTATAGCTTCTCTAGTTTTATAGATTAAAAATTTAAGGCATACAATAGCCCTTTTCACTTCTTCCAAATAAAGTTTGACATCATACTACAATTGCTATTCATATTTATCTTTACATCCAGTCACTGGAAAAAAATCCCACAATTTAGACATCAATGAAAAGACCACACTGCATTGCTGCTACAAAGGTTGAAAGTTTGTGAATCAATTCTGATAATTCTCTTCTTCTGAGGAAACACCTAATGAAACACAGTCAATGTTTATGAAAAATTCTTGAAGCAATAATTAACACAAACTTGGCCACTTAAGATTCTGAAGACACTGTTTTAGTGGAACTGCTCTGGGATAATGTTAGCACATGTATTACCATCATCAACTAAGAGATACGTAAAACGTCATGGAATGAAACCAGGAGGAACTGAGAAAGTAAGACATTTATAGATGAGATATAATTAAAAACTCTGGTGGTAAGAGTAATAAAGAGAAGAAATTAAGTTTATTAAAAGGTCAGCAACTACAGCAAGTTCAGTAAAGTGTTATGAATGATACTTACTTCGGACTTCAAACTGATGGTATTCCTTGGTTTTCAGCAGCGGGTGAGAAAAGCAATGCCAAGGAAGTTGCTTTCGGAGTTGAGGCAGAACATAATGGGTCACAAAGCCTACCGTACCCACCAATGCATAAAGAACATAACTTAAAATAGGCTAAAAAAAAAAGAATTGAAGAAATTAAGGTTTGTTTTTTATAAACAAAATAATACACTAACAACGTAATACTTTTTCCAGCATCTAGGCAAGTGCTCCTGGAATACTAAGTTGGGAAATTATTTCCTCATGGAAGACTGTACTACTAACTTTAAGATAAAACAAGAAAACCTGCAAGAAAAAAGCCTCTCTGTATCTAGCAAATTTTCACTGAGTTGAAATGTATTTTAAAGTAAAAATAGTACACCAATCTTCTTTCATAGTCCATTGCTTCTGACCCATATGCATTTCATTTTAAAAAGGTACTATTCTCTAAAGGCTGAACCCAATTTACATTTCCGTCTGCTGGATAAAAGGAGGTATAAGCATAAGCAAAACCAAATCATTAATTTCATATTCTCTTGAGAAAGTAAGAAGCGTCCCATAAGACCAAACCTTTCCACAGAAGTCACAAAATACTGCAATATTAACGTGGTATGAAGGTTGGATTTCACAGTAATGCTTTCCAAACATTAAAATTTTCTCAAAATTTCTAGATAAGTAATAGAAAAATTGGGATTGCATTGTCTTGTCATAAGCTCTTTCTGAATTCGGTGAAGCCTAAGTCTATTGAACTATACAACTGGTGAAAAACATGCAGCCAATTTTCTCAAACATGGGGGAATGCAACATTGCAGAGGAGTGCTGAAATTCAACCATACAATAGAAGAGATGTTCCTTAGAAAACACTAGTACACCTGCTTAAATAGGGCACTTGACCTGAAAACATGCAGCTACCTAAATACATATGCTTTTTAAAATTAGTTTTTTAGTTTAACTTTAGGCAGCAGGAGGAGTATAAAATCATTCTAAAATACATAAAAGAAATTTTCATTTGCTTGACATAAAGCTGTTCATAACCTAATCAATACTTCCATTACAGGAATACCAAAATAAAAAACTCAGTAACTGCAACTCTTTAGGTAAATGCTTAATTTAAATTCAAGCACAGGATCTAGTCCCATGTCATCATCAAGTAGGAGTCACATATGACATTAGTTAGTCCTGTAAATAACCATTCCAGTAAAGAGGTACTCCCCTATACTATAGTCTACAAACAGCCATGCTAGCATGCAACTAATGTGTCAAGGTTCAGCCCCTCAAACTTTAGGAATCAAACCTTTTAAACTCTTTTTTAAGTTTCTTTTTTCCTTATTCCAAAATGATCCTGACTATTTAACTGAGATAGATGAAACAAAAGAGGGTGTTTTGTGTCAGAGACTAAAACAAAGTCCAGAATATAAGCAGAAACTAGGAAAGAACAGGGGAAGATGACTTTTTGAGCACATAAAAGTGAAGAACTTCAGTCATGTACTTATCACACTATATATTTAAAGACCATCTAAAACTAGTCAGGAGACTCAGTGAACTATCAAAATAAGCTTTATATCACAAAGTATTTGCATACAGAAGGCAAATGGAAGACATGAAGCAATACCTTACCTGTAAAACTGTAAATACTGTACTGACGTGAATTGCAAAATAGAGTACACCAATGACTATACACACAATCAGGTCAGACTGCAATCGTTCACTCTGCAGAGTAAAAATAAAACAATTTTAGAAAATATCAGCTTTAGTTGTCCTCTTAGAATCATTAAAGTTGGAAAAGACCTCCAAGATCATCAAGTCCAACCTTTAAATACCTTGTTAACATACATACACAGTAACACTGAAATCGATTAGAGATTTTCAAATTATGCCAGTGTTAATTACTTCCATTGAAGTTATCAGAAATTTCACAGGACAAATCCTACAGCTAAGAGCGTGAGTTTAACTAAGTTAGGTGCATATCAATAGCAGGGAAGGACAAATCAATACACCCCATAGATTCTCTCTCTCCTTCTGGACCGTGAGGGGGTGCAATGATTGCCCCCCCATAAAGCAATGATGAAAGAGATGGAAGGGACAATCAAAATTCCCCTTTATGATCTAAGAATTGCTTAAATCATGGGGCAATTAAGAGCTCTGGAAGAGTGCTGCCTTGGCAGAGCTATCAACCAGGGAAAACAATGAGGCTTTAACCCTTTATCCCCTCCCTTTCAGAAGGGTAAAGGATAGCTTTGGAATCCTTTGGAATGAGTTTGAATTTTCCATTACTTCTTAAAAACTGAAAACAAATCGTTGATAATGAGAAAAAAAATGACAAAACTAGTAATGCCAGAGTCGGCCACAAGGGGGCAATGTGTGCTTAGGGCCATGGCAACTCTGCTATTTACAGCCAAGAAAATCATCGAAGGATTAACTACTCCAAAATCGACAAATACACAGAGCAACTACTGCTGCAAAGTTTTAACTTCTTGCGCTACAGCTTACTTTTTTTTTAAATCAATTAGTCCTGATTTCAAAAACCACTGAAAAAAAGACTAGAATCAAAAATCCTCAGCTCCCCTGCCCCCTTGGAGACTAAAACCAGTTTAAGAGTTAAAGAGGAGCTTGCAGCTCCTGTCAGTCTCTATTGTTCAGTGTTAGAAGAACTGCAGTTTCTCTGCTCTAAATATTTATTTCCAGTTTCCACAGGTTGCACCTCATCATGTCTGTGCTTGCTGTATTATGAGAAACCCAGTTATACTGTTCCTCCCCTACAGCCAAGCCCTACACAAAGCTAAGTGAATGTTCAACCTTCTTTTGTACAAATTAAACATACTAAGCTTCTTAAGCCTTTTATTTATTGCTACACTGTGTGAAAAAGGATAATGTTTAAATATTACTTCTATAAATACTTGGAGTGAATTGGTACTAAAATTTCAAAGTATGAGCCTAAGTAAATGGAACAGGTTACATCTGCCTCCAAAGAAATCAAACAACAAAACAACTGAAAACATCCAAAGCAAACCACAGAAAGCCCCACAACACTTTCACCATTTTTATTTTCCACTTCTGGAATAGCAAGCACAAAGCTCTTCCTCACATTATTAGAAATACTAGGTTCATATAGTTCTTGCCACAATTAACTCTTCTCCATTAACTCCTGCACAAAACTCAAGTATCATTTATTAATATTGATGAGCTAGAAGAAAATCCTCAGTGATACTTCACTGAATTCATACTAGGGAATTCCAATGCTCTCATGTCTACTTCTAAATAACTTAAAATGGCAATATGAGCATTATACTCTTCTTAGAGCACTTCGGTTCACCAGCAGAGTTCAAGGAAATGCTCTGATATCCATCTAATCAGCACCATGGTGACAAGCGTAAGCAAGACCCAGATTGATGCTATACAAACCAATGTAAAGCAAATGCTTTAAATAAATTTTAAAAAAAAAACAAAACCAATACCAAAACTAAAAAGCCTACTTACCACAGAATTTCTAAGCTTCTCAGGTAAAGGATCTTTTACTTCAGACAGAGGATCCTCAGGGTTTTTGTCTTCAGAATTAGGAAAAAATTTTGATTGCACTAAAGAGCTTAAGGGAAACAAAAAAAAAACCCACTGAAAAGCATGCATTGTTTAATGTGGTTTTAGAAGAATAATGGAGTCAGAAGTTCTATTACAAGCTGATCGCAACAAAAATTAATTCTGGCATATTAATGCTTTCACATAGCTGAGCAAACTTACAGACATCTCAGCTTTATAAAAGAATTAGTTCTCTCTTGCACAGAATGACCACCATTGAAGAACAGCAGCCAAATGTTCAAATAGCAGTTTCAGTAGAAGCAACAGCACTAACTGAACAAAAACTGAATTTTAAGTGAAGTTCTCAGTAGTCATGAAACAAAATTTGAATTCGTAAATAACCAAACAGAAATGTGCAAAATTTAGAACTGGTCTATTTGTCAATACCAGTCAGAAAACCATTAATTCTTTGCTTTAATTCAAACTTCAACAACAAAAAAAACCCTAAAAAATCTATACTACCCTGATTAATCACTCAATTAGGCATTCTGACCAAACTACTAAATTCTCAGCAGGCCTTGATGACACTAATGTGCAAAAACTTTACACTTAAGCTTTTAGGAGACCATGTGCAGCATTACTAGCCACTACTAATTGTCTGTCGACCCCTCAATGTGATTTTTCTTACAATACCCTATGCAGTGCAGAAGTATTATTTCATTTTACAGACAGGAAGATCACTACTGAACGAGCCCTAGATCTTCAAAGGAAATTACATATTACAATCTATTGCAGTGCTTAACTATGCCACATCTGGCTAAACAGGTGAAACCACAGGTCAAACATAAGCATCCAGGATTTAGTACTCAGAAAGAACAAAAGAACAAGTATCTAGGGACAGGGACCACATACCAGCTGAGTAAAGCCAACTGAACTAAAGGTAACAAGAGGACAAGGTTTACTGGTCAACCCAAAGATAAGAATTTTCCTCTTGTCTGAACGAATCATTAATCTCCTTGTTCACAGGAGAGTTCTCTCGCTATCTGACCCAGGCTACTATTTATCAAATTCATCCAACATTATGGCTACAATTAAGTCCAAGTTGAAGCTCTGCCTAACGCAGCCAGATATGTCGCTGAGCTTCTATTGGCTATGCTGGGGGAGGTGTTTCTCCTACTGGAACTATTTTGATTTACGTGCATAATTATTAACTGAATCAGAAATACTCTCAGCATCAGATCAATACTCTAACTCAGGAACAGCAACATGAATACCTGCTTCCCGATGCTAGATGGGAATGCTCATCACCAAAACAGATCCTTATTGTTTTGCATCTGAGATGAAATTATTTGTACAAGTCTTTGAGCACACATCCAATATAAGACCAGATTAACAAATGAAGTGAGAGAAACTGTTCAGAAAAACCCCCTGTGGACTTCAGTTTCAACTAGTGCCCTGAGCACGTCTTTAAATATAGGAAAGATACATGTTCAGCACAAACCCACCAGCAGAAAGATGGCACCTGACTGACATTTTGGAGAACATCAGCAGGCAGCTAAATCAGATTTTGGCATGTAAGTGACTTACTAGAAGTCACAAAGAAAGGTTGTCGTTACAGGAGGAACGAGGTGCAAAATCTGAGGATTTCTCTCTAACTACTGAACCAAGAACAGACTATTTTGATTAATGTGGGTGACTACAAGTTCCAACAGTACCAACAACTAACATTATTAGTAGTTTTTCCTTGCAGTTTGCTTGTTCCTTGGGAAAGGGATACAAATTATCACTTACAAAAGTACAGAAGGGTCACTACTTTGTCTGCTGAGATGATACGATATTGCCACTAACAAACCACAAAATATGGAGAAGAGAACTGGAATATGCTGCCCATCCCAGGAATCCTGCAGACAGAAATAAAAGATTAATAAAAAGGAGACAAGTATACACCACTTACCTGACATACAAGAATTATGTATATCATAGTAAAGAGAATGAAAAATTTAACTACGAAGCCACAAAAATAAATGAGGACTTTTTGTACAAAAATATTGCTCAATATTTACCTATGTCTAACTACAGATCAGGAACTCTAACACAGTGTACATCCCTCAAGCCTACAGCACCTTAATCATTAAACAGTCATCATTTTACATAACTCTTAAGAATTTCCTGCATTCCTCGAGACCACAGGTTCTTAAGACTTACATTTAGTCAATTCTCAATTTTGAAAGTTACAAATGTTTTGACTCAGAATGTAATTTTTCCTAATTTGCTGAATGCAGATTAAACATTGGGTTTATTTTTGTTTTCATGATCTGTATTGGATCTGCAAAACGAGATAGTGATTCTTTGCTAAAGCTTGTTTATCTTAAACAGATGTGTTTACAAAAGGCTAATGAGACAAGTGTACAAATTCACAGAAAGCTAATGATGTTCTGCAGGTGACAGCATCATGGGAGTATTTCCTCTAGTAACTTTCCACTCTGTGACAGAGGGGAAAAAAGCCAGTCAGCTTTGAGTTGGATGGCACACATTTATTTTACAATTAATTGTAAAATAAGTATTTTTGATTACTGACACACCTGAAATGCACAAACAGAACCAACACCACACTACACACTGTTTTCTAATAGAAAGGTATTTCTAGCAAGGAAAACTGGGGTGGAGATAGTGGGTGTCCCCTTTGCTACCTTTCACATAGGCACACATCTTCACTTTGACACTACAAACTATTTCCTGGTTTCTTTTCAGGTAAATATTAATTTGAAGAGACTATTTCACTTTTGCAGCACCAGAAAAAAATACTAACATAAGCCATTTTGAGAGTTAATAAACAATACATGAAGACTCTGCTAGAAACAAGCCACTTCCTTTTTTTCCAAGAATCAATGTAGAATGGAACTTATGGTAAATGTCATGTATTTTTAACCAAAAAATAGCCTGTTACTGCAGGCACAAATCATGCACCTTTTAAAAGCAAAAAAAAAAATCTGATTTGTTCTTGCATTGCATCTCCTCAACTGACATCACAGCTGAGCAAGTGTGGAACCCTAGCAAATCAGACTAATATTTCTAATTCAGTTTCTGCATACTTGTGTTATCTAATACAGAAGGAAGCAGAGAACAAAACCCAAAACATTAATATATACTGTGCATAAAATTTTGCTCACCTTCAGGGCACCATAGCACAGTCCATACAACAATGCTACTGCCACAATACTACAGATAAAACTGTAAAGTGCTGCAAGCAGGCTTGTGGTAGCTGCATATCACAGAAAAGAAAAAAACATTGTTATGTACTAAAGTCAGAATACAAAATACTTCAGTTTGCTTAAGAAGATATCAGCCCCCTTAGTTGCAACATCCCTCTGATGAAAAAAAAATTAATAATCCAACCTTGAGCAACTACTTGTATTTTCCCCTACAAATGATTTTTATAAAGAGCATTTTATGTGGCTTTTTTTACCTCCTCAATTTTTAACAACATTACCATAGTAATAAAACAGTTAAAAAGTGCACCAGAAACCAGTTGAGGAAGAAGGTATACTTTTTGACATAATTACTAGGACAGTAATTCTATTTCTCAATAATCAATCAGAAGACCTTAAAACTTTTTAAAAACACAGTTAAGTATCCTGTGTTTAGAGGACAGGAGTACAAATAATGTAATCACTAAGTTTTTTAAGTAGCATACTAATCTTGGCTGCTCCAAGCCTCGTGCTTTTACCGCTGACAGAGAACACAACACTCACCATTGCCACCGAAGACATGGATGTCCAGCTGTTCACAGAGATACATCACAAATGTATTCACCTGAGGCAGGAGACCAATGAAGAATACTATAGGGAAACATAGTGTAAACACTACAAAAGAAAAAAATAGTTGAAAAAGTGGTGAATATTAAAAATACATCATGATAAGTTTAAGTTCTAGAGTAACACACACCATTTAACTCAACATCACCGAAGTATTTCTATACTATAATTTCTAAGGAAAATATATATTATGTAAAGTTCTACTTCAGTGACTCAAAACTGACTGAATACACAGATTATACAGAACAACAGTCAGAAGATTTCTTGTACTTTTGTTTTAATTGCCGTAGAAATGGACACAGGCCCATTCAGGCTTTTCATTTTTATTTAACAAAGATCACCCAGGAGTGTTTACAGACTAGATTTGTAAATTTTCACTCATTTTAAGTGAGGCTTATCTGCCTTAATTGCCTTACAGAAGCAAGCTAACACCAGCCACACTGACATAAGAGGCCAAGCATTCCACCTCTGGGTTTTCTGCTACTAATAATGTTTGACATTTTACTCATTTTCTCACAGCACTTCTGAAATTTCTGATCCTAAATGACTCTTATTTTAATGAAAACAGGCCACTGTGTGAATCATGAAAACCTCTGCAAATTATAGGATTTCAGAACACAAAGATAAATGAATGTCAGTTAATACTGATACAGAAAATGGTATGTCCCAACCTGTACATACCATTTACTTTCTATTTTAAGGAATAAAAGATGCAGGAATAACAATCTTCTACACAAGTTCAGATTTCAGAAGTTCTAGATTCTGAGGGACAGAAGGATCAAATAATGAAAATAGCCCTGGCAGACCAAGTCTGGAAGTTTAGGGAGGACTTTCTACAATCCTATTGACTTGTAGCTTCAGTGATCAAAAGAAGAAACAGATTTTGAAGTATCCTGTAAAGCATCAGAGTCTTAAATTTTTAAGTTTCTAATTTTATATCTGCAGAATGGTTGGACACTGAAGGAATTAGAAATATCTACAGTCATAGATATTTCTATGAGTGAGATAAATACTGACAATCTGATTTTTTTTCCCTATTCAGTGGTAAAGTTAAACAATGTAATTTAAAAACATGTAGGTTCCAGGCTTGGGAAAAAACACTGAATTCTGCATTTTTTTACTTATACAAACTAGGACATAAAAGACTACAGACCAGCTCCTCAGGACCTGATGAAAATATTTTTTCAGAACTCAAGTCAAACTTTTATCTCAAATCATTACTAAAGGAAGCCTACACAGGAGGTAAATACAATGTTTTGTCACTGACAGGTTAAAAAGCTGTTTCCTGAAGGCCTGTAAATTGCACTATCTTGTGCCCATTGAAAACAAAGTTACCAGACAGATTGGGAAAACACAATTTTTAAAGAGTACCCCAGCAAAAAGCCACTATTTATGAGGCTTTTACAGTCCATAACATATTTGTTCTGTAATGGGGACCACCTAGGTGAAAACTGAAAATAATTATTATAAATGTGGAGTATATTTAAAGCAATTGATCAAGTCCAATATTTGGGACACAAAATATAAATTTATGCTAGTCCTCACTTGTCTGTTGGCAAGGATACAGCAATTATGTTATTTACATTAAGTTTGCCATGCCCTGCACCTGTGTTGTTCTAGTAGCTATGCCTGGGAATGGGGAAAAAGGCAGCTGAGATTTTTACTTTGTGCTAACAAAGTATGTTTGCAAGCAGCCAGCTTGCTTTGCGATCACAAAGCTTTCTGAACCAGTACTTCAGCAACATTAAGAGTTTCTCCAAAGGCAAGGGTATGCAGGTGTGGGGGGATGTACAGTGTAGGTTTTTATTTTGGTTTGTTTTTTGGGTGGTGAGGTGTGGGGATTTTGTTTGTTTGGTGTTTTTTAAGAAGAGTGAGCCATTCTGGCAATCTGATTTTTTTATGGGGAGAACTGCTAAGAAACATAAACCACATAAGCTGCTGCAAGATAACCCAGTAGAAGAGTAAAACATAAGGATCAAAACCCACTCAGAACTCTTGAACTAGGAGTTTTAAAAGCTAATCCCAAGATGGACATGGCCTGGTGAAGATGCCTCTACATCTTTTAAAACTGGTAAAGACACTTAAGTACTTGTAAAAGGTAGCTCACTTTCATAATATGACACACTATTTACACATCCATTATCTTATGGGGATAGGGGTATACATTATGGCAATGACTCCAGGTAGTAGGAAAGGGAAGAAAATACTTTAAAAATTGACAGAGTATAATCAAGAGAAATTAGGGTAGTTTTATATCTTGAATGAGTCAAAAGTATCTTCTGTCTTAACTTCTTTTTCCATCACAGACACAGAATGAAGTATGCCAGTACATAAATAGAGCCAAAGAATCTGTTCAAAAGCACCTTTGAAAGTGTTGGGACAATACTCTGTTCATACATACGTGGCTTCGACATTTTCCCTCTGAACATTTAAATTCACATACAGACTTATTAGCAGAAAGTTGAAGGGGGAAACAGTATAAGACATGAAATTCAGGATGTTCTTAAAATTGAGTAATAAAAACTAATACCCAAATGCTTAAGTCAATAATTCTTATTAATTAATTAAAATTTTAAAAAACCCACACCAAGTTTTCATTTTTCTTGGACAGAAAACTGTCAGCATGCAGTCATAACTGCTGGAGTCTTTCATGCACAGATACTTGGACACAACTGAAGAGCAACAGAATTCAATATGGATGAATTCTTACAGATTTTGTTACCCCTCCCAAAGTAGTGATCGACAAAAGATCACCCAAATAATTTTTCTCCACTAAAGTAATGCACGAAGGTCCCGTGATAAGATGACTTCCACATGTTTATGTCCTCTCTCTCCTTTTGATGGGTTCTGCCTGAGATTACACAGCTGCTACTATTTTCATAATTTTGTAAGTACACCGGGGAAAGGATTGTTGTTTTGGGTTTTTTTATGCTGTTTGGTTTTTGCATTGGGCTGAAGGAGGGGTGTTAAATGCCAGCAGTATTGTGAATGCACTGTGCTGCTCAGAACATAATGAAAGTACCACATACTGCCCAAAATTGTACTGCTGATAGGCCTGTTCTGAGAAGAGGCACATTAAATAAGATTTAGTCTGTCTAAAATGTGGGTTTTTTTTTTAAATTGTGTCTGTACTGTTCTACCAAATTGCTAAATACAAATAACCTCATTTACAAGAACTCCTACTTATTTGCCACAAGCCCCTCCAGAGTGAATGAAAGAGTTCAAATCAAAATGTTTCTTTAACTACTGAGCACCTAGGTCCAAGCACAGGGTAACATATCCAGATTCAAGTTAAGAAGAAAGATTAGGGATGAGGGCTAAGACACTACATAACGAAAAATATCTGTGACACCACATTAGAGGACATCTCTGCCATTTGCTAGAGCAAATCTATAGAAGGCAGAAGTGTTCCCATGAAGTTCTACTGTTGTGAAGCAAACAATTCAGATCCATGAAAAAGCCACTCACCTATAACTAAGTCCCTGGCTGACAGCAGCAGTAATGGGTTGGTGAAAGCCATTCCATACAACCTGAATCTTGTTGTAGATATGTTTCTGCTGCCATAATCCAACAGCCAAATAAGACCACAACATAAACAGAAATATACAGGCCTACTATAGGCTATGATACGATTGTGACCCTGTTTAAAAAAAAACAAAACACAAAACCACCAACATTTGTTTATTATTAGAAGAAAAAGTAATTTTTACTCTTCTCCTACAGACAGCTTCAGAACCAAAATCACTGCTCATCAACTAATGTACTGTCATCTCAGCATAACCTAAAGTTTTCTGCATAAAATCCTTGCAGTGATACCAGTCTGTCTTTTTTTATGGCTTTGATATAAGAAAGACACAACATTCAGATTAAGTTAGACTAAGATATATTTACTCTTAGCATAAAATACAGTGAAGACTATGTTGCTTGCAGGACTAAATGCTAGAGAAGCTCTGACTAGGTTTTGCAAGCAAGAGAGAATAAATCCATTTTAAAGAAAAAGCAATTAAAGTTTATTACTCAGATACTGCTCCTGTTGGGGGGTGGGGAGGGAATCTATTTGTGTGTTTATAAAAACACACAACCTCTTATGTAAAATAGTAAGAATTCCTTGCTGCAAAGGAATAACGCTTTTACATATTTTAAGACATACAAGGAATATTTTGTCTTGGCAATCTAGCACATGCACACAGAATATAAACATATTGTGCAACACTAGCACATGAACATTTCCATGCCCAAACATTAATGCTTACTAGAGCATGGCATACTCAGCTTATTATCACAAAAACGTAAGGCAGTGTGCACACTAGGACAGCTGAATGATCTACAAGACTAGAACAGAACATCAAAGCTGTGTCAGTTCTTGCCAGCAGAGCAAATTACAACATTAAGAACACTTCTCAGTATAATTGCTTGAATAATAAAGATTCATCAAAAACCTAACATGGCATGGCTCCAGAGCAAAACCTAGGCTCAAAACAGGGAGGACATGATTTTCCAAATACAAAGAGTATGGCAGGGGGGAAACAGTATCAGTTGCCTTCTCTTACACTAAGGCAATTATAAGCCTTTCATGCCTTAGGAGAAGGCACATGGAAGAAATGCCAAAAAGATCAAACCAAAGTGATCAGTTCTCTGTAGAAGCCCTGCATCTGCAAGGTTAGTACAGCAGCACGTGCCCATGACTTACATGTCGAGGGGAAGAAGAATCTGGCTGAACACTCTGAAACCAAAATGGAAAGAGGAAAGTTACCCAATCTACAGATAAGTGTGTTTACCTCCACACACACACACAGTTTCTTGACTGAAGTTCTTTTAACAATATCTACAATTAATTTTACAATTGTCAAGCCACACTACAGCCTCTTTTACTGTTTTTTCAACAGTTATGAACTTAAATTCTAAATCTAATTTCCACCCCAATAGTCTAATCATAAAATATAAACAATCATTCTTAGATTACAAATATACCATTAACAATAGTCTAAAAAATTCAATAATCTGATTAAAAATTTGCTTAGATATAAATGCTTCATATGAATGCATTGAGGTATATCCACTAAAAAAAAATAAAACCCCAAAGCAATAAAATTTCAAGTTCTGTTTGTAGGTTGCTCTTAACCAGTGAGAATGTGTTCCTTTTTGGGAAAACAAAGAGTGCATGAGAACAATAAATTACAGGTTGTTTAACAAACATATGCAGAACCATTCTAGTGAAGTGATCTTGTATTACCATCTATCAAACTTTCCATGAAGCTAAAGTTTACTCATTTCTTTATAAATGATAAACATGCATTTTTCCCTTAAAGCTCTGACTAACCTGCAACACCCAACCAAAGTTATATCTATAGTTCGTAGAAAGCAAAGACAGAAATTAAAATACCTTCAACAGCGAGTACTGACAACTGGCTATCACCAGGCAGAACTGGAAGACCCAAATATCCTTGAAAAAGCCCTCTATAAGAAGTACAGAGCCCAGAAATGCAACTAGAATAGCTAGGATGACAGCTAATACATTTTCAAGGATCTCACGATTCCTGTATTAGAGGGAGAAAAAAAAAAAGAAAAAAAAGATAGAATTAAAAGCTAACTATGTCTAGAAAAAGCTGCAAGGGAACAGTTAGGGTCAGAAATTAACAACAGTTATGTTGCCGGTAGCAAAGTAGTTAAGAATAGATTTGAACTTCCACGGACTATACACTGTCTCTCAGCAAAGCTAAGAGCTACCAGGCTTTCCATGACAGCTGAAAGCAATTAGCATCTTATAGAACTGAACTTTAAACAGCAGAAGATAACTTCAGCAGATAATTTCAGAATTAATTCAAATGTTTAACCAGAAGTGTGATCTGTAACACAAATCTATACTCAAGGCACATCCAGGATGATTACAAGCCTGTAAAAAACACAAGCATGACAGCTTATCTGTATATACGCTGTCATTCATGATTTTGTAATGAAGAAACTAAAAATACTCTCACTTGGGTAAGATATGCCAAGTGGAATAAAGATAATTCCCTATGATATTGGTAGTGCTTAGGAACAGAATTAATAGTGTTGCTCTGTAGACAGAATCACTACTCTATTGTTTATTTCAAGGAAGTTCATTACCAAAATATAAATACTCCACATATTCCAAAAGCTGGTAACCGAAGGTTCATCTTAATTTTATTTCACTAGGTAAATGCAGCAGAGACAACAAGTTACAGTATTAGATGACTTTAGAAAAATGCTTTGAAACAGCACGTAAATTCTCTCTATTTGCTGAAACACTAAGTGTATGCCAGGTTCTAGACCCTTTCAATTACTTTTTGGACAAAACTATTTCCTAGCTTTAAAGATTAGCAATGAATGTCTTGTTTTGACCATTCAATTATTTTATTGCCCCACTCAGGCAAAGTGAGAGTTGGTTTCCTTTTTCCTTTTTTAGGTTGCTTGAGAAAAAAGGAGAGTAGCCTTCACTATTTCAGAAAAAATACACTTTGCATTATTCTTTCACCTTTCAGAGTGCAGAAAATATGTACAATTCCCTAAGGATAGGTTTATCTATATTACAGTTTAGTCATCATTTTTCAATCTTTGCTCTCCAAGGTCTAGTAACATACAAGGATCTCACCTATCAAATAAAGCCAGAAGAGTTAATCTATCAAAATTTATGCTAATCCAAAGCTTAGGCAGGATCCAAAAGCGATAGTACTGCTTGACTTTTTGAGCTGCTTCCTCTTGAGGTTGCATGTGGTCCTGAAGGTCAGGGCTCAGGTCAATATCTTGCTGCTCCAGTAGATCTGTATCCATTGTTAGCAGCCTGTTCAACCTGATCTGAGGAAGAGAAAGCTAAAAGAAAGTCAGTATTAACAAAAGCTCATTTTTATTGTGTCACTGTATTCTACTGAAAACAGCTTTAAAGAAAACTGCTGGAATACTTTAGTTTCACTTTTGAGAAGTTATATGTTAAGCACTGTCAGTTCACAGGCTTCTACTTACTTTTCCTCTCCTTATCACAGCACATGAATAGCACTAGCAGCAATGACAGGTTGCATACAACATAATCATTTGCCATTTTACTACATGCCTTATTTCAAACAAACAGGTCTTCCAAGCACATTATCCCATTTACTCTGAAAACCTCAAATTTGAAGACAAGTAAACTGATACATGAACAGGAATAACATACACTACAAGAATATTCCAATTATTAATTTAAATAAATTACAACACATTTCTTATAGTCAGCTAACCTGCATGCAAACCCATGCTTAATGGTTCTTTTTGCATGACAAAGCAACATATGCGTGCACCAGCAGTCAAATTCAAACTCACTGAATCCAGAATACACTCAGAAATGAGCTTAAAAAAGCTCTGCCCCAAGCAGCCAAGTACTATTTATGACTGACTGCATCTCTCACTTATTTTGTAGTTTGTCACTCTACAGTACTCCTGAAAATCGCAGCAATACTAACAACCATAGAGGACATTTAAGGAGAGTACTCAATGTTAAAAAGTTACTACAGCATGTATGTGTCATCCAATTCACTTTAAGTTTCATTAACAGGCCAAGAAACATCTTAATACACTGCCCTTTATTCTTAAATAATATCACAGTTAAAATGTCATTTAATGGAAAAAGTCACAATTGTTTAAGGCAAAGAGTAAAATTTCAATACTCACCTCACCTTTAAGTGTCAAAACTATAGGTTTTAGGGCTTAGAGGGGTCTTTTCCTACAATTATCTTTAAGTTTAACATTCGATTTCTCTTTTTATAATTTTTTTTCATCACTCCTTAAATCATCAGTGTATTCTAACTATGCTCAGCCAGCTTTTCCTTCCTAGAAAAATACTAATGAAAACAACAAGTAGGAACACTCTCTTTCTGATGGCATTTCAAAAATACAAAACATACTATTTAAGATAAGCTATGTCAGAAAATAGGTCCTTTTCTTGACAACTTCTTAAAAACTTAGTTTCTTAAAAGGTAGAATCACCATAACATTCATGGCACTAAAAATAAATTTCAGTGGAAATTTCCATTTAGGCACATGGACTAAGCTTTTACAGTCATGAGTTTGCCTTAAACAGAATCATTCCCTCCACTGGGACTACACAGGCAAACCAAAAGCACAGGAGAGGTAATGCAGCCTCTTTTCTGAAGGTTATATTTTCAAGGGGGGTGGTGGAAAGCAAAGGAAGTTCCTCTAGCAGACACAAAGTTAGAAGAGCACATTCTTGATCAAAAGTACAGTCAGGCAAATGCAGGTCTCTTGCTCCTCTGACAAATCCTAAAGTTGTATTTCATTTTCCTTCTTGATTAGGTCATTAAGTACTTTGATATACTTTCCTTTGGTTTGCTAACTTAAGAATCATGCACCATTCACATTTTTTTCATGACACAGCAATATTAGACTTCAGAGTACAGATATGTCTGAACTTGACAACAATATAAAAGGTTTAAGATCACAAACTACTTGCAATATGAAACATAGTAAGCTTCTGCCCTGTTTTCCCAGTCACTTCTTGCATATCAATTTAAATTTTGTACAGCAGATTCCAATGACAGATTTATAAATTCCTTTCAGGGAAATTATTGAAGTTTCTCTTGGTCAGAACACAATATTTATTCTTTCTGTTGCTTGATAATCTTAGTAATAGACAGAAGGAAAACCGGTCCAAGTTGTACACATATCTCTGGAAACCTTTAAAAGGTATCTTAGAATATCCACTTTCCATGCAATTTTTTTTAATCACTATGCAGAAAGGTTAATTTGTATATATATATGAAGACATTGCAACAATAAATACTTTATCTTCACTTAAATCCAGACAAAATTTCTTCTCAGGAACCAAGAACTACCATATAGAATGATTAATCAGTGCTATAAAATTGGAAAGTCTTCTGATTTTTCACATACTTTAAAAATATATAAGAAAAACTTACTAGATCATGTGGATAAAAGCGAACTGAGGTAGAACTCGATACGTGAGAGTCCGTGTCACTATAAGAACAAGGAAAATACTTCAGATTATATACTACATTTTATTTCAACAGGTCACTCTAATTTTCTAGTGTCCCAAATTAATTTTAAATCCTTGTGAATTTTATCTAAATATCCTTAAGTTTTTCCTTCCGTTACTTATTATAAGTACAGGTAGCTGCTTAGTCTCATGTACTGTGGTACCTTCTGTAGCTCTATTAAACCAGGAGACTCTAATCTTACCCTTAATATAATTTTCTCAACACCCAGTCCCTACGTTGCATAACAAGGACTACAATAATAGTAACGATTCCACTTGAACAAACGAAGATGTTTTATAATCTGATAGCTACTGATATGTAAACACACATCACAGCTCTAAAGAAGTGCAGAGGCATCTATGTGTTCACATGCAGAGTTTCTGTTAATTGTATAGTGTTTTTATCAAGGTCCCAAAACTGCCACAAAGGGTACATACTTAACACAAGTGTACTGAGTACTTAAATTGCTTTTCAAAAACTTCAATTTACACAAACTCAAACCTCTGGTAAGAAGAGCAAAATTACTTTGCAATTTCCATTCATTAGAGATGAGGAGAAATTTCTCTTACTGTATGAGAGTCCATATCCAACCATTGCTTTTTTCCCCCAATTTTGGATAGCTTTTGGATGTTTGTTTTCCATGTAAATCACATGGTTGTAAGAGTTGTATCAAATTTATGCAACTTTCCTTCAGCTCCTTGCCTTAAGATAAAAACATTCTTTGTTATCAATTTTACTTTACTGAAACTCAAGTATTTCTAAAGCTGAGATCTGATTATCTGATGTTTCTTCCATTAGGACATAACAGCAGCCATCAGCAAAGCCATTGCATTTGGAACATGCAAGCAGTAGAGGCAGGCATTGGCAGCTTTGTGCAAGGAATACATTACTTTTTGTAGAAGTTCAATTCTACAAAAACCACTTGCATACTCTCACTAGAAAGATTTGAACATGGGAGGTTTTATACTCATTACTCCATAATTCCAAGAGCTATTCCACCTACTCATTGTGGGAATTATCATATTCAGCATGATGCAATAGCATCAGAGCAGTGCTACAGTGAAGTGGACTGGGGGTAGGCAGGGAGGTACAGGATGTTTTGGGTTGTTTTTCTTTCTTCTGCCTCCTATCCCTTCAGACAAAGAAAGGGCATCTTTCCAACAGCAGATGAACTTTCCAGTATGTAGCTGGCTATTTCAACTGCAAGTCAAATTTTAACCTCAGGCATGTTAACACTTCCATGTATTGTTTCACGTCATCTATGAACTTGAGAACAAATTTATCAGTTTACAATTGCTTCACATTTGGAAGTTCAATAGCCATTATGGTCAACAGCCACCTACTTGCCCAAAACACGGGTTAAATCCTTTAATAAAACTTTCTACAAGCCAATCAAAAATGCATTTTTCAAGTTCTCAGTTTGGAAATGTATTGCTTAAGCTAATAGTAGTCTTCATTTTCTGCAATTTATTTAAGTGGAGAAGATTATTTATACAGTTAATGTCACCTTCTAGTAAAAATCACTTAGGTTGCAAAAGTATATGGATAATATTGATTTTTTAGCAGTCCGTACTAAATAACCTTCTAAAATTAAAATCAAATATTTGGTTGCAGTAAGACAAGAATCATCATTCTTGACTGGCCTTCGCACACACCAGATGTTGGATGCTCTTCTTGCAGCTGGCTCAAAGTTCACAAGTGACATGTCGCAGCCCCCTGTCTCGTAGAGCGTAGAACTGAACTTACCTAATAAAGAAAAGGCCAAAAGCAGGTCAAAATTTCCCAATGTTTCATCCCATTGGCAGCAGTTCCTATTCATTAACTTACTACTGAGATGAATTTAGACATCTAAATTTACATCAGTGTCAAAATATAAAATGTGATTACACATAAATGCATCACTAGTGCAGACAAGACATGAGCTACTCTTTCATACCATTTTACATAACATATATACTGTTAACTGCATTACTGAATTAGAGTTTGTATTTACATGATCATTTAATCATGTATAATTTAATATATTTACACCATTATTTAATGTATTTACACCATTAACAAAACAGAAGCCCAGTGTAAGCCTTTCTTTCCCCTTAGAGAATAACCACATGAACAACTTGCGATGACCAGCTTCTTCAGTTCTTCCCCACCCGCAGTAAACACAGTAAATCATTAGCTACCAGCATTTAAGAACCATGACATTTAGCTACAACAGAGATAATCTGAATAAAATTCTTTCGAGAAGCCCATGTCTATTTGAAAAGAAACACAAAGACTGAAAGAAGTGCCCAGAGATGCTTCATAAGTAGAAAATAAAAAAGGAATGTGAGGCAGAGATTATTCTACAAGCCAGAAGCAAGTGCTTCAGTGTAAGAACAGAAGACTGCAAACTAACTTCTGAGATAAACCATTTGGACTTACTTCCAAAATACATAATTTTTAAAAGTAGTCAAAGACTATAACTCAAATGATAAATTACCTTATTCACAATATGATGTTTTTACACTGCCCTTCTCCCAAAATAGTCTGATCAGAGAGATAAAATAATTTCCCCTGAAGGCCAGGTTCAATGTATTTCAGCTCTGAATACACAGAGCTGATTTTGATATTGTGAGTTCATATGAAATGTTCTGCCAACTCTTCCATCTCTTTTAGCTTGAAACCCTTCTTAAGCCATTATGCAAAGCATGAAAAATTCTAAGATCAGCTTATACAAAATAAAAAAATCCACTCTAGAGCATCTGAAGAAAAACTGTATACACCTCTCAGCTGTGTGTCTTGCAGTTCTTCCTTCTGCTGATAGAGGATAACAAGCAGCCCCTGGAGGAACACCTAACAAGATCAGAGCTTCCAGTTTTTACCCTCTCTGTGAGAACATAATCTGCTTCTGATACAGTGGGTTTTGATTACTATTTTTTTAACACACTGATCCTATTCCTGCTTCTTTCTTCAGACCACAGACAATTACGTTTGATTTAGAAGTGTTTGAATCTTAGCAAGTTAAAAACCTCAAACTAGATTATTAAAACCAGTGAAACTAAGAAAAAATACTGGTATATTGAAAGTTACCTTCATAAAGCTTTCTAAGCTTTCTACCCTCAGAGGGAGCACTTCACAAAAAACAGCAGCCATGCTCAGACCAATCATTCTGATAAGACAGTTTGCTACGTAGTTCACGAGCCACGTACAGCGTGTGTCAGAGTTCAGTGACACAGCAGCTCTCTCTCCATATCCAATTACTTCTGCTACAGGCATAAGTAAAAAGTTCACTTATTAAGGTTTTTTTCTCAATAGCTAAGATTTTAATTAAGTACTTTAGGTAATTATCTTTTGGTTTTTAACGGGTAGTGAACAGTTGATACTGACGCTTAAAATTTAAACTAGTGCAAGATATGAGTAATCTTCCCACAACTAATAAAAAACCTTGGCTATGTGGGTTCATTTCTTAACTGCATCAGTAAAAAAAAATTTCAGCAGCAAACATGGAAATATTGGATAATACATTTCAGATTCTACTCAGGACACTAATATGCATAAATTACTATGGAAAAAACTCCTGAGGAATCAGCCCTTAAAAGAAACAGGGAAGCTTGCGTAATTTCTTCATGTTTTTACATTACTGAATAGAGATCCTGGAAATTAAACTTTCTAACTCTTAAATTAATGAAATCCTGGTAACAGAACTCAGAATATACTACTTGGTCATGTAACTTCCCATTCTCTTGGGCTGAGATAACAAATCAGATATATTTATTTAAGAAGAAGTTTACAGAACTGTTACACTCATGAATATCTACAGTTCCCTCTCATGCAACTCATCTTTGAATCTGTCGAAATTTACTGCATTTATATTGTTGCTGTAAGTACTGCACTGCTGTGGTGCGATGTAACAAACCTGGTTAACAGGGAGGTATTAAACAAACAGAACACTTAATTCCAATTGTTTATACAAAAACTACAAAACGGACTCAAGTTATGCCATACTTGCAATTTATCCACCTAGGCTTCCCACTGAAAGTTAGCTCCCTGGCAAGCAAAGGACAGCATCTCATTAAAACAAAGTTGTCTGCCCATTTTTTTCTTTTGGTTTTTGTTTTGTTGGGGTTTTTTGTTTGTTTTTCTTTTAAATAAAAGGGCTTTTCAGAAAAGCCTCAACTCATGTGAGACAGAAAACTTGACAGGACTGTTCATCACTGTTGAGGACACAAACTATCAACTGCGACCGGAGATAATACGTCTAAGCTCCAAAGTCCTACAATGAATACTTTTTAAGCTTTATGAGACAGGAACAGCTTCCTCACAGTACACTCAAACTCTAATGAAGAATTTCAGCACCCACAAGATTCAATACATATGGATATACCTATCATTTTTATTACCCTCGTGGCTTTCTCTCCCTCCCATTTCTACATTTCCCTGCAGCATTCTCTGAAATATTTTTAATAGCATCACAGTGAATAAGCTTAAGAAAATATTTTCTTTATCTAAAACCTGTAGTTTTATCAAGTTGTGAACAAAGAGGAGATTCCATGTTTGTTTTACCAATCAAGAAATACATTCAACAGGACATTTGCCCACTCAACAGAAATGTTTGTAACTTCTGCGCACACACACACACACACACACAGAAGGGAGAGCTGTAAGTTCTTTGCAAATCCAAGTCACCCAAAACTATTCTATTTGGACCAGGTTACAAAAAAACAAAACCAAGTCACTGATACTCAAGCACACAGATCCAAAACGCATCTTCGTTCTGACACGAAAAGATGAATGCACTTCCTTTGAAAAAGGCTTCCTTGTTCCAAAAGACAAAAATCTCTCATACCACATACGGAGACAACCACGTAATAGTTCACATGGTACGAACTGGTGTTCCCACAGTTAAGGGAATCAGTGAAAGCAACAGGTTGATGAGCTTACACAGATGAAACCTGGAAGACTTAAGTAGCTCAGGATCCAACTAAAATGGTGCTCTGATGGTTTCCTCAGCTAAGTTATTTTCAGTTTATTTCCCAGTTTTACAAATAATAAATATTACTTTGTTTCAAATCTCTCAGACTAGTTCAGAATGTTGCAAACACTTATTGACATGTTAGATCAAGATATATTCATCTACTGCTTCAGTCAGTATTTTTTAAATCCTAGTCAGCAAAACCAAAGCCATCAGCATTAGAATACTTTGTAGAGTGCTAGGAGTTTTATTTCCAAAAATCAAAATTTTACCTTTATCTATGATATGAAGACTTACATGTTTTCAATTAGAACACTTCAAAGCAGTTCATTTTTAGCCCCTATATGAAGTTTCTCAAAAGAGTAACTTACCTATCATGCTGAATTCCACACACTACAACAGGGATATTTTCCATAAGAAAAATGAGAAATTAATATTTCTTTTCTATCTGTACCTTTGAAAATGCTTCCACGTCCATCCTAAATAAATTACATCTATTTAATAATAAAAAGGTACTGAGGAACTGCTTCTAAATGATTTTTTAATCAAGTAAGTAATCTGTGTATACATTTTTCTTTAGAGAAAAGTTTTGATATTCAAGACCATCCAACCGCCTTCATAAATTAGAATACTTCAATAAATATGAAAGATTATCGCTTGCATATAAATGATACAACCAGAAGTGCAGCATAGAAACATAACTGTCTTATAAAGCTCCAGTCCTCTTTAAGTACAAAAGCAATATTCCTGAAGAAAAAAAAAAGTCATCTAGTCAAGGACAAGGGGCTGTTATTTTTGTTATTTTATTTTACCCCAGTTTCAGAAACTGGGCATCTGTTCTAAACTCAGTACTTTGATTCCTACCTACTTCACAAATTCTAATTTGAATTTAATCAGCCTTCACTGCAAGGACTGAAAAATCCCACTCATCACCCACATGTCTCAAGAATCAGATGTTACAGAGAAGAAAAAAAGCATTAGTACTGTCACGTTGTGCTCTGAAAACTGTCATTCACCTAAGTCACGGCATGCGTTTTGTTGCTTTCTGGATTCGTATTATATTAATCCTGCCTATAATCATGGCATTTGGTTTGCCAACTTTCCTTTCTTTCCTGCGTTTCTTCTATGATTTACTTCATGTTTACTGCTCCACATCAAACTCCTTTTCCATCCTTTCAAGTTCCTTACCTCTCAACCCTCAAGAAACAACAACATAATTGATAAAGATCTTCCTACTTTGAATCTGGAAGACTGAAGATAATGACTCAAAGCATCTTTCCTTAATCTCAGGACAATGCCTAGTTAAAGGTAACTGTACAGTCACCAGATCGGGTGTAGGATGGGTATAATACTGCAAGGTTCATCCTTTGTAAAATAAGCCACCAGAATTCAAGTTAACAGACAAGAAACTTTAAAGTAAACAAAACCAAAAATTGTGTCTTGTTAAGAGCTGCAGCTTGACATCAAACACATAAGTGGAAAAAATGAAGAAGCAGATACTCCATTAGTAAAGAAAAACAGGAGCCCTAAATGTGAGGGCTTTTAAAGTAAAGTAACACATGCCCTGCTTGCCTTTCCAAGAGAATGTGAACTAAGAAAAAGAACTCATATATGCAGTGTACAGAGATATATAACCCCATCTGCTACATTTGTCACCCATATTTCCAGTTGCTATAAACCAGGTTTTGTTTCCATGTATTTCCCCAGTCTCTATTTTCAGTATTTTTTCTGCCCTGGGCAGTCACAGTGATTTACACAGTGACAAGGAAGTAGTCATATCTCCTGCAGTTTTAATTTTTATTCTGATGCTGTTCAAGGAAAAAACAAACTACAACCTTTCCCCAGCCCCAAACCATAAACAACCTAAAGTAAAGTAACGGGGTTATCTTTCACTGTAAGGTAGCTTGGGATAACAGAGCAAAACCTTACTCATAAGGGAAACAGAAGTAGTGTTACCTCATCCCTGAATGATGATTAAAAACAAACCCAAAATAAAAACAAACCATGTACCAGTTAAAATACTTTCCTTTCTTGTCAGGTCTGATAAAGGAATCATACACACAAAAGCTTGCACCATTCTGCCAATTATTTTACTCTTAACAAAAGAAAGTACCTGTCCCACAAAGTCTGCTACACAAACTAGAAAATTTGATTTTCCTTAAATAATATAAAACAGATTCTGCCTAGAATACCTGCTTTCTCTCAAAGGTTTCTAAACAGACGCTCAGTGTTTCAGAACAGGGAAAAAAATCCCTACTATACATCAGATTTTCACCTAGCACATCATGGAAGTTTTGTGCATCCCCAAGACAATTGTGATGTCCCATGTAAGTGTAAGCACAGTACAGGCAAAGTTTCAGAAGAATTGAGCCATACAAATTTCTGAAGCCTTCAATACACACCAGATGTGATGAATACGCCTTTTTAGAGAGCGTGAATACCATGCTGAATTTCTTAAATGGACCACTTTGATTTCTCCTATAGCATAGGAATATAAGTTCTTAAATAACTTAGACTTACCTAGATTGTGTATTATTTCTCAAATTCTGTAAAACTTGACTATTATTTTGGGTAAGATGAACTAAATCCTTCAAATAATGATGGCTTGAAGAATATATTTCAATGTTAACCTTGGACAGATATAACCAGTATCCCTGAATTCCAGAGTTATATTCCAATATTTTTTCAAACAAGAATTAAGAGTCCTAATGAAACAAAGAAATCTGCAGTTTCATGTGATAAGCTTTCCTACTTCAGAGGCACATACAAGCACTGAGAAGTCTCAATTTTTTTAATCTAGTCACTAGTAAAGCAAGAGAATCTAAAACGAGGTAACTAGATTGTGTGTATTTAGTACATCCGTAGTTACTTTTTATAAAACATCTCAGAAGGACAGGGCTGTTTTCAGTTTTGTTTGTATTCAGTTTTTCCTTATATTGAAGCTAAATGATGCAGAAGAATGAAGACTTAGTCAAACTCACATTTAAAGAGTTGCCACACACTGGAAACTCTTCAAGTTTCCCCACTATTGGGGTAAGATGGCAATTCACTTATCTTTTAGTACTGGGTTGCAGTAAGGTCTGAAACAGGTGTTTTGTCTGAACAAACTTGTACTTTTAGGTTATTACAGCTGACAGTTGCTCAAAATTCTGTCACTAATAATTGTCAGTTATAGATGCCCATTATAATAATTCCAGGAAGAGTTCCATATTAATGCTGAAGTCATAAGTAATTCAGGCCATGTACAGACAGATGCAGAGATCCCTGCCAAGAATTTTTCCACATCTGCCCCTGCATTATTGTGTGGCAAGAGATAAGTCACTTATTAGGACCATCCCAACTTCCTTCTCCCTAGCAATTTTATTAGCTGTATAGAAGTTAATTAAGAAGTTAATGGTTAATACCACATAAAATGGACCATGAAGAACTAAGAGGCACTAAAAAGCTCTGTAACATGATGACATTTGATATAAGAAAGACTCCAGATTTCCTTCCAATATGAAGCTCCTAAATTAAGGTGTGTATGAAAAGTAAAGCACTCATTTACATGAGCATTTCTTTTCTGAACAGCAGCTACACAACACTCATCTAAAAAAAACAAGATGAAGAATTCCTAGGGACCATAACAAGCAGTTTTTTCAGGAACCAGAAGATCCCCAAAGTCTCAATCTCTGCTCAGCTGCCTGCAACACTGCAAGAAAAAAGTTATTTATTATTTGCTTTACATTGTTCAAGTCAAGAAAGCTCTCCCAACATGTATCTATGCATCCTTAGAGATTTCCCACCATGCATTTCTTAGAGAAAGTGCCTGGAAAGGCGACTGACAAAGGCAAGTAATCGATGACCAAATATGACCTTCCTAGAAACACACCTACAAGATTGAGAAACAAAGCTCAGGTTAACTGATTTCCACCACATTATTACCAACAAATCTGCCGTATTAACACTTCCATGTCACCAAGGTTACATAAGGCCTGCATACCAAGTTCATCGTGCAAACTGCTACCGCCTACAGCAGATGCAGTGGCATGTGATGCTTCTAAGTGGACACTCCCATTTCTCACCAGCAAGGAGGCGCTAGCGCCGGGCACAGCTGCCTGGGAAGGGGGGCGGGACTGCACTCTGACCTGGGAGGAGGACTGCTGGCCTTGCTGACCATCTTGAAGGCTACGAGAAAACACGCATTGGGGACACATTACCAGGAAGAAGTGAAAAATAGCTAGAAGTGAAGCAAAACAAGATTTTTCAGTTTAAAGAGGAAAACCTTGAAAGAGTATAGCATTAAGCAGCCAATTATTAGGGTTAAAGTAACCCATATGTTCTGAACATTTGGACACTAGTTATAATCTAGAGATACTGTTCCTATCAACTTCTTAGAAGAAGCATTGCTTTCTAACATCTCCCCAAGTCACTTACAAGTATATTCTTATAAGTCTTAATTTATTACTGGTGGTTAGTCTACAATTAGGTCTCAATTAGTCTACAATTAGGTCTCACCTGAGGTATCACCTACACATAGTAGTGACTATTCCAGTCTACTCACAATAGCTGAGGTCCTTTTTGCTTACTGAGGTATCACTTGGTCAGCTGTTTAACTAGCTGTTTGGGGTCTTTATAAGTCACAGTGACATCACCTTTCTTGTTATTAATCTGCACTCTAACTAGAAAATGCCTTTAAGCACTGTTAGCAGCCACGCACTACCATGGACCTTGTAGATAATTCAAGTTATATGTTTGGATCCAGAATTTTTTTGAACACATTAAGACTACCTATAACAAGTTATTAATTAGCAAAAGTTTTAAGTCTATTTTGAAGTTGTTTTGAGAGTACAGGAAAAGCTTTATTACTCACCAAAACACAGGTTTTAAAAGCTAACTTGGGTTTCAGAGAAATTTGTACCTTTATAGCCATAAGCAGACAATGCTTGAAAATGTTAATTCTCCTCTTCACAGCCTTTTCATTGCAAAACTATTTTATAAAGCTATTTAACAAAGTCAGGTCTTTTAACAGCTTGTTTAATATTAAACATTTAATACTAGACATGGCAAAGTGTCAGAGTACATGATGTTTACAGTTGATATCCCATCTTTGCAAGAGCAGTGTTTTCTTTATCGTTCATTTTGTGAACTTAAAGAAATTACACATCACAGTCATTAGCTGTGAAATTATTTCAGACATGAAAAAAGATTTTGTATTTTAAAGATTGTGGAAAATATCTTAAACACTCTCTTTTGAAAAACAATCCGTACCACCTGTTGCTTTTAACACTTCACTGTTTACAGTGTAATACTACAGTTGGCAAATGAGGCAATTAAAAAAAAAAACAAGATCTTACTAAGAGTTGAGGGGCTATATCTGATGTACTTGCTTTTAACAATATTTTCTAGAACATCTACTTTTCAGTTCTTTTTTGTTAGAGCATCACTGGAAAACAAAATATAGATATAAGAAGAGGTGTTAAGAAAAGCTCATGCAAATTTTGCAGACATGCACACAGCTCATGAGGAAAAGAACTGCAACTCATTAATTTATCATATTCTAACATTTTAATCTGAAATTTAGATTCAGTGTTTTGCTGCTGTACACAAGGCTTTCAGTGAGCTATGCAGCAACAAAAGCCCTAAGGAAGCTCTTAGATGTGTCAGCCTTCATTGTCTCCCTTATTATCAGTAACACCAAAACAATGCTAAACAATACTGCTTTCCCTTGAATAGCAGGTACATATCAAAAGGTATATACACAGCTGCTCTTGGAGTAGTTATTCATATCTGTTACAATTAAAAAATCCCATAAAAATATCAATGTCAACTCATTGTACAGATATGCAATAAATGTGTTTATTCTCCACCTAATTAATAAGAATAAAGTTCTGCTTCAGACAGTCATTTACACACATGCATACACCATTGATTGCATGGGATGTCAATGCATACTTATTTTTAAAGTGCCCAAAACACTGTTGGCATTTAGGCAGGACAAAAGCAGGGGTGGATGGTGGTTTTATGATGGGCTTTAGGCTTATTTTCATTTTTAATTTACCAGGCAAAGTACTCTTTTGTCTAATTTAGCATGAAACCAGCAGAACTTACTAGACCAGGTTTAATTTGTCTGTCCTTGCCAAAGACACACATATATAATGCCATTGTCTCTTTTACTAAACATTCCATAGAGGAAGCGAAAAGAAATTGCAATAATGGATTGGAAATTAAAAAAAAAAACAAAACAACACATTTAGCTCAACAGGTTCAAGGGAACATCTCCACATCATCCAATTTTAAGACAGAGTTAGAAGACTGGAGATTAAAGTTTTGTTGGCAAGAATAAGAAAGTAGTAACATCAGGGCAACTAAAGATTAGTAAATCTAATACTCTTAGAAGTTGAATATCTGAAGTCATATGGATTAGCAATATCAGGAACTAGAGTGAGGCAGCTCACCACCAGCATATACGTCAGTACAGTTGCAGTCATATTTTGAAAACATCTTGGCGGTAAATGGCTAAAAATATCTCTGTTTCTTCACTTATGCAGGATTTATTTTTTTTAAATCTTTCTTAAGGGTTTCCTTCTTCCAGCAACACAGAGAATTTACACTAAAATTAAGCTACTCATAAAAAGTTTTATTACAGACTATTCATCTAGAAATCAGAAGAGTAATACATTTTATCAGATACATTCCACAGTTGATAGCTCAAATGGAATTTTGTCAACAAATCTGAAAGCACTTTGCTGTTTGGTTGGACTAAGGCAATGTAACCCCACTCCAAGGAACAATCATTAACCATTACAAACAATGCTTTGAGCAAAGTAACCTCACTAAGTATTAATTCTGAATATATTTATGATACAAGTATTTTTGATAATGTGTGTCATTATGTTAGAGAGAGTACAGAGAGTTGTTTTCTTTTTCTTTCTTTAGAATGGAACAAGTTTAGGTAACTGGAAGATGCTTAGACAAAATATAAGGCTAGAATATTCAATATGTTTTTTCTGCCCTTGAACATCTTGTCTGATTGAAAAGTTACTTCCACCAACTTCAGTTTTCTCATGATCTCTCACTGAAGTTGAGCTTAAGCCATAGGAACCTCAATGACTGAACTAGCATGGGAAAACGAGGCAGATGTCAACCACAGTCTAAAACAGAGTCCCTTATTTTCCCTGCTTTATACTTATTTAAGAGAAAGAAAACACTGATTAACAACTAATACACAGTTAAGGAGTTTTGATTAGTCTGCACAGCCTCTTATGAGGCAATACACAAAAACTATATTGCCCTCTCTTATAAAAAAAAGGAGAAAAAAAATCAGATGCAAGTGAAGGCAACTAGGTAAAGCAAAAGTGATCTGAGAAAATGCAAAGTTTTATCATCCTTCACTATGAAGTAAATCACCAACTTAAAGCTGAACAAGCTACATTCAGCAAGACCAAAAGCTTAACAAAAAAACCTGCAATTATGTGATTACTGCTACATTCTGCACTAGCTACTGAAAACACGTCTAACTGGTTTCAGTCCTTGATATGGCAGAAGTTAATCCTCCTGTAAGATTTTTAGATACCATTCTTAAAATCTCCCTGCCTGAGGAAAATTTAAGGTTAGTCCTTGATTATTTCAGTGATGCAACAAAGATGGCACAATTTCTCTGCCACCCTCTATTGTAAAGCATTTTCTTTTTATTTGCTCAGTTTCTATAGTTTTTTCTAGCTCAAAAAATTACACAAATATTCCCAAAACACAAAAGCACTCTGCTTCTATTATTAAAAGACAGTTTAGCATACAAAGAAAGATCATTAAGAATGTACAACATATACAAGTATTCCCACCTATTTATCATATAACTGAAGAAAGAATTATTTTGATATGTATGGGGGGGTTCCTTCTTCTGCTCACCAGATTCTCCAATACTATAGGCAACCAAGAGATTGAAAGATTTAAAAAGCAATTTTAAAAACTTATTGTTGTTGCTGTTGTTACATACAGAGCTGCTGTATGTAACAAATCACTAGGCTCAGCACTGAAAGCAAATGGGCCAGTGAAGGTTAGGGACTCCTGGGATACATGTATACAGTACAGCTTTAAACATTGCCAAGACATGTAAACTGCCACATAATTAGACCTAATACTAAGCAATACTGTGCATTCTATTTACTTCATTATTTCTCTTTTGCTGTAAAAAGTTGCAGGGTATTATTCAAAAGGGTTTACCTGTATTTAAGATTTGGAGCCTCTGTTTGTATGACTCAGCTCTTTATAAGGTTCTGTCGTTTTGCTATTATGCTTCTCTCTCACTATCTACAGATGTGAAAACTGTAGTATCAGGCCCTAATAGTTACTTTCTTAAAGGAAGGGAAAACAAAATGGGGAGTGGCAAATACTATTTTCTTTGGGTTTTCTCCTTGATTGAAAGTAAAAGTTTATAAAATTTTTGATTAAAAAAAAAAAAAATCACTGAGTCTAAGTTTGTTAGAATTAGTTAACTTTTCTATCAATCTGAAGACACCTGTAACATGTTAGAGACTGGCTATCCTGACTGTTTTTTAAATAGTGCCACATATACATGCACAATTCAACAAGCCCACAGTGACATGCAGTGACAGCTCAAGGAAGTTATGGTGGGGAAGGAAGTAAAAAGTGCTTTTCTGGCAACACTGGTGGGTGTGGGGAAGTGGTCTGCTGCATGCATGCTAAATATGGTGGAACATTTAGATACCCTACCTGAGGGGTGATCCGATGAGCAATGTAGGAGGGGTAGGGTTACTCCCTGCATTGTGCCGGCGTCGTACTGCCTGACGCCTAAATGTGCTGCGCTCACGACGAAATGTGACAGCCTCCTCGCTGGCTTGTGCTGCTGCATCAAGACAGACTTTAGGTCAAATCAGAACCCATCCTAGTTACGTACACAGCAACTTAAGACTGCTTTCTTCCCGCTGACCCTCCCCAAGTTAATGAACGTGACTTGCAACAACGAATCTAGCTTATGCCCTGACTGTTCAAATAACCTGCCTTAAGACAGGATCACGACACACAGTTATTAGCAAAAATCTGGGTGCTTGGGGGTTGTTCTTGCATATACAGATTACTTTTTATTTACCCCAGATCCAAATAGCCAGGTTGTAAAACAAGTTGGATATCCCAAGTCTCTTCCATTTACACAGGGCAGGAAGGGACAAGACTGATCTTCCCCTTTATCTCATTTAACAAATAATTAAGAAGTCTAGAAGACAACCTAGCAAAGTCGTCATCATCATCTCAATTTTAGAACTTCTGCCAAACAGGTAGGGCAGAGGTTAACCTCATCGGGACTCTTTCAGGAGACAAAAAGAGATTCACTTTTTTTTCCTGGTAAGCAGCAAGGGATACATTTTGCTCATTCTACACTAGTTACAATATAATTTACAGAAGCAGGGGGTTGAGAATAAGTGAAAGAATAACTTCTTTGTAAGGATTGATGGTTTTGCTATTTCAACTACCCAAACAAAAGGTTTGGTTCACTTATAAAGCAACATTGTAAAAAACAGTCATGGGATTCAAATATTTATCCACATATTATCCCCTAAAATCCACCTGTGCTCCTTAAGCTTCACAGTCTGAACAATTTCAAACTTGGACTGCTTCATGGTGGGTCTACAATCCAAGAGTCTTCCTCCTGAGCCAAGGAAGCTCCTGGCCAATTTGAATGCAGAGTACTAGAGAGTATAAATGAACAGGCCACAGAGAGAATAGGGTTTGCCAGGCAAGTGAAGGAGGAGAAAAAAAAAAACTGCCATGAAGTCAATGCAAGAGAAGAATCACAATACTGACAGGGAAGTCACGGTTTGGTAGCCAAGTTACTAGCTACTAGAGTGAGAAAACCAAGAATTGTGTCAAACCAAAAAAAAAAAATCACAAAAAACAAAAACACAAAAAACCAACTCAGAGAGCAAGGTTTTTTTTGATGGCAGAAAGATCACAGGCACAAAAGCCCATTTTCTTTCAGCACAGTTCAGATTACAACATGGCTGTCATTAAGCTTTCAAAACTTACCAGCAAATATTCTAATGCTGGTCTACAGGGAGTAGCAACCTATAGCAACCTGCTTCTGCTGTGTATTACTGCCACAGCTGAGGCAATAAAGACTGCAGGGAACAAGAGTAAGTCCATCCATGAACCACAGGTTACTAAGAGAATACTATAAGTGAAGCTTCAATCTGCAGCTTGCTTTAAAAGCAGAGAAGCTACATGAAGAGATACACTTTAACATCAATATCCAAGTATACAAGCATTTCATTACCAAAACACCAAAAGTTAAGGGCGTCCTTAATGAGGCCCTTTCTTGTATTTTTAGGAAAACTGTGGGATTTGTTCATTTTCTTATCAGTCCTCCACAACTGTTTTACAATTCTAGGCACAAATAGATTATACTTCTTTTTAAGTGTATTTTGGCAAGAATTCAATAAATTTCTCTTGTGGTTTAATATACAGCTTCATTTTAATACACTGCCTAATTTCTTCAAGGATTTCTTTACAGCTCTCGCACTTGAAGTACTAAGCAAGTAAAACACACTAAACAAGACATTATGAATCCTGACACACTAGGTCAAAATTGCCCACTAATTGTGGGTGCCTATTTGTGAAACTCATTTTTTCTGGTATACACATCAGCATACAAAAATTCATTCACAACACAGCTTTCACTGACTTCAGATGCAAAAGCAATTCAGGTAATCAGGCCATAGTTGATCACCATGAAATAAAGAACAGTGACTAGTCTTAACTGAAATGTAAATATCAGAATTACCATTAAGATGGTAAACATCAGCATTACATCGGAATTGCCATTTGCAACTACTTAGCAAAAGCAGCATTCAAGTGTAATTCTTCAAGGCGGCATACTTAACACTGACAACATCTGGTTTTCTTTCCATGTCCTTTATCCAGCAAACATAACCTTCCTCGATAACTGAAGCCCAGACTACAGAAACACAAGAAGTCCCTCCTACACAGCTCCAGTTTATCACTAAACCAAGTCCACCTCAAGGACTGACAGAGGCAGTGTCCTGCGGGAAAAATACCAATATAAACATGTTCGAAAAAAACCCCCACATGTACTTGGGGATTAAATTCAATGCTGCACAGGCAAATAGCTTTGTCATTTTCTAACGTTTAATTATTTTACTTTAACCTTTAAAAGTCAAAGTAGATTTTGATGTAGCTTTCTACCTAATGTACCAAGAGATTTTTGATTTATCCTTAAACTTTTGTTCAATGCACATCTTCTTTATGCGTTCTTCCTGAATGTAGGTGGTGACATCCAGGATCACTAAGCAAGTCTGAAGGTTCTTTTGAAAAGATTGCAGGGCTTTTCAGACCAACCACCTCCAAGTCTGCTAACATTATGCAATATCAAGAAGCTACATGTGGAAACTATGACTAAGAAAGTGAAGGGAAAAAAAAAAGCTAGCTGAGCAGAGACAATTAGTTTGAAGTGCAGAAAGCCAAACCAAGCAAAAATGGGGTTTGGTTGTGGTTTTGTTTTGTTTGTTGGGTGGGCTTTGTTTGACTGGTTTTGTGGAGAGCTTTTTGGTGTTGTGGGTTCTTTTAATATCATTTTAAAGAACACACACAATTAAAGTAACATATACCAGTACAGAAAGTTACCTGTGTTAATTTGTATTATTTGTGTTTCTACTTGCCTTTAATAAGAAGGAACAGTGCAACTGCTTGTGAGTTCACTAGTAGAAAGTACAATAAAGTTCCTAAATTACCCTCTATCATTATCTGAGAGCAGTTTAATCATGAAGGAAATTACTCTGTTTTAAAATAAATAAGCTTCCTTTAATATTTACAATCCGATATACACACTTGTCCAATACTGCTACTTTCAACAACTTACTCTAGTCTCCAGAAACGTAACATCCAACATCTACACTCATGGACAAAATCTACATGTAACAGGAAAAGATAACATAGGCTATACAGTTCCTGCTTACTTAAATTATATCAGTAGAGGAAGACAAGCTTTCCAGCTTACAGTGTGTTTGTAAAATGAGTTCTATGTTTGTGTTATTCTACACTTCTGTGCTGAAACACTGCACTTAATTCATGTCAAAACTTAAGTATACGTTTCCTCCGCATGTTGTCATATGAATGTGAGTCCCCAACACTATCTGCTCTCAGGAACAGAAAAATCAAGTTTGCAGATCAGATTTGAAGTTCAAAGTGCATGAGTTTGAAATACAAACCTACATACTACAGATCAATAAAATAAGAGGTGGAGACCTAATAACAAACTTAACCCCTCACACACTTATTCCCAACTATAATATATCTAATTTCAAGGAGGATATAATTTGACTTTTGTATTTGTTAATGAATATGCATTTGCATGCAAATTGCACTAAAATTAATACTTCTGATTGGAAAAAAGCCAAATTAGCAGTTACTTAAAAATTTATGAGGGTATTATTTTGTCATCAGCCACTTGGAATGATACTAAAGTTTTTGACTTAAATGTCTGTAGTTCCTCAAAATTTTAAACAGAACTGAAAACTCATAGTTTTACACTACAGCTATATAACTGTTGTATAATGCCACTAGCTTTAAGAAACAAAGTACAAATATTTTCTTTCAAAGGGGAACATTTATACAAACAAGCCAAAACATTTGCAACATCTCCCTGTACCTATTTACCAATGCTTCTAACCAAAACTTAGAAGATGGAAGCTGAAGAAGCATAATATGAAAAAGGAGAATTTCCAAATTTTATTGCATCAACGAGTCCATTTAATTTTGTTACATAAAAATGCTAAACCCCGTGCCTTACATAAATTCTGAAATACAGATATATTCTTCACAAGAAGATTCCTGGAAATATATGGTATGGAGGTAATACAGCAGTGAAGTATTGATGTGGAAAACCACAAAGTTCTCCAAGGAAAAATTGCAAACATCAGTCTAACTGGAAAGCAAGCAACAACATCAACAACACAAACCAAACCAAAAAAAAAAACCCACAAAAAAAAAAACAAACAAAAAACAACAACACAAAAAAATCCCCCAAAACAAACAAACAAAAAAACCAAAACCAAAACACCACAATGGAAACCATGTCCCTCACACTTCTCAGGGAAGAAGAAAAAGAAAAACAAGCAAAAACAACCCCAAAAAACATCCCTTCCCCCATCACACTAGTCAGGTTAAGCATGGTTAGAGGTGTGCAGGGAATGAAGCAATGCTTGGACATGCCATTTTTCTCCCTATCAAATGGGAAATTGTGATCTAACTATTTTCAATCACTTTAATTACTAAGCCTACATATTCTCAGCAAGAGCTGAAATGAATAGTTTATGGCTCATGCACTCACATAAGCAATGAAATCTGTCTTCTAAAACAGAACATACTTTGCCAAACCAAACAGCTGAAATTTTGTTGTTCCATACTGAGCATCTACATCTCATTTGTGTTCGAAACCTGAGAAAAGACATTCTTCACATGCATTTATGGGTTAACACAACCACTCTCCTCATGGCTGAGGCATTCATAGTTTATTTTCACGTGCCCTAACACTATTTTAAAAACCACACTTGTAAGATACTCAAGCAGAAAGGAATCTGTGCAGTCTGTATCTTCACCATGCAGTTGTTAATCACATTATTATTATGCACCATAATAAAACCTTCAATTGGAGGGATTTCTTATACTTTTCAGGTGAAACATCAAAGTATTGGATTAGAGTATTATAACTTACTATGAATGTCTAATGAAAAATATCACTAATGAATATTTCTAAAGAACAGAGATGTGGGTAGCAAGGAAGAAACAATGAAGAACAGAAGGACATCTCCAAGATACAAACTTCTGCTAAAAATTAGGGCAGAAGAGAATAACACACAATTTAGGAAGGAAAGCAAAGCCCAAGACTTCAGTGTTGTAACTGAATTTATGTGGACAAAAAAAAACAAAGAAGAAAACCAAGTTTGAGACTAGCCTGGCAAAATATTTACAATTATGTCAGAAAAGTCACTACAACAATCTGAAAAGCAAAACACTGTCAAGGAGGGAACAAGCAGGACAATAAAAGTACCTGGTTTGAATTCTGAACCAAACATTTTTACAGACCAGCTTGATTATCAAATTTTTATACTAATGCCAACGACAAAACTAGGAGTCTCAGTTATTCTACTTCACTGTACTTCCCACTTGAGTTATTCTGCTTTTAAAAATTAGGTACACAGACCTCTTGAATCTAATATGTTAATCGACTTCAGGTCAAAGAACTAAAGCTATACCTCATCTGATCCCCTGCCCAATACAGTAGTCCCTATATCCTGGGATTTGGGTATCAGTAGCTAGTATTATGCTTATGTAGCAGACAAATGTTCATAGTCTACATTAATCTTTAGGAAAGTTCATTCTGACTTAGGATTTAGATTTATTCACCTTAAGGAAAAGACGCTATACAGCTTTAGAACACAGCCCTTCCAGCATATGTCGCATACTATTTTAATGTATACACAGAAAGTCATGTTTGCACTGCATGGTCTTAAGTATAACACCAAAGGTTAATTAGTAGCCAACTTTGATACATCCTGGAATTACCTATCATAGCTACATTTAGCAACAACTTGGTTCTTCCATCACAGTTCACAGAGCTCTTAAAACCTTCTCGGCTGTATGCATAACAGTAAACCCAGGTACATCTAAAAAGCAGCATGAAAAAAGTGGCTTATAAACCTAAGCTAGTAGATGGAGGTTCATTTTTATCTAGTATCAAGAATTCCTATTCAATTCCTGTTTGAGATGAATACTTAGCAAATTTATGAACAGCACATGTCAACAAAATTGAATCACTCATTCCAAACCAAGTAAAAGTGATCTAATGTAAGCCTATATATTATCCATAAATACCAGAAAGGGGACAAAACAGACAAGATGGGAGTCCCCACAAAATATACAAAAATTTTGCTTTACTAGGGAGTGATTAACAACTAGTAGATGCAAGATTAATTCCAAGTGTCATTTTATTGTTAAATTCCAAAACTGCAAAACTCCACTGTAGCCTGATACATCATTCCTAACACTGTCTACATCTTTAAGTGTTGAATGGCAACAATCTCACCTCTGAGGTAATGAGATATCCAAGATCGTAGGTAATTCTGTAAAACTCAACCTTTACACACAAAAGCTGTGACAGTACAAATAATGTTTTCAAAGTCATGCTTGAACAAAAACGCAGGTACATTATGACACTGCTAGTTAATATCTAAACAAATCAAGTAATGGGATACAATCTTTTGGTTCCAATAAAGAACCTCATATAGAAGAGAGCGTTTTCTACTTGCCTGATCTGCTTAACTGGATCCAGTTACAGAAGTTGTCCTGCTGAACACATGAACAGAGATAGCTAACATACACACAAGCAATACAGTAACTTTACACATTTTTCAGTTTTATTTCTAAACTCTGATTTCTCATGCAAAACTGTAGTTCGACTGTGAACTGGAAGACTCACAGAAAACAGAGCAGAAGCTCCATCTTCTGTAACTATATTAATTCTACCTGCAGAAAACCTATCTAACTAAAGCCATCAGAAGCATGGAACAGTTCTACAACACAGGCAAAATAAGTCATAACTGCAGACCATGTGCAACATAAGCACAGTAGGAAAAAAGTAATATATTAGTAACAGCTGACATGACCATTGGCTGAATAGCAGAGAACTAAATTGCACTTTTAATTTTGGAAAGGATACTGTGCAATTACAGGCAGATACGCTAAGCATATACGTACAAATACACACAGACTGAAAAGATGAACAGGCTTCCATATGTCATAAAAAATGCTGAACTAACCCAAACTCACAAAACCCTATTTTGCCCGCCTGTAGAGACGTACTGCAGACCACAAACACACAGAAGAACAGTATGAGCTATTACTTCAATATTGCTATGCAATGTACAGAAGGAAAAATGCATTACATTACACGCAGTTTTATTTACAAAAGGGTATGTATGCATCTCAAGAACTTAAAAGTAAATAAACCTTAAATTACAGTAAGCTGTAAAACAGAGTAGCAACTTAAAGGGGGCATCTTTTTCAGTTAATATAGAACTGGGGAGAACACAACTTTTGAGGTCAGTTCAAGTTTTACAAAACGTCACTGTGTCACAGCATTATGTTGGTTCTTTAAACCACTACAAACAGCAATCCAGAAATAGCACACATCTGACAGAAACCAGGCACAGGACAGCGCAAAGGTGGTATTGCCAAAATATCACTGGATATCTAGGAAAACTTTCAGACCTCTAAGCAACTTCATGACTCATCAATTCACTGGCTACCTTTAGAGCCTGAGTAGTTAACAAGGATAACAACTATTGTAAGGCATCTTCCGTTTTTGTTATACATCCACCACGTAGATTTAATTTCAGAATTTTCAGATATCGTTTCTCTGCATTTTAATGAATTGCAATTTCTATTCAAATGCACACACTATCTCATAGCAAGTCATTCAGCACTTCCTGACATCATAATATAGAAATGAAACTGCTAAGTTGTATCTGCAGAAGTGAAATATGTACAAGTCTGTATAACATCCTTCTTAGCAGAAGATTAGTAAAGGCCATATCCATTATAAAACACATTTTAGCACTCACACAAACATGTAAGAATGTACTTTTTAGTTTACTCACTAAAGACTGAAAGATATAATTAAGTTCTAACTACTGATTTAAGTCAAATTTTAAAAATAGGAATGAAAGCTGCTGACTGAAAAGCAGAAGATGGTATTAATATCAGTCTTTTGGTTATCCAGGGCACATTTGTTAATTATTTGTTTCAGAAAGTTATCACAAGCAATCACAATTAAAAATATTTATATAAAATCATAAAATAATCCTTTCAGCAGAAGGTTAGACCAGATTAATTCTAAAAGTCACATCCAACCAATATCCCCTAAGCTTATGAAAATCTGAACCAAGTTTATTCTGTAATTCACCCTGCTGCAAGTAAACAAAATAACTTCTTGATTTTCTCAAATAATTGCTATACATATATACAAATATGGTACGTATTTATATTACACATGTATGTTAAGAAACCTCTTGAAGGTGAAGACAACTAAGTAGTGAGAAATACTGGCTTATAAAGCAACTTCAATTCCAAAAAGTCACAGCATTTTCTCTCATTACTATTAGTCACGGGCAAGCCTAAAGAAGAAAGCCACAATCAAAGATGCAGACAGGTGTTACAAAACCTGTAATATAAGCTATAAATTTGGGGGGGGAAATCCCAACAAAACACACACAAAAGAAAAACCAGTAGAGAACAAGGACAACATGAAGGAATTATTCAGATTGATCATGAACACATAAATTCAATGTAATTAGTGGCTTAATGTTAGACAAGACTGCATAAATATTTAAGTAATGCTGAAGAAAAGTATGTCAATTTTGTTCTTCTTCACAAAAAAGAAAAGAAAAGCAGAATGACAGTAATTTCTCACAATCATAAAAGAAATACTTCCTCTTCTCTTGGTAGTAAGACACATAATATACAGCAAGTGTTAGTAACCATTGACATGACCAAACCTGGAGAACCTGATTCCAGATTGCTTCTTAAAGACAGCCTGCAACCCCTGGGTAAGTAAGACCTGGGCGCTTGCCACTTAAAATACTAACAACTTTGAAATGACCACCATGTAAAATTGGAAAGGGGAAACCAATTAGACCAGGAAGAGTGACAGCAAGCCTTTCCTGCTTAAACTGCTGCAGATGTGTATCTTTACCATCGCTTTGAAATGTGATAAGGCTTGTCTTCCCCACCATTTCATTCTTTAAAGGAGCAAGCAAAATATTTCACAATACACAGCATCAATTAATTAATTCTTTCAGACTACTGACAAGTAGTAAGCACATATAAAGTCTGACATGTTCCATAAGGTAAGGTATATTAATCCTCCTTCGCACATAAGGAAAGAACATTAATAGTTTTAAACAGTAATAACACAAATAACTCTATGCTAAGGGAAGCACAGAGTCAAAATGGTAAATACATAAAGCAGATTATTTATTAGCCAAATTACTCTCAGTAGACATAAAGAAGAGTTGTCACTTTAACAAGGTATAAGAAAAATAAGTGTTAAGTGTTTGGCTTGCAGAGTTAGTACTAGAAGTGCAACCTGGACTCTTTCATTAAACCTACTGCAGAACTCTGTTACTAGAAACAGCAGAGAGAAAGTTAAAAAAAGAAAAAAATCTGCATATATTGGTAAAGTGAAGGCATCTAAATAGGTCTCTACTAACTGTAAACCAGTCAGATTTGATCAGTAATCAATACACAGCTGAAATTTAGCGTGGTACATTTTTTTTCCTCCCCAGAAATTAACTGTACTGATTTTTATAGTTCTTGTGTCAATTATGGGGAACACACACACATAAAAAAACAAACAAACACAAACAACCAAAACCAAACAAAACCACAAACAAACAAAAAATAAAAACAAAAAACAAACCACACATAAAAACCCAAAACAAAACCAAAAGAAAACCCCACTATTGGTCATATCTTATCTCACTGTCAGCTGGAAGCCTCTCCTTTTAAAATGAGAGAGTCACTAGATTTTGTTCAGGCAGTCCATACAACAAGAACAGTAAATTTGCTACAATTTCTCATAAACATTTATGTCTTGATCTACAATAAAATGTTATGAAGCATTTGTGTGCCTAGCTATAGAGATCTAGATTATGTGGTAGCTATTGCCCTCCAACAATCCCAAAACTCAGACAGGTAATCTGAGCAATCCCATACTGTTCTGAAAATGTATTTTAAAGCCACTTATCTTCCATGACACAAGAAATCTTCTCAGTTAAGGCAGTCAATACAGCTAACCAAGAAAATAAACTGAAATGTCATAAAAAGTGATAAAAAAAACTATCAAGAGCTCCAAATTTTTTTTTTAAATGCCACTATTAATCTATATTAATAACAGCTACTACAGGTAAGCTTAGTATTCACATTACACCAAGCAAAGCAATAGTTAGGGAAAAAGGAAACTACATTCCTCTCCAATACTGGAACATTATTGTGTTCACATAATGAAGACAAAAAAGAAAAAAAAAAAAAACAAAATAAACCAAAAGCAAACAACACTGTCTAGCCAGCAATGGCAAGGCTAAGCAAAATCAAACCCCTAAAAGAATTCAGCTTTGTAATCAGACCATTGTAAGAATGCACAATTCAAGGCAGCATGGTAAGGGTTTGGGACTGGTTTTATTTTTTGATACCACCTCAGGCCACATCAGAAAGGCAGCAGTGGTTTGTACTACTCAGCACAACGGAGCAGGTTTGGATTTGATCACAAACAGTGGTTTTAAGATACAGCTCTACTTAACAAAGACTGCTGGTAACAAAACCATAACACCTCTGCCTATGTATTTCCTAACAGTTGTTTGGATTCAACTCCCATTTCCATGTATCTTCCAACACACTATGAAGGAAATGCTTTTTCAGTTTTACTGGGCAGGAACAAAGAATCAGGAGGACATTTAAGTATAGTTTTAACTTAAATCACAGATACCAGACTCATTAACAAAATATGACAAGGTACTTCTGGTAGGTCATTTACTTACCTCCGCTTGCTGATTCTTGCTCTTCCCCATCATGAAATGTAGCCTGGTTTGGTAAGCTATTCCTAGAACGAGTGACTGACTCTAAGTGTGAAGCCCTTCCCAACAGAGATAGCTCATCTAGCACCTCTCCTTCTTTGGCTTCCAAATCAGATTTTGAAGTGGTTAACTGTTTTATGTTACCTGGTGCCATTAAACTATTTGGGTCATTTAAACAAGCTACAGTACCACTGTCCAGACTTAGTACTCTGGCACGGTTCTTGGCACTGTTTGTGCTAGAAGTCCGTCGTGTAGATCTTTTTTTGCTAATTCCTTCAGAGCTTACGTGGGTTTTGTGAGCATTTTCAAGGTCTGTGCCCCCACGTTCTTTAGAAACGTATTTGGTCTTTAGAGCACTGTACTTTCCCTCAGGAGACTGGCACGAATGGGAGGTGGTGCTGGAAGAGCTATCACTGCTGAACTGGTGAGCTGACTGCATACTCGATGTCCTGCTCAAGTCACTTTGATCACTGGAGTCCTCATCGTGACAAAACACAGCACTGTGAGGTTTAGTACCAGATACACCTCGGAAGGAAACATATTCCCTGTGCCGACTTGAATCAAAACTACTAGCCCGCTTTTTTCCTGTCCTTCTCCGGCTGGACTTGTGGGTAGAGGCTGTTCGATGTATTAAACTAGAAGATTTTGGTCGAACATCTCCTTCTTTTTGTTTTCCACTTGTTTCTTTAGAAGCTCTTGAATCTACTAACACAACTAGTTTCTCACTCTGCTCATCTCTTTGTTCAGCAGCCTTCCCAAGCGGCCTGTCAGTTTGTGTAGTTAATTCATTGGCATGTGGGTTCTTATTGGCCTCTTCTGAAGCAGAGGCACCAAGACCTTTCTGGCTGTGCATCTCATCGGATGCATTAGAACCCTTTAGCTCTTGAACACCACCCACAGTGCTCACTTCCACAGCAGTCCTTTCGCTACTAGTCCTTTTATCCGTAGTAGAGCTACTGTCATCCTCTGAGTCAACACCACAGTCTTTTTTCTTACCACCCTTTTTCTCTTCTCTAGGAGATTCCTCCTCGTGCTCTGACAACACGCTTTCTATATGCGTTGAGCTAGTATGTTCACTTTTATAGCTACTGATGGTACTGTTAGTGTCACGATCAGTCCCACTGCAGTAGCTTTCTGTTGAACCACTGCTTCTAGTACTCAGGCTTCTCAGACTGTCCATACTTTTGTCTGCTTTCAAGGATTTGCTCTTCCCACTCTTAGTCAATGGTTGAGGGCTGCTACTTTTCAGAATGTCATCTAATTGAAAAACTCCTGAAATGCAAGAGTTCTCACCCAAAGACTCTCTGGATCCAGAAGGGGGTTTGGAAGCTTCTAATTCACTGACAGGATCTAGTCCTCGTTTTTGCTGATAGAGAGGGAAGTCATTTAGTGAAGCATCTGGAAAAGCAACAGCAGAGCTAGAAGTCCTTGGTACACCTCGTGGTCTGTGATCCTTCCTATACGAGTGAGAATGCAGAGTTACAAGTGAAGCTACTTCTGTGTCACATGCACTGGTTTTAGACTGGTCCACAAGCTGGTTGTTCGAGAGGCACACTTTGTCACTGCTGTCCCTTGGTAAATCCTGTCCAGAGGACAATGAAGGTTGGATGGAGACAAACGAGTCGTTCGACACCAGACGAAAAAGCTTCCGATCAGCTGCCAGATCTGTTTAAACACATATTTAAAAATATTCATGTAGAACGTTCATGTAAGTTATACAGTCTGCCTTAAAACTGCTTGCTTATATCAGACAAAGTAAATAAACTGACAAATCCATTTGCAAGTACTATGGATGAATCACATTATCATTTAAAATTATTTCCTAACACCTGGGAAACCTGACAGGGTTTTTTTAATTAAAAAAAGAAACCATCAATAGCAGCTTAACCTTTGCAGCTAATAAAAAACAATGCAACTCTGACAAGTCCCCAGCCTCCTCTATTGCTTATGTGTCTCAGACTTAATGTTGCACAGGCCTATTGGTATTATAAAAAAACTCCCTATGAAGTTACTGAGTTGGACTACCTCTAAAACTGGTAACGTGAAAGCAAATCATGAGGATTTGCTGTTAGCTCTTGATTACAACAGTAGTTCCTGTTACTCATCACAAGCAGCCTCGTGTAAAAGTGTCCACCTGCAAGTAGCACTGAAAGTCAGGCTACTTTCCCTTTTGGTATTGTCACTAAAAATAGAAGATCTGGAGGCCAAGTTAAGTTTCTATGATTGCTAAATTTTTGTAGAGCATATTTGAACAGGTGCAACTTAAACTTCAAAACAGTTACATTACTCAGCTGAAAGTAGTAGAACCTTGCTCCCTATTACAACAGCATGGCCACCTGTGATGCTTTATTTCAAACATCCTTTCTGCACTCAAGCACATAGTAATAACTGAATCATCCATGTCAGTCTAATCACCTATTAGTGATTAGACTGGCAAAAATGAACCATAGTATTCCCAGAGTTAATTTCCTGCTAATCACCAGGTATTTTAAAATCAGCAAACAAAAAGATTTCCCTACAGTTTTATGCTCTATTTTAAACTGAGCAGGTTTTTTCCTGGCAATGAAGATAAATGACAAATGAGATCTTCAGTTGTCCAGTTTTATTTCAGAACACAAGCTAGCAGTTTCCTTACATATAAAGAGCAAAAAAATAAAAAAAGGAAACACAAAGCTCTGATAACTTATATCTTAGAAGCAGTCTATAGTTCCAGAAACACAGAACTCTGCATAGGATTATTTACTTTATAGAAAAGCCTTCCAGATTTTAAAAAAAATACATTTGTCTGTACTGGAAAGCAAAACAAATAAGTCTACAATGAAGCCCCGGAATCCCAGGCCACTTGTGGTATAAGAGATACTGTCTAAAGACATGTAAGCTAGTTATCTTTCAGCAGTAAGGTGACAATAAAGATTTATTATCTGCTGGAAGATGTCAGAACAAGAAACACATAGCAAAAGAATAACGTTAAAAGCATTCCAACTGTGCTTCCCAGAAACCTGAGTAATTCAGAAAGGAAACAGAGAACTTCAAGATACCTTTTCTTAGAGTCTTATCAACAAACTGCATGAATTTATTTAGCATATTAAGCAAAGGGTCTCTGGTAACAAAATACCATGTTTAACATTGAGAAGAAGAAATTTTACCTTGTTCTTCACTCCCTTCTTTACACAGACTAGAACTCTGGCCAAGACTCAAACTGATATCATCAGAGGTCTTGGCAGTGTCAGTATCACCTGTGAATTTTAAGAAATAAGAGTACTAGTGCTCAAAGTATTAACACATACATTTACATACACTGCAGATTTCTTAGTTGTCATCAAAGACATGCTTTTCTTTCTTCATTTGAAGGTAAATAATAATCACAAGCAACACAAGATTTATCTTTTAGAGACAAATATTGCCTACTCTATTTCATTTACCTTAGAAAAACTAGAAAAGTATCTTCCACAGAACCCAACGGAAATAAGAGATTTTTTTTTCTTAAAAATCTATCTATTTGAATATTTCTTTTTGCATGGTTGCCTATAAAAAGAGGGGTAAACTGTAAGAAAATATTTGTAATGATCAAAAGGGTAAGGAAAAAAAATAATCAGGAAGGTGACAAAAATTCACATTTGATTTTGTCTTATTATTGGCTGGGTAAATTTACAAGATCATAATTTTGCATATTACAAATAATTTATCTTTTCATCTAGAGGAGTTCACAAGGGATGTTCTGGACAACAGTTTTGCTAGATGCAAAGCAACCAGAAATAATTAAGTCATTGAAATACAATACCAGAAGGGTGGTTGGTTGCAGTGACTTGAAAATGCTAGGGAAAAGTGCACCCAAACCAATCCCTTAGCTCTGCATTGATAAGCAAAGGAAAAATGTGTCATTACATAGTAAACAGAACATGGACTCCATAATATCCTCTCCTCATGTTTTAGTCACATAATTGGCAAGTCCAAGGAAGATTTCTCCCAATTAGTAAATGCTGTACTTAGCTCACAAAAAGAAAAGTTTTGACGATAAGGTAGATGATATTTGGAAACAACATAGGAAACAACGTAGTAAATAACATAGTGATTTGAAGTGCTTCTGCATGGTAATTTAAGGAGCAGCTAAAAATCTCACCTTTGATGGTTGCTGCTGTTCCCAGACGAGATAACCCAGATCCAACCTAGAAACAGGGGATTATGTAAAAAGTTGTAAATTTTCAGAAAATAACCAACTGTTGTTTCCTATTACTTCAATGTATGCATTTGTCTATACATCTAGGAGAGATTTTTAAAGGCACAAAAACATCCAACAGCATGGCACTATAAAATTCTTTGTGACTTGATGTGTTTCCACTGCAAACAGATGACAACAAGGCATGTAATTATGCATCTAACTACATGACAGCATTATTCTGTTTCTTAGCCAGTGTTCTTACAGATTTTACTATTTGATTTGAGAAACAGTTTTTAATCTAGGAATTTTTCTAGAAAATACTTAATGCGGCAACAAAGTACTGGAGCAGTGGCACATGGATAACTACTGCTGCAAAGCTGAATGTTTAATGCAGTGATCACGGTTGTCTAAAATCACACAATATGCTGAGTTGGAAGGGACTCACAAGGATCACTGAGTCCAAACCTTAGCTCTGCGTAGGGCCATCCCCAAAAGTCAAACCATGTACCTGAGAGCATTGTTCAAATGTCTCAAACTCTGTCAGCCTTGGTGCTGTGACCACTGCCCCAAGGAGCCTGTTCCAGAGCCCAACCACCCTCTGGGGGAAGAACCTTTTTCTAATATCCAACCTAAACCTCCCCAACACAACTTCAGGCCACTCGCTTGGGTCCTGTCACTGGTCACAACAGAGAAATCACCATCCCCTCTGATTCCCCTCATGAGGAAGTTGTAGACTCCAATGAGGTCTCCCCTCAGTCTCCTCTTCTCTAGGCTGAACAGACCAAGTGACCTCAGCTGCTCCTCACACTGCTTCCCCTCAAGGCCCTTTACCATCCTGGTTGCCCTCCTTTGGACACACTCTAATGCTTACAGAAAACAGTATCTTAGTATAAAACTTACCTGTTCAACACAATAAACACCAAGCTAAATCCAGAAAGTGCTTCCATATGAAGAAATATATATTTTTTCAGGATTAGTTTTCACATTCGATGGCAAACCAGCAGGCATGTACCTCCTCATATGAAAAAAGAGCTAGCCATTTAGGTTTGCAATCTACCTTTCTACATACAACCTATAATCCACAACAGATTATTTTGCAGAGATGCTACAGAGAATTTAGTCTTTTCCTTCAATAATATTTTCAAGACCATCTCTCAAAGAGCTACAAATAGCACAAAAAATGCATGTGCCAAATAATTAAACTACTCAGAAATATAGAAGAGCACTTAAAGGCAAAATCTCAACCCAAGATACATAAAAATGATGGCCATTTGACTTTCAGAGATATATATATATAGACAGATAAATACAGATATACATACATACTTATTGGGATGCTGTTTATCAAAAGTCCCTAGTTCAAATGACTCTGGGGCAAAGGCATAATTCTACCAATTCTTTTCTGTACACACAGCAATTTCAGGTAACCTGAAGATGTGTGCAGCCATACCACAGAGGAACAATGGCTTCGTTATGTGTAATGCAAAAAAGCAGCTAAGAGCTTGTTTAATGCATTTTCTTCATTACATTGTCACATACACTTTTAGTTAGTCATTCTGTCATGTTTCAATGTTTTTTTCCCATTCAGTAATATGCCTTGCTGAATGCTGCAGCTGAATGCAAATGCATCAGCACAGGAAAGCTACTTCATACAAAAAACTGAACAGAACTCAGATGCTAACTGTTCACATTCCCTTCTGATGCTACAAATTCAATTGCAAGGGACTAGTGAATACTACTTTTATTAGGACAAACACATTTTAAACACTACACTTTCTTTCACAGTAGCTTGAACTTCTTCACATGCTTTAACATTACAACAGTTATAATATGTTTGAAATAGTTTGTTTGCCAAAGACCAGTCAAAGAACTAGTCTGGGGATCATGTTTTTATCTTCCTACATGGACCATTGTTTCCTATTCCTTTGAACTACCAAATTCCTACCAAATGCCTACTTGCTTCAAAGGAGAAAAATCTATTAGAGTATCTATGCTGCATAACGGAGCATTATTCAGATGAAACACCACCATTAGCATACCACCTCACCTTGCTATCTACTGACTGCCCAGAGAGCTAATTAGAAGAACATGATATTGTAATACCACACCAAAGATTTCCATGTCATTCAAAAACAGGTTCTGTATCTTTAATATGATGCTGCATTGCTCATTGTCAACAAAACCGTACAGTATGGCCAGCCAATCTACTTGTCCTCGTGAAGGGCTGGTAAAAGAAAGATGCCACGACCAGTAAAACATCATAAGACAAATAGAAGAAAGAATACATCCAACGCTATGGAAGCTGAATGCATAAACCTCGTAGACATAATAAGGAAACAGAACAACTTCCCCAGTGAAATTACAAGGCAACTAGAGCATAACAAAGTTGCATTAAAATGTAATAAAGCCACATTCTTCAGTACTTCCATCTTGCAGGAGTCCCTGTTTATTGCTTTCTTCCCACTCCTGTTGAAGTGTCAAAAAAGTGAAGATTTTGAAGAGGTCATCCAAAAATAAACAGTTTTAGTCTTTCCATTTCCAGTTTATCTTGCTTTGTATGTTAGCAAACTAACATTTTTGACTGCAGAGTCTGAATTGTCAGGAATAATAACTTTCTGAAAGTCATTTACAATTGCAAGAGATAATCAGGAGTGGATACATTCTAGGACGACTTAACAGAAGCCTCCTCAAATACAGCATTTAAATTTACTAATTAAATGAAGACCAAACAAAAGTAATGAGGAAATTTAAGTTAGAATATAAGGACAAAGATACAGTTTGAGCTCACAGATACCAAAATGACCAGGGAATCCCACCACAATGGGTTCTTGGCCCTTATCTGACCATGCTCTGAGCCATTCTGATTTACTAAATCAGAAGAGAGCTAACAGCTACTGTCTCTCATGAGACAGTAAGTTCCCTTACAAAATCCAGCCATTTATAAAGTAAATACAAAACAGGATGAGAAAGACCTATACTGCTGGGAGAGTGCAATGCCATCCTAATAAAGCAGTTCAATACAGAAACATAAGTGGTTTAATCTCATACAAATTTTAAAAATATAAAATAGTAAGAAAAGTTACTGTACAGATTGCAGAGCCAGCAGTACTAAAGCAACAACCTCAGTAGCTTTAATTCTTACCTGGTTGTTTGGATCTATCCCAGCATAAGAATTGCGTGAACTACAGCCAACAGGGGGAGTTGCTTCTCGTATAAACTCTGACATCTCAATCCCTCCACCAGGATCACTAAGAGAAACACAAAAGAAAAAAAAATAACATTAGCCTACCAGTTAAACCTAAGTTTGTCTATCCTGAATGCAAATTCAAAACAATTTTTCCCTTTTCAAATATCCAGAGCTCAAATATATCCCAGTATCTCAGATGAATACCACCTATTTGACACAGGAAGCTCAGCCAGAGCTGGAGCACCCTACGTAGTGTCATAGAAGCTGCAGTCCTAAGTCCACTGTCACCAGCCAACACAAACTGTGAAGACTCAGGAGCTACAAGGCATTCTGCAATGCTGACATACTAAATTCTGTCTCTATGTACACACATGTAACTTCTGGATCATCTGTCCAACTATAATACCCAGAAATCCATCAACAGAAAATGTACTACACAGAGCTTTTTCAAAGACCATGGAAAGGACTCCTGGTCTTTTCCTTAGACTGAATCTAGGAGCAAACACAAGGATGGTTAATCAAGAAAGCCACACACTGTCAGTAAAAGTTATTGGACAGGCAGAGACATATAGGGACATGGTATCTCTCTCCCAGGAATGCAAACCACATCTTTCTACCCAAAAATAACTTTCCTTCAGATACTTTACAGGCCCTATTAAGATATATTTTCAGGTACAGCATATGTATCATTACATCCTAGTGATTTCACACTTTCAGGATAAATAACTACTGGTTTGAAAGTATTTTCTAGATCGACATCACCAAATTGTAATTCAACATAATTCAGCTTGTGAAAGGCAGATATTATATGAAACATAAGCAAGTTGGATCTATCCATTAGGACAATGAGGTGTGAAGTAAATTGAGGACTAGAACACAGGGATACAACCTAGCACCATTTGTTGACTGCAAAGACGGAGAAGTTGAGGCATCCTTTTTCCTCTCCCACTGCAGTTCTCTTCAAACATCTTGATACAAACTTCTGAACATAAGTAACTGCAGAGTAATTTGACACTGACCCTCTCTGCTTCATCCCAAAGATAAACAACTGCCTCCCAATAATCAGTGATTCTGATCTGTGGCAAGTCCACTCCAACATTTTGCTGGAGAAAGTACGTATGCACAATACTTCTCTGGCTGGACCAAAAAACTAAAGATGAAGCCCCTCTGGAGAAGGGGACAGAAAAATAGAAGCACTGCAGGGCTTACTTAATAGACAGCTAGTCTTATAGGAAAGTCTCGTGCAATAAGACCAACACCTAATGGGGTGGTCTGCACAGGGCCAGGAATTGACTCTATGATCCTCCTCATGGATCCCTTCAAACTTCGCATATTCTACAATTCTAATCACTTTTGTAATATACAGCCATCAATCTAGGATATTATATCTAGGATATTAGTCTGTAGACTAAAGGACCTGAGACATGATTCATTCTGCAGCATGACATTTCAAGCTATTGTAATCTTAGAGAAGCATAAAGGTACAACCTTGGGAATCATTCTAGATCATATAAGAAGCCCGTGAATCTTCCTACATCAAAGAGATTACAAAAAAGACAGTCTGAAGTTAGGAATATATTACTTCAATAAAAATAAGTTAACTTAAAAGACAACTAGCCATTAGTTAGCAGAACAACTATGGTCCAACTCTAGTAAAATAAAGAAGTGAAAAGCCACCATTTTGGTACAGCTCAGCAATGAGACATAGGCATGCTCTTAGTGATGGCTGTTTATAGAGTCCTCTCTGATCTAATATTATCAATTATGCTAGAGACAGGTAAGGAAAACGAATAAAAGAAGATACAGAATTCAGCTTCAATAATTACCACCAGCTTTAGCCAAAGTACTCCTTATGTAAATATTTTAAGAATACATAAGGACATAACACGAAATTAAAGACTAAACTGAAAAATTCTCAATGTTTAAGTTCAACATACATTACAATGACAACAGCAGGTATAACAAAGAATGCCTCTCACAAAAAGATGAAATCCCTTTCCTGCTTGAATAATTCATTGAGAAATACTGTATGTGATTAAAGTACACCCTATGAAGTAGAAAAATAAGCCATTGCAAATAAGCTCTCATGCATAGAACTGGGTATTTAGCCAGGGTGGAAGAAGGAGGCAGTTTTGTCTAAAACTGAACCAACAGATACCAACATAAATGACACCACAATCCCACACTGCCACTCTACTCACAGCTTCTATATTCTGTGACACACACAAGATAATGGATTAACAAAAGCTAGTAACAAACGACAAATAATGTCCACGGGAAAAAGCAGGTAATACAGATTCCTAGGACTAACCATTGTATGCCCAAGTATCTGGACTATAATAGCACAAAGTCCTTTAGGAGCTATTTGATGCTACCACTGTGGCCATTCCTTTCTGCTTTGAAGTTCCACAATCAGTTTCTTACAGTTTCCCGACCTCATACCTTAGAGCAAGTGCTACACTTCTCAGCTTGCAAGCAAAATAACTGCAGTGAAGTTATCATTCAAACTGAGAAGACTGAAAAAATTACGTACAGCTACCTGCAATGGAGATTGCCATGCAAGAGGCATTCAAAGATCACATAAAACAACTTAAAACTAATATTTCTAGTTATTAGTAACTTTCCTAAATAAAATTACTATCTGCAGGTATATTACGTTAGCATGTCAGAGACTAACCAGATGTCTGAAGAAGGTGTAAGTCTACATGAATTCAAGAGCTTAAAATCTGACTTAGGCTGATTGACTAAAGGAATCTGATATTCAGACCAGAACTTTGAAAGAGAATTTGGAATAAGCAATTTTGATTTCTGGACAAAGCAGAGAAAGAATTTCTTTTGAACACCTTCTTCTGTCCTTAATTTCCAACTCAAATAGCAGGATAGCTAGTTAGGAGGCTGCTCTCAAAACACAGGACCAGAGCATGTACTGCAAATGCTAGGTCACAATAGCTTGAAGTATTAAAAGAAGTTTTCTTTCAAGTTTGAATCACCAGTCAAAAATGCAAACCAACTCCAGACTCAAAAACACTCTGCCAGCCACAGAAAACTGCAACAGTAAACAGCAAAGGTAGGGCAAGAGTTCTTGAGATAACATGTTTTAAATTTTATTTCTCTTGCTCATACTTGTTTAAGCAGACTGTACGTATCTCAAAGACAAAACATTCTTCAGCTGTCCAGAAGTACAAGTGAAATTCATGCAGCATCTCGATTACAGCTCCCCCATGCTAATGGAGATCGGGAACAGCAGTGTCACCACATTAACACTTTATGATACTTTGAACCACAGTAGTCACTGACACAAGAAAGAAGCCATATTCATACACCCAGAAGTAAAGACTGACTGAAATGTTTTGAAGTATCTATGTGGGTCCACTGATACTCAACAAATATTATGCTTGTAGTGCTTCTTCTACCTTTTCTGTGAAACCAGGAGCCTGTATCCTCATTACTTGCTTTCATGAAACCTCACAGAAGAATTACTAACACCTGAAGTATATAAACAGCAAATGCACTAGAAGCTACAGAAAAAGGGAACTCACATTCCTATCTCTAAATTAAGACTAATTTCTTTCAAAACCATTAACTAGAGAATTTCAGCTTTTTAAAGAGCACAGCAAAAAAATAAACAAGGCATTTCTAAAGGAACAGTAAGTTGTTCTTTGCTTAAACATGCCAAAGTTTCACGGAAAGATTAAAAACTTTTAGTTCGATCCTGTTCAAAAAACAGTGTGAACTGAAGATAAATGAGCAGTTCGAGTAAGCCTACAGATGACAGCACACAAGTTGTCAAGATACCTGAAAGCACCACTTCACAGATAAACATCTTCAGAAAGAAAGAACAGCAGTTCTTAGAAGCTAACAGAATCCCAAACATGACTTTGGAACAGAAACCAGACTATTGCTTAATTCTTCAAAAATACTACTATGTGGTCTCAGGGAATGTGGGCATAGCAGGGTGAAAACTCTAGGATGGCTTTGCAAACTATACTATACACATTTATTTGGTATCACATGCTGTAGTCTAAGCTATCAAAACTAATATTCTGATTATGCAAATATTAAAGACAGTATGTCTGCTTAGATCTCCCCTATATCCACCTTCTGCAAGGAGAGTAGAGTTTAAAAAGAAAATCCTACATACACACTCTCTTCCCAGACAGGTTTGGTTTTTTATTAGTGTTCCAATTTAACTTAAGAAGGTTACAGCTCAATATTAAACACTCACTCTACATCCCATCTACTAGTTTGATTATTACCCCAGAGTTCTTGTAAGCTTCCAGGCAAAGATTAGTATATACTGTACATCCCACTTACCAAAAAGTAACTCCGTAATTTCTGCATTGACCTTGTTCCCAGTTCTAGTTAAGAGACCTGAAAGTGGGAACAAGGATCATATAAAAGTTAATGAAACTTTAGTTGGCAAGCAGGACACACAGCATCAAACTAACCTCTACTTCTGAGCTCACAATGCTTATAATGTAGTAACTTGTCCCATGTCAACTGCTCCCTAGACAAAACAGAACTGAAACATCCAGAAGTAATTCACAACTCTAGTAGAAATTCCCTTGCCAAGTTTGGGCTACTGTTTTGGAAGCAAAAGCTACATGGCAAAAAAACAAAAACAAAACCCAAGCCCACCAAAAACCGCTCAAGAGACAAAACATCTAAAGATCACATCTAAAACATGCATTAACAAGGCTGCATTGAAACAGAACAGACCACTGTTTACTTCCATGAATTTTATTAAGCAGAGTAAGCATTAATATACAATTAGGGAAACAGTCTGCCAAAATAGCTCAGTACAGTTTTAATAAGGTATATGGTGCTCTAAACAGAGTCTCAATTTAAATCAGCAGGTTCTGTTGCCAAACACAACATGGAAAAAGGGGCAGGTTATAAAAGATTGATACAAGAAGTTACTGTATATCAACTTTAGAGGAATCTAAGACACCATTTTTGCTAACAATACCTGAGCTGAGAGTAGACACAGAAGAACGCAGGACCCATCTCAGGAGAAGCTACCCTATATGTACACACAAAGTCCTTTTGCTTCTAGGCTGAGCATTTTCAAGAGCAGCAGTTTAACACTTCCTTTCTTTAAGCGTCCTAATAAACAGACTCAAGAGGCTTCTTTCAACTACATTTCCTTATAGCACATGTATCCATTTAGAAGTTACAGGTTTGGCTTTTATTAGTAAGACACACACAACCTTATTACAGTCAGGACAGCATATTAATTGCCTCACTTTGAAAACTGTTCATGGCTACTAGTACCAGAAGCTCACAGACAAGAGAAAGGTCTTCTTTAAAAGTTAACAATTCAAGGTTGATTTATTTCATACAGTTTAACTTTGTAGATAGCCTCAATTATCTGAAGGCAGGCAGAGGTTTTGATAATAGAGCTCATAACACATCCACAGTCTGATCAGACTGGTTAGGCTGGCCTTGTTGATGAGTCATCTTTTGCTCTTCTTTCTCCAAATAGTCTGGTCAGAGAGGAAAACCTCTGGGGTTTTTTATGCTGGCAACAGTAGAGATCTGTGGAAAGCAATCACCTCCTATTGACAGTACTTCAGAATCATTATCTTCATTACTGAGATGAGTAATTCCAGAATTTACTAGTTCATAGGACAGTGCTCTTCTGAAGAAAGACTGTAGCTGGAGTCAAGCATTGTATTTGACTCCTGTTTTTTAAAAACTAAAATTGAAACCCAATCAGACATTCCTCCTAGTGATAAAAGAATTAGCAAGCAGTACATGGTCTTTGACAGCTAGATTTTTAGTATTACATCTATTGCTGAAATAAAATTACTTGTACTAGCTGTGTTAAGTGTCTAGTGACCTAATCGGCCACATTTTCCATGCTATTGTTTCAGTGCTTCCAGCACATTCAATATTGTTCTGGAACGCCTCCGGGGGAGGAACCAGGAAATTAACATGAATACATCATTTCAAACCTAATAAATAAATAAGTCTGCTTTTAAAGACCAGACTTAAAACAGTCTTTCAGAACTACACAGGTCTATATCTATATTTCTCAGTGTTTATCTCAACCGCCATCCCAGTTACACATCTGATGAAGGCAGGACTGTTTATCATTTGAAGCAGTATACAAACATCAGCAGACACCTTACCTGGGCCCATTGCTGTCTTTCCTCTTGGCTGAAACATTGCTTTGTTCTGTTTTTGCACCTCTATCCATATGCTCACTGGCATTCCTCTCCACAATTTCTCCCTCATCCAGTGCCCTGTGCAAACGGTAATTCACCATCTTCAAAACGATAAAGAGAGCTGCTATCACCGGGCAGTAGACAGCTACTATCATCATGGAAGAAGGAAGAGCCTTTCAAAAAAAAGTAAGAAAGAGTTAATGAACACAAGGTCAAATACCCATAAGAATACCCTTCATACAGTTTGGCAGTTTCTTCCGTGGAGAAAACACTGATCATACTGAAAATTAGACCATCTAGTCCGTTTTTGTGTGAAGAATGTTAGAAGTCTGGCAACACAGAAAAAAGGAACAGCTGAACTTCAAGATACCAAAGCGCAACAGCAGCATCATAAATAAATCTGTGTCACTGAAGCCTGAGAACCAAGTTCAACTCTCATTCTCCTTTCACAGATTATAGAAATACAAGACCTAGACTAGGAAACTTACTGCTAAGCATGATCTTTTTGTGTGGCACACAGTATTTCTGATTAGCTGTTATGAATAAAAAGAGATGGGAAGGTTTTAAGCAACTTGGAAACTAAACCTAGCACAGGATGTGATCTTATTTCAGGGACAGTACACAGCACCAAGTCCATTTTTGAAAAACTGTTTCAAGTTTGACAGCATGGCTGGATGTGAGAAAACCTGCTTAGATACCAAACAGAGATGTTTTGTCTTCGCTTGTCAGCCTCCAACAGCTACTCCTGCATGACAAGATACTGATCAGTCACAAAAGCCAAACTTTTTCCTAGTTGCATACAAAACAAAAAAAAAGTGTTTATATTTGTGACTCACACGCTGAGCAGCAGTCCTCAATAACCTGCAGACCACAGGCTGCAAAGATTATTTGTGTTAGATCATTATATGTTCATGGAAAAGGAAGCCAATTCATGTTCCGAAGAAAATTTTTCAGTTGTGTCAAAGGTGGCCAGAAGCCACATAAAAAACCTCAGTCCTGAATTCAGCTTTTGAAATTCCACTCTGAGTTAAGACTTCTCATGCAGCTTTTGCAGAGGTACATAGGGATTTTACAGATCAATCACTTCAGCAACAGGTAATGATTAAGTACAGTCTAACAGCTATTTAAAAGCAACGTTCAGAGTACTAGTTGAACTGCAGATTTCACTTCAAGGCTTTCATCCTTCTAATTTATCTTTTATTCATATTTTTAACTTTGCCATTTCACTAGGCAGTCACTAAACAAAATGAGATACTAACTCTTAGTATTCATCCAAAAGCAGACTACTTCCCTTACACAAGCGAAAGTGTTCACTGCATCACCATCCCTTACCCCACTGATGGTGTAGTTTGAGACATACCCTCAAAAACATATATACACATAGACATATGACAATCAGAATTAACCAACATTTGATATTCAGCATGAACAATTATTTAGTAGATGACTAGAACAAATGAACTGGTTTTTTTTAGACTTCCAAGCCTAAGGAGACTTCCAGTCTCCCTCCATATACAGACCATTACAAGAGAAGAGTCTTTATGGTGATCAAAGCCCCCTGCACATCTTGTAGAATCAGAAGGGGAAAATTACTAGAGAATGAGACAAAGAGCCCTCTCTATTCTGCACATAAAACTAGTTTTAGTAATTCAAAAGATCTGATTACAATATTAATATTTCTACATATTCAAGAGTTTAATAGTCCTAGTAGTACTGGGAGTGCTTGCCACACAAGCGATGAGTTTATCAAAGCAAACTGCTTAAAGAGATCTCCACATACAAAATACTGTACTAATAAAGGGAACAAAAGAATAAATATTTTTAAGTATTGTATTGACTGCTGACTTCAGAACAAAACCAATTCTTAATCTGGCTGCTCTCACTTTCTGGCTGTAAGCAAAGCCAAATAATCAATATAACATTCCTAAAGCCAAACAAATATAAATAATTGAATCTGGAATCAATCAGGAGGCAAGTTATTTATTAGGATTGTTTTGTTAAACAGATCAAGTTAAACTTACCTTCTCCTCCAAAACAAGTTAAGTCAACACCTAATACAAAATTTGAAGTAGGCCAGGCAAACTCAGCTGAAGTATGCTAACTTAGATTTTGCATGCTGAGCTGGACAACACATTACACCAGGAGATTTACTTCCCAAGCACTACTTCAGGAGGAGAAAGAGGAAACAAAGCTACTTAAAAACAGCATCAGTAAGCAAACAGGAGCCAAAACGATGCTTATGGCATCCTTACAACCCCTGAAGCAATGCTACAAGGGTTTCCTTAAGAAATGCCATGTTTCCACTTTCAAAAACTTCAGAGGCAATTAGTTCCCTGCAGGCAAGGGCAAATCCGTTAACTCTGGCAAAACTCATGAGCTTCCTGTACCTGCCCGATCACACACACAACTTCAACTATCCTCCTCCTTACAACTACCTAGTGTACAGAAGCCATTACCAGAAGAGTCAGTCTAACACAAGATAACAAAAGTTAGAATTAGTCTATAAAAGACATGCCCATACTTATCTGTCTAGAGAACTCTTAAATTTTGTCAGCAGTGAGGTCACAAAGTGTATCCAATTTATCTTGTGGAAAGTAAAATCTACACATCCTGTTCTGCAAAGAAACGCTTTAAGAACAAGGGGGGAAAAGAGGCCAAACACCTCATGTAACTTGCAGTAAACCCAATAAAGAATAAAAGGGTGTTTTTTCCTCACATCCTGTTTTCACAGGATTGCAGAAAGCTAAAAATAAGGTAAGTTAACTCACTACTTTTCCTTCTTCATATTCATTAGTAGCTATTCGTGTCTGGATAGGGCACATACTGTGGGAATACAAATTTTAGCATGCCTAGTTGACTCTGCTGTATGATCATACTTCACACTAAGTCTCATGCCATGGTACAGCACTGCCACCCAGGGTACCAGTAATTTGTCTGCAGTCCAGCCTCAAGGAGAAGACTTACTGCAACCTAACCTAAACCACTGGCGCCTTCTCTATTCTTCTTTGCCAAACTTGGAAGCATTCAACTTCCATCTGGGGTCTTCAAGCCAAGGTGAGCTAAAGTGAGATTAGCACTTTAAACCAGGGTTAGCATTTTAGCACATTTGAGGAGAGACAGGTCTCTCATCAGCATCCTGTATGATACCACCTTCAAAACTGGAATACAAATCTAGGTCCTACAAATTTGCAGCTTGATTTTATTTCAGTTCTTTCCACAAGTACTAAAGCATTTTTATTGGGCACAGCAGTCTAAAAACACCTCAGGTTAGAGCTTGTTAGTAGACACCAATTGGCTACAAGTCTGCAGCTGCAACAGCATTTCAGAGAACACCCCATTTTACTGCACATCTCTAGTCACTCGCATTAGCAACAAAAGAAAACATACACTTCACATCAGTAGTCACAACTAAAGCTCTGGTAGAATATAAAAAGCTAAACATGACCATACAAAAACTGACTGCTTTAATTACGTTCTGTTGAAAACTTCAGTCGTCTAATGGTTGAACAAACCCAACCTTTAGATAAACTCTTAGCTGAAATTATTTCCTGGAATCTTAAAAGGGAAGTTAAGTAGTAGTCTCAAATATGGAGGTGGAGGGACACTGATTTTCTACCACCTTTCCCTCAAGGGTTACTTTCCAAATTTAAACCTTTCAAGACAACTTATGAAATCCATACTATACATATGCACAAAAGTAAGATGCAGGAAGGCACAGTGGAGGACTAGGACTGTCCCTTCTGGAAGCTGCTGGCTGTTAAGTGAGCTCAGTTTTATCACAACTCTTCTTTTGTGAAACAGTAGGTAGAAAAAGCTTTAAGCACTCCTAAACTCCAACCTAAAACAGAAAAGAAAGCTCAGACCACTAGGCACTGCAGTAAAATACTCCCATCTGAACTAGAAAAAGTCGCTGTGTCTTGATGCAATGTTTAAAGCACGTAAGTGCCAGGAACCAGAGGGAATTTCATTGATCGCAGGTTGTGCGACACATTTATGAAGAAATAAAGACTATATGGATCTTACCTAATCATATCTAGCTTTAGCTAGACCCCACAGATGCAATGAAGCTTCCAGATTCTTTTCAAAAAAGAAACGTGTAGGTGTTACCTGTTGAGAACACTCAGAGGAAAGTCTCCTAACCCAAATCAGATTGCCAACCCCTACGTAGAAGTGATATCAATCAATCATTAAGAAGTAACAGGCGTCTTGTAAAAAGCCTTACCAGTTCAAGCATTTTGAGCCCAATATTTTATGGAAACATTAATACTGGAGAGGAGGAAAGATCAAGAAACAACAGATATAGTTTTGTCCCCAATTTTTGTTTATGAACAGTCAGAGCCCTTAAGAACTGCTGCTATCAAGAAGCAAGTTCAGTTACATGTTATCTAGTTTTTGACTGAAAACTCAGAAGTGTACAACTGAAACTTGAGTAGCCAAGAAACAAGAAGTGTCTTAGAGCAGTATGGGATACCAGGGATCGTTATCACAGATCCAACCTCAATTATTTAAAATCTCAGTTTAAGAAACAGCACATATTTCAGAAACTCAGTGGAAAAAACTTTCACATTTAGAGCTACATTTAAATGACCTACTTCTGTAACTATGTACACAAACCAGGAAATTAGGTGAACTTGTTGTCTAAACGAGCTTGACTTTGACAGACAAGTTCTGTAGGTACATTTGAGCCCATCACCCCAAGCAAGGTACAGTCCTGGCTCCTCTTCAGTCACTGGCAAAATTCCACAAGTGCCAGAGCCAAGACTTCACCCCCTCCTGCGCACGTGGTGGGACTGAAACAGCATTCCGACTAGGGGAAGTACTTTGGCAGCCTCCTCTCTTTCCCCTCCCCCTTGCAACACTGATGCGTAACACTGGCCTCTGCACTTAGGGTATTTTTTCAACTCTACCACTATATTTTACAAGGCAGTTGTACAGCTTCCCCATATAGAAAGCATATTGTCTTCTCCCAGTTCCAGTTCTGGATTACAGTAAAAACAGGGATCAGCTCTTACAGATAGGCAGATCAACAAGTACAGTTGAGTCTGTTACTGAATACAAATTTGCAAACAGGATAGATTTAACTAGTCTAGAAAGCAATATTTTTGTATGCATGCTGCCAAACCACAGCTCCAAGAATACAGACTCAAGCAGACATTTCTCTTACTCTACACCTCAGTTCCTCCATTATCTACACTTTTCTTTTTGCCACACTTCCAACAGGACGGTTTAAGTGTATAAATACAGGAGAAAAAGAAAAGTATCTGGATCGGTAATACAGATACATTTATGTATACAGCTGTCTTCACACAGGGTACAAGGTCCACTTTCATGTGCTTAAGCTCAGAAGGCAGATAAGGGATCAAGGAAGAAAAGGATAGCTGAATTCTACTGCTGATTTTTTAAGTGGGTTTCCACCACACATTAAATCCATCAACCCAAACAGTACTAGCATACATACACAAAGAAAAACACAAATTTATGGCATTACTTGATGACCACAACTATTACCAGATTCCATTCTGAAAATACCAGATCAACAGAAGGAATGCACAGAAAAAGATTAGCAACGTTGGTTGCAATAAACCAAGTCTTTAACCAATAAGCGCATCTAAATTACCATATCCCAAAGTGTTCTATTCCTGTTGAGGGCTAAATAACATCTGAAAAAAGTGATTAGCTTACTGTAAAATGCATTCAGCCTTGAGAGCCAGCTACAAGCGAAGTTCTTAGGCGACACTTTTGTCTTTGTTGCTACAAAACGAGTTAGGAATAACTACAGTTACTGCTGCCTCAATGCATAAAAGCAACACTGTGATTTTGCAACTCCTTATGTGAGGAAGTTTTATAAGTAATATGAAACCTGACAGCATTTTAAGTCTTTGTATATACCTTGATTTTTTAAATACACAGGGTTGTCTGCCAGCAACAAGTCACTTGAAGCTAGCTTAGAAACTCCCTCCTACACACCAGTGAGCCATGCTCAGAATTCAGATTATGATTACCTAAGACTTTTTAAGCAAGTTCTGCTTATTTATGTATGTCCCACAGCAATGCAACATTTACTGCTTTTTATTCTGAAAAAGAGCTTAAGAGATACTAAAGAGCTAAGATGACCAACACAGTACTGCCTGTTTAGTTTATGTCTAGACAACACTTAAACTGCAGAGGGTGGAAAGAGGGAAAACAGCCAAATATGATTCAATCTGCTTTAACTTGTGACTAATCTCCTTACTTATTCTCAGGGAAGCTGGCAGTTGTTGCACCTTTAACTTGTCCAGAGCTATGAAGCAAGAGAATTTCTCTCACCTCAACAAAATGCCAAGCAGCTTGCTCTTGTCTGTCTTTTTCCTTTGCACAGGAAAAAAGTTTAGGTAACACTGAAGTTTACCCCATAGTACAGGTAACTGAAGCTTAACTATGGCTTTAAGAGCAGCAGGAGACTCAAATACTGGCCCAGATTTATCATTTGTCGAAAGACCTATGTACAGTATAAATCAGTTGCTTTTCAAAAGTCTCCTGTGCATGCAGGATACAGCTCTCTCAGCAAGGCAGTACTAACTAAATAGACTATTCTCTCAAAACAGAAGAACAGTACTCTTATAAAAAACAATTAAAAGGCTACATTTGAAACCAAAAGTTCTCTCCTCTTCTCATATTCTGAGGAACTTTGAATAGATACAGATTCAAAGTTTTTATAGAAAGAATCTGCTTAGTTGAAAGTTTTATCTAGCTGTTGCCACATTAACTTTGGTTTTAAAAGTAGCTGGTATCAGCCTATGGTTTTCATGCCAGCAGTCTAAAAGTTTTCAAACAAAAAGCCTTGGAGCTGCCTTTTCCATGACACTGTAAAACAAATTAAAAACTAACCATACAGAGCTGTAACCTCCTCTTCCACATTACCTATTTCTCAGTATTAAGTGTCTCATACTGCAGTCTTACAAACTGCTTTTTATCAAAGCAAATGTCTGACCCCAGAGCTCTCAATCTCGCAACTGCACTTGCATAGAATTTTTCCTCCAACGTTTCATTCACAAATCCCAAAATTTTCACAAGGCAGTTTCTATTTCAGGTTGTCACAGCATCTGGACCCGGCAGGCTTGCAAATTACATTCTACCTCATATTCACAAAACTGGTCACAACACACCTAGTATAATCACACTATTCTACTAAAAATTCCGAAGTAAACTATTTGCATTTCCTAGAGTTACACACAACTTACACAGGAAGAAAACGACTGGCCAATAGGAAACCTCCCCCTTCTCTCCTAACTGATCACACCTCTCCTGTATTTGTTCCCAAGTCCAAATGTCAAGAAAGTTTGTAGGTTTAAAGGTTAGTATTTTAACAGCTCTGATTGAACTATAGCTTACAAAGATATATAGGACAAGACTTCCCACAAACCAACTACACTAAAATCTGGATAGAAGCGAAAAAGCCAAAGTAACTTCTTGTCAATAACACACACCCCAGATACACTGTCAGCCATCACACAGTACATCACACTGCAGCCAAATAAACTTCTGGGCTATGGACCCACATCCACCACCAGACTCAAAAACCAGGTGATAGCGCTGCCAGCCAGAAATACTGGCTAGATTTGACAGCTTCTGTAGAAACTGTGCTTTTTACTGGACTGCCAGTAGATCCGCAGCGGAAGCTTACAGAGTTATGCCCAATTTTGAAGGAAAGTAAACAGAAAAACGAAGGCAAAGCGCCAGCGCCTGTAGCCCCGCCGCGCCCCGATAGCGCCCACCCACAGACTCCCGGTTCCAGCTCCGTGCGCCCGAAATGCCGCAGCCCCGACGGCGGGCGCCGGCCCGCTCCAGGGGCGGGGGAGCCCGGCCGGGGCCGTTCGGGCCGTTCGGGCGCCGCGCCGCGGGCAGGGCGCGCGCGCGGCAGCCCCGCGGCCTTCCGCCACCCCCCCCCTCCCACGGGCCCCGCAAGGCCCGCGCGCCCCGACCAGGCCGCTCGTCGTACATGTACAGGAGTGAAGGGGAAGCCGAGCAAGGAAGAGCCACAGGTAGATAGGTGCAGCGCGTTTTACTCCCGCGCTGATGCGGGTCTGTACCAGCCGCTCAGCGCGCCCACCAGCCCTGGCGCAGGATCTGCAGCACCTGGGAGCCCCATGCGGCCCACGCTCCGCCGCGCCGGCCCCGCTATTCGCCCTGCGAGCCGGGCAGAGCGCGCACCGCCCGTGCTCCGCCAACGCCGCACCGCCGCGCCGCCGCCCAGCAACGCCGCCGCCATCTTATGTCCGGGCCCGGCGGCCGCCCGCCCCGCGCCGCCGACGGACCGGCGGCCTTGCGGCAGGGGCGCGCGCCGCCGCCGTCGGGGGGCAGCGCTGCGCCTGCGCGCGGCTTCCCCGCGGCCCGCCCTCGCCTGCCGGCCGCCCGAGCGCTCCTGGCGCGCGGCCCGACCCGCCTTCAGCTGCGGGACCGCGCGGGCATCGGGACTGAGCGGGGCCTCCGCCCGGCCCTCGTCGTCTCGGTACTCGAGAAAATGGAGAGAGGCACAACCCTCGCAAAGGCTTTTTCAATCAAAGAATGACAGAATCAATTAGGCTGGAAAGACCTCTGAGATCATCGAGTCCAACCTGTGACCAGATAACACCATGTCTAATCTTTCCTTAAACACCTCCAGGGATGGTGACTCCACCACCTCCTTGGGCAGCCCATTCCAATATCTAATATCTTCTTCCTAGTGTCCAACTTAAACCACCACTGGTGCAGCTTAAGAAGTTACTTTGGATTTTTTTGCATGTGTGCAGACTTTAGCATATTTGCTTTGTGGGAATTCCTGTCCTGTAGATCTTGGTAACTGTAGCTGTCCTGCTGCGCAGTGTCCTCCATCTCCCCCTGTTTGTTACCCATCCTGTGGGCATTGCATAGATGCGCTTAAGCTGGGCTAGGGACTTTGCCCCTAACGCAGGGACACCAGCCCCAGGCTCACAGGCTCTACAGACCCTGTGCTCATCCCCTTCCCCCTTCAAACCTCCTTTCTGTCCCTCTCCCAGGGCCTGACTCCTAGTGAGGTGACACATCCTCTTCTTACAGCAGGGCAGGAGGACATTTGTCCAGCATACACTTTAATTCTCTAAAATTAAAGCAAGACAACAATCTCATCGTTTTTGGAGTCCCACCATTTACTATCAATACATGGTGTTACCAAAACCCTGGAGTGCCTGTCTCCGCCACTGGTTTTCTTGTTGGTTGCAACACCTACAAAGCCAGGATCACTGGGCTTTACTGGGAGAACACAACACAGCAGGCCGTGGGTGCACCACAAGTCCCTCACAGATTCACCTGTGTTTACAGGTCACTAGTTCTCATCAAGTCCCAGCTTTTCAAGCTTTTCCCTTAGACAAGCAAATCCCAAAAGCCACATGTTATTTAGAAAGAGACAGATTAAGGAAGGAGTTTAGAGGCTGCTGTCAACCAGGAGAAAGGGGAGCCCTCTTCCTTCAAATGCTATGAATAACACTGAGGATCCCTCATAACATTACCTGACTCTCTAGTAACATTTTGGGACTTTGAGGACATGTGATGAGACTGTCACTGCAGTGGCAGAAGGATCCCATGCAGTTTCTGTCCTGAAACCAAGTTACTGTCCCACTCCAGCAGATGCTGGAAAGCAGCTCTTCAGAGAAGGACCTGGGGGTCCCGATGGACAACGAGTTCTCCCTGAGCCAGCAGTGTGCCTTTGTGGCCAAGAAGGCCAACGGAATCCTGGGCTGCATTAGGAAGAGCATTGCCAGTGGGTTGAGGGAAATGATCCTGCCCCTCTACTTAGCCCTGGTGAGGCCACATCTGGAGGGCTGTGTCCATTTCTGGGCTGCCCAGGATGAGAGAGACATGGAACTCCTGGAGCAAAGGGCTATGAAGATGATAGGAAACTGAAGCATCTCCTACAAGGAAAGGCTGAGGGAGCTGAGCCCTGTTCGGCCTTGAGAAGAGACAACAGAGAGGGGACCTCATCAGTATCTTATATAAGTACCTGAAGGGAGGGTGTCAAGAGGAAAGAGCCAGGCTAAGTGGAGCCAAGCAATAGGACAGGAGGCAACAGGCAGAGAGGAAGTTCCAGCAGAATGTGAGGAAGAAATTCTTTGCTGTGCGGGTGACTGTGAACTGGATTGCCCAGAGAGGTCATGGAGTCTCCATCATTGGAGATGTTCATGAACCATCTGGATGCAATCCTGTGCAATTTGCTGTAGGATGACCCTGCTTGAGCAGGGAGGTTGGACCAGATGACCCCTTGAGGTCTCTTCCAACCTTACCCACTCTGTAACTGTGGGTCTCTGCAGCAAAAGAATCACAGAAATGAAATAACCCTGGAGCGCCTGTCTCCGCCACAGGGTTTCTTCCAAGCACTCAGCCATGACTCATGATGAGCATGCATTTGGGCTGGTGTTTTCAAGAGGCTGCATTAATTCCTCAGTCTCCACTGTCTCCCTGACAGTTAGTGAGCCAATGGCAGCATTTGGCTATTCTTGGAAAACCAGAAGGCAGAAGTTACTGACTCAAAGCAGATGTATTTCATCTATTTTTATTTTCCCAGTTGGAAAATAGGGAGAAGGGATAGACACAAAGCCCTAACCACAATGGCTCTCTCCTCCAGTATAAACAAATAAACCTTTTTCAAATACAAAACTTCTAGCAGTATTTTGCAAAAGAGCATTTTTTAACTCTGCCAAATAGGATTGAGGTATGAAAGGAAATAAGGATGGGGGAAGGGAAAAGAAACAACAGTGAAAACCTACAGAGGATTATAATGGATGGGAGGGGGAATTCCCTTCATCCTTTTGCGTTAAAGCCAAGCATGACAAGGCTCACCAGCTACAGTATGCTCAGAAAAAATATAGAACTATGAAGCCTGTTTCAACTACATCATTTGCCAAAATACCATTAAAAATTAAAATTACAAATATGGCTGTTAAAAAAAAACTTTTTTAGAATGTGTTATCCATAAATATACTGTGATACTGTAATGATCAGGATTATAAAGCATTAGTTCTTGCAGCAGCTGTTTTATGAATTACATAAAAGCTGTTCACCTTCTCCACAAAAAAGAGGCAAGAGGGATAACATTTATTAATAACATGTCTGAAGGCTGCAGTAAATGCTTTAAAAACCTTTATACTCCTGCTTATGAGCCGTTGATTAAATCTGGACAGATTAGCCTCAGTGTCCTAGTAATGATTCGTGTTAAACAGTGCCCCTGTGTGAGAGGCTGGATGCTTACAGCTGTTTCCTCATCCCCACCCCTAGAAGTCATTGGACCATTTGACCAGCCATGAAGTGATAGAAGCTTGGGGGGATGGAGGAGGCAAAAGTAAAAAATAAACAGAGGAAACAAAACAAATATTACAGACTGAACCCTGATCCAAAAGAGTATAACCTAGTACCACACAGATAGCTCTGTTCAAGAGCACTTCATCATGGGATGATCTAGTCTGCATCCAGTAGAATAAGCGAGAGAATATCACATGCTTGAGAGGACAATTAAATTTCATTGTTTAGCTATTTAAATGCAGACAGACTGAAAACATTAGGACACAAGTTGGGGAAATAATATTATTGGAATCCATCCATGCTCAAAGGTAAAATTGATAATAAGCCCAGTTGCAGGCATCATTAACAAAGCAAGAAAAAAGAAATCTTTGTTAACTTTTAAGAGGAAACAAGCAAATAATCCCCATCTGGATAGAAAGTAACAGCAGTACATTTAATCTGAGCATCAAACATATACAATCCAACAAATAATTAGTTTATCATCTGCACTGTACTTTAACCTTTCAGTATTTCTTCAGTATGGGTACAGGAAAATAGTTTGCTCCAGAAAAAAAATAGAGTATGACATCAATGAAGAGCGATCAATTTATCAGATAAAATTTAAGAAAGAGGGCATTAAATCAAATTATTGGGGACCAACAAATGTGTGCTATTACAAGAATAGAAAGTTAATCAAAACTGTAATAAAACACTGAAATCTGTCACAAAAATGCTTCAACATGTTGTCATGTCTAAGAATAATATTGCAGCATGTTTTGCACCATTAGAAGTACTTCAGTCTCTCTTATTTTCCCATTCAAGGGAATGAGGTTCTACACTTTCCCTCCAGACATATTTTGTGGGATACCCAAAATTATAATTTTTAAATTAATTATCAAGAGAATTCCTAAGTTTTATGAGAACATAACTCAGATAATTAGGACAAGAGGTGAAACAGAAAGTTAAAAAGAGTATTTTGCCTAAATTGGGCAAAGTTTATGTCCAGAAACAAGCTTATGACTGGCATTTCCTTGTAATTTTTCATTACAGTAAATCATCACAGTATGACACTAAAGTGTAAGTAGATAATAAAACAGACAACAGAGAATAAGAAAATCACCAATTTACTCACTGTACAATTATAAGAGTTAGATACAGCACTTATTCTCAGATGAACATTGACAAACTAGACCTTGGTGGCTCACTACTAACTTTTACATACTTCTTCCTATCAATTTCTTGATAGAAATCAATTCTTCAGGATCTATAGTTAGACAAAAGCATTTCAACCCCAATTTTTGCATCCTGCTGACACATTCCTCTCTCTGTGGATCAGATACAGCATCCAAAGCAGCAACTTTGGCTCCAAAAAAAAAAAAAAAAACAAGGAAGAAAAAGACAAAAGTCAATTTTCAATATAATCCATCAGCCTAGGAGAGAAATGCACCTACCTTTTTCTTTCCTGAAGAAACAATGGTAAAATATATACTTGCTACTTGGGCTTTAAGCCTTTGCATAATTTTAAGTCTTGACTTTTTTCCCCCACCATTCCCTGTAACTGCAACCTGGTTAAAAAAGGTTTTATTAAAATTTGGAACTTTGTCAAAAATAATGTGTTTTATTCTCTCAGTATCTTATATGAGAATTTAGAAGTAGACTTATTTACAAGGATGATAGGAAGTAGAAAGTCATTCTACAATAACATTTGCTAGCCTAGTTTCACTGTAAATAGCTAATTTTCTTATAAAGCCTGTCAGGATGTTGTTCTAGATTTACTTTTCATTACAGTAGAGTGGGTTTTGGCAACTGCAGGACTCTGCTTAACATGTTGCCATCACGTTAGCATCTCATGGCAGCTTACCTGCTATATGCATGGGGTTTAAACAAACTACTAAGCAAGAACCAGATCCTTTTACAGATCACAATTCCTCTCTAGCAGAGAAGTCACACTAGAGTCAGCTTTACACACTAAGGGATTGCTATGACATTACCCCATGAAGTCCAATCTGGTATATTACCCCTATTCCCAACTGGAATACAGCCTTTAGAACCAACAAAAAAGATGTGCTGATTTTCTAGCGGTTCCATGCCAAGAGACCTCCTCTCCATGCTATACTGGCAAGTTCAGTACTCACAGTACATGATACAGCCCCAACTGTGCCAGGCTACTGCCTGCACTCACCTTTATCACAGAGAGCTGCACCACCAAATACACTCCCAGATCCACCTGTGCTTTCAGGATACACTCTGCCCAGCAGCTTGTGGGAAAAGCCAAAGCACTTTCTCTCTCTCTCCATGTGACAACATAGTTCTTGCCTCCACAAACCAGGAAAGGGGAAGAAAGGTTTGGATTTGGTTTGGTTTTTTTTTTTTTCTTTTTTTCAGCTATTGCTATGATTAAGCTTTCCATAGTATCTCACAGTTCTGCTGAGGAAGAGTTAATTCACTGGGTGGAGGATGCTAATTACTCATCTACAAACAGCTGAACTGTGAAGCCCACAGTCCCATTAATCCTGCCCTTGGAGTTGCCTGCTGCACCTTTTGAGCATGTAAGTTCTATTCATACACTGTCTGAGCCCTGTGGTTTTCTCAAGACAAAATAAGAAGACCAAAGCCAGATTCTGTCTGAATAAGAGCACTTACACAAGTTTCTTATTATCATGGAGTGCTGAAAGGGGAAAACTACTTTAAAATAGATCCACAGAGACAAAGGAGTCCCATGACAGCTAATAAAAACAAATTCTTACCAACTTGTTGATAGCAGCTTTCTGTAAGTTGCCATTTGAACAACAGCATCTTCAATTCCATCCTATTCTTTGTTGTCTAGAATCTGTATCTATACATCTTTCTGATGTACACTTTTAGCAGCTGTGTGGGCCACAGTCTCCCTATCCTAACCTCTTGCAGCTGCTTTAGCATGGCTGAAAAATCAATTGGAATGGCTTAATGGTCCCACTGCTAGAGAAAAAGTGGAGGTTCAGCATGGGTTTTCCTTCTAAAGATAGCTCTGTCAGTGATTCTTACAAGAAAATTGCAAGGGCATCATGCACTTTCACACTACAGGACCTAATTGTGTGAACATGTCCATACAGAAATCACAATGAGAAGCGTCATCAGTGTCCCAGTGACCACAAGGTCTCTCTGAAAAAGAGGAATTTGCTAGCATTGCTGGTACATGAATTGCCTAAAAACACCATGGAGATGAAACATAATAAACAAGGCTAAAATTAGAATATCCAAACACTCAGCTGACAGTATTTTAGCAGCATTTATACCACAGTCTTTAAAGTACAGCACAGTGGTGCCTCATTTCTACCAAACAATGATTCATGATGCCACTGGGATAAATTGCAATTTAAGATCTTTGTTCACAGTTCAAACTCTCTGTCTGAAGTACAAAGCACCCATAGCATGCTAATGAGTCCCCAGGATCATCTTCTCAATTTCAAAGGATTTCCTCTCTCTTACGGCACTTTTTAGCCATTTTTCTGAGAAAGTTAAGCCTTTTGAATTGGTCAATCCCTGCCTAGGAAACGGTTCCAGTTTAAAGTACATTGTCAGAGGTAGAATTACAACAAATATTAAATGCGTATCAATTTCAGGGTAATGAAAAGAGGCCAAAATCAGAAACTCTGGGGAGGAAATGTAGGCAGAATTTGCAGAATTTGGACAATAGTCTTAAGACAGCTGGTTTATCAACACGGAACTGTGGAAATCTGTAGAATAACTAGTGGTATTGCAAGGTGATAATGTTGTAGTGGATATAAGTCACAACTTCATGCAGCTGGATTTCTTACAAGTACAAGGATTTGCTTGGGCAAATTAGTTGAGAGGTCCTGCAAGTCTTAGCAGCTTCCCTAGATCTTTCTTGGATTTTAGCTTCATTATGAATAATTGGAAAAGTAACTTCATATTTCTGTCTGATTTCAACTCCTTTGCAAACTGTGTATGTAAGACTCCTCACTGACTACAGCCTTGTCTGAAGCAGAATATGGCAGTGACTGTGTGCTTTAGTAGGAGGTGTGAAGAATAATTTTGACATTCAAGACTACTGGAAACAGTATGAAATTCATTGCCTTGAGATGGAATGTGGCCATGGTTAACAACCTGAATTTGAGAAAAGGACGGCAGAATGTCAGTTTTAAATCCTTTTTTGAAGGTGGCATCTCTAGCCACACGCTGATTCAGTGCCAATATAGGTCGGTTGCAGAAGAAGCAGTGCTATTTTTTAAACAACCAAGGTTTAAATTCCCAGACACGTTGTATGATTTATACTGGCAAGAAATATCTGCTGCCTCACAAGATCTGCCCATTCCTGTACTCTTCTTTCTGTTCTCGGGGGGGTTACCTGATAAATATTGAGCAGGTTGGACCTGCTTAGTGTAGAAAATCAAATGAAATAATGCTCTGAGGTGTTGTGACTACTATTTTTTGTATTTACTTGAATTGGCAGTGCCTGAAGGTACAGTTGACAGATTTCAGAATGTGAAAATTATTAATCTGGGGGGAGTGCCCTGAAACACTGCCACTTTATGGCAGATTTAAGGTAAATTGGGTTCCAGCAACCCTTTAAAGAGCTATTTAGAAAGAAAACCCATATGAATTGCCCAGTGAGTAACATTTACTGTGCCAGACAATCTTTCCTTGTTCTCTAGGCCATGTTTTCTCTAAGCACGAGCTGAAGGAAGCCATCATCCTACAGTTGTACCACTCTATGAACTAAATGAAATCAGCAGAATGAGGGAAGCCTGAAGGAGGTGTGATGAGAGCTTTATTAAAGAGGACATATTGCTTTTAAAGAAAGGGTCTTTGGCAGCCAGCTGGATGTGGCCAAAGTATTCATCAGGAAAACAACAGCAGCTACAAAGGTCTTCTTCCCCTGCTGGCCGAATAGATTTGTTGCAGCCATTCAGTGAGCAACTGGTTTTGACCTACTCACCAAAAATAACACTCCATGTTAAGATGATGTGGGAGGAAACTTACTGAAAAGAAACTCATAGCTATAGAGAAACACATGCACACATTCAACCTGGCTCTCCTTGCAGCCTTTGCTTTCAGCTACCTCTTTGCTGTAACCCACTAAGACAGTCCCTGTGAACAAAGAACACATGTATGCATGTGTATTGACCCATGTGTTCATGCACACATATAGATACGCAACAGGTTCTGAGAGACCATAATTTTTCATGCAAATATTTTTTCATTTGAATGAGCTGATAGTCTTCAGCCTGTTTTCACATCAGACTGTTTCACTTTTCGCATTATCTTTGTATCCATGAGGTCTGTCTTCAGAATTCTTTGTCCTCACCCATGCAGGGAAGGCCTGATGATACCCATCATGAGCAGTGCCACAATAGTACCAGATTGAATGGGGAACTGTGTGTGGCCAAGAAAAGTAGACTTAGGAATAGATTACCTCTTTGCAACTCAGTGTTATCTGTTAAGTGGCATGTGTTGGATATATATTTTTTTATCTGAATGAAGTCAACTTGCAAAGGATGTATCCTTAATTCCTTTGTACACGTGTTAAAACTGTTGCAAATAGAGTGGTTTGCTCTGGTTCATGATGTAAACCATTGGCAAAGCCAGCACTCAGATCTCCCAAGTCTTGATCCATTAAACAGAGTGATGTTTTACATGAAGAGCATCTGTACAAACTGTCACAGCTTCTGCAGAGTCAGCAAGTTTTTTCTTGGTTCAGAGACAAGGCAGTGCGATGAAACTAAAACTGTTCATTCTTCTATACTTATTTATCATATGAGAGCGTTCCCTACTTTGTATTAAGAGGCAATACTGATCAGCACAGTAGCAGTGGAGTTCACAGATCAGAGAACTGCAGGTGGATGAATTCCAGCTCTCAGCGAGTCTAAAGGTTTTTCTACAGACACTGCTTGTTGGTCCATCCCTCCTGTGGTAAAAGCCACAGGAGTGCTCTGAGAGTGTGCACCCTTTGAAGAGTTTCTTCCTGATCTTTTGCTTGGGAATGAAGAATTTTGCCCATCATGGAGCAGCTTGTAAATTCCTCATGGTAGATTCTTAGGGATCTTCAGGAATTCAGAGGCACCTGTGTTTCCCAAGGCTATCTGCATGGGTGCCTTGTGTAGCTGCTATGGTCTTTGCTCCAGGGCACTGTCCATATCAATAGCATCTGTCTCAGTGCATTCTTTGTTGTCTGCAACATGGAAAGATATATTCAGCCCCTTGGGAAATGTTTGCTGGATTAAGTAATGAGAATGATCAGGGAGAAAATTATTAGAAATCAAAGGAGTTAGACATAGGTGTACGATGCTGCTGATGGTCATATATTTCTGACCACATCTGCTGGAGAAACATATAACCTTCAGCTTTTCACAGGCCTTCCCAGAACAGTGATGACTGCAAAATGGTCTGGAAACACTTTTCTGGAGATAAACAATGGAAATGATCTAACATTAAAAATAACCCAAAAGGCAAAAAAATCTGAAACCACTTTGAAACAAAGGAAGGGTGGAGTAAAAAACCCTTTTGGAGAGACTTATACTCTGTTTTGTGCTGCTTACAGAACCCAGAAATGCCAGTGAAGGTTGCATCAGAAATCTGTAAGCTATATACCTATAGCTGCTATATACAATGTTATAAACATTATAGGAATCAGACAGCCTGTTATAAAATTTGCAGCAGTTAAAATTAGTTTTGGAGTGATTTATCTTTTTACCATTGTTTCAGCATGTGACGTGACATGAAAAGAGGAGGGTTTTTTGCAAACAGTATTTTAACCACAAAAAGCTATTTTGCAGGAGAAAATGCACTTCCAAGATTTAATTCAATATTGACCATTACACAAATCATATGAAAAACAATTTCACTGTGGTAACAGCAGAATTAAGCATAGGTGGCCAAAGTCATTTGACTCTTGGACCAAATTTTAAATTTTCTGATACACCCTGCTGCTTCACCATTATGTTGTAGCAATGCAACTAAATGCTTTCTCGTAAATCTTTAAATGACATATGATGGAAAACAAGCAAAACATTTTAGTTTTTTTTTTAAAAATAGAGGTATACGTCAAAGCTTCCTGCATAATTTTGAAAGCTATAGATTGAAAAGCATCTTTATTCACAAGTATTACTTCTACTGAAGTAGGAAAACTGCACATATCTCTGTAGTTGTTTTTTAATGTAGAAAGTTTCTGGGATCTGGGTCTTAAAAGTAAACAGTTCAGAGTTTATAATTATCCAGCTTTGCACTGGACTCCCTTCTGCCTCACTCTTTAGAGCAGATCTAAACAACACATACTATCTTGAAAAGACTTCTATGTGACTGGCAGGTCTGGTAGGAGCTTCTGTTAGATGCTGTTCTCACGAGCTGATTTCATCTCTTGTTTCTATGAACTTTATCATCTCATAAACTTCGAGACAAGTGCTTAAATTGTCAGATTAGCTCATAAATACAACAGAGAAATTATAAGGGACTGAGTTTAATGGGGTGATGGATGAACATCAGCTCCAGGCTAGAGGTGCTTAGAAACAGTGGGACTGATGCCTCCAGAAAATCCACCAAATTCAGTTAGCTAGAGTGACCTTCAAGGAAATTCCTTAGGAGGTGGCTGCACAGACAGGGTGTGTGGCCTTGTGTAGTTGTCAGGAAAAGGAGAGATTTCGTTACAGAAAATTTGTCCTTTAAAGTAGCACCTCATTTTCTTCCCACCAATGAGATAGCAATGGCCATTGTGTTTGTGACCCATTTTTCTTTCTAAGACTCCCTATACAAAATAAAGGATAGAAGTGAGCTGAGGCTTAGTCAGTCTCTGAGGGTACAAACCTGAAAACTGTCACATTCTCTGAATTCATTGATATTAGAGCTGAGGAAAAACCAGAAGTCCTACATGTGCATATACAGTTACATTTGAATTAAGACTAATTCAAACTTCAAGTGAAAATTAGTTAACCTGCCTCACCTACTTTTAACAAAAAGAAACAAGATTACATCCAAAATGCATGTGTTTCTTTTCTCTCACTCTTATTATCACCCCTAGGATTCATAATGGCACTCCTAAGTCCCATAGAAGATTAAAAGGGGTAAATTGGAGAACAAACAGGAAAAAACTGAAATCAGCCCCAGTTTCAGAGTATAAAAGAACTTGTTCTGAAGGTAACGCTAGAGAAAAATATGGTAAGGGTAGTAAGAAGCACAGACCATAAAAAGGGGTCTTCCAAGGAGGAACTGGGTGTGTAGGGGAGCCTGTGGACCTAGGTCTTCCAGACTACCTTGTGGACCTAGATGAGGCCACGTTTGGTGGTGTTATTCACAATAAAATGCAGGTAAAGAGAGTTGATGCTTCTATGGAGGACAACTGTGAGATGGTTTCTCATATATGCTAGGGGATTACTAGACATAGTTCTATTTTCAGTGCTATACCCCTGGCTAGGTTTACTGGCTGTAGGATGTAAGCAGGGCCTGGCAAACTCCCTTCTGGATGGTGATAACTTCACCAGATGAAGTGCTCATGAGCAGGATGACTCACACTACCTCATTCCTTCACTGTTACGCAACTTGCTTTTTTTCCACAGTAAGGTTTTCTTCCATTATTTTTTCTGTGATTTTTTTTTTCCCCTTGCAATAAAAGCGCCTGCCTTTATCATGAGTTCACCCTGAAATGGGCAAGGGAATTCAATAATGCAGCTTGGCAGGGTGTCAAAGGTCCATTTTCTCAAGGGGAACAGGAAAAAGGTAAAAATGGTTCGAGGAACTGGAAAACAAATACGTCCTGCGTAAACTACAATTGGTTCATCTAAGCGAAAAAAACAATGAGCTCTGAGCCCTGAGGAAACAGTGCGCGGCTCCAGCAGGGCCAAAAATGGCCCGGGCGAGAATCCCTCCATTGTTAAGCGCGGACCGGCAGCGGGCGAGCGGGACCGCGGGCTCCCGGCGCCCCCCGGAGGGCTTCAGGGGCTTCACGGCCACGCACCTGGCAAGGGGCAAAGCTGACTGCAAGAAGGGTCTGAGTCTTTCAGACCTTTTGGAATCAAAGCTGAGACTTTCCTCTTCCCAGTGATAGAAAATTTTAGATCCTACCAGCAATGGAGCACGAAGAATTATGCTTAAGCAATACATATGTGCAAAAATTCTGTCAGTCATACACTAACAAATCTTATTCTTACAGGCCCTTCTAGTGGCGTAATTTGGAGGGGAAATACCACACCATGAGAAAGAAGGAGGCATGTATCCTTCAAGAAGGTTAATTATGTTTAATATTATCTTTTCAGAACTACTCAGGTAGCAATTAGACTCAAAGACACTGAACAGTCTGTAGTCTGGGACTGATCTGTGTAGGCTCACTCTATGAATCATGTTTCCCTCATCCTGCAAAAGCTTCAGCTGTAGAATGAACTGTACAGTGCCTTGACGGTGTGACCAGAGACCACTAATTCAGCCTACCAATTTGTGAACAAAAAACAAAAGTAAATAGATCATACAAATTAATTCTGAATTGTAAAGGCAGACTCCTTGAGATGGTTGCAAGCTTAAAACATGAAATCTCTGCTCAGTGCATGTCTCTGGCTGTCTTTGGATCTGGTGCTGCCAGTACGGAGAGATGGCATGATAAAAACATGATGTGTCTTTCTGCCCACACTAAACTGAAAGATCAAAACAGAGTTAGGTCTATTTCCATGTAAGTATGAGGTAATCTCCTTCTAATTGCCTTATGAAATATCGAATGGATATAGTATGACATCTAAGCTTAGTCACCAGCCACAGAGTAGACACTATAAGGGAAAATCAAGACAGACAATTTTCCAGTAGTCATACATTTTTTGAAAGGGGCTCCTCTAACTAATTCTGCTAAGGATTTAAACTGGAATTGCAAATAAAAGGAGATGGCAGGCAAATCTCTTCTGTTCTCTGAAGACAACATTGGAAAAACCCAACTACTATGAAGACAGGCTGAGAGAGAAGAGAAGGCTCCAGGTAGACCTTATTGCAGCCTTCCAGAACATAAAGGGGGCTACAAGAGAGCTGCAGAGGGACAATTTACAAGGGCAAGTAGCAACAGGACAAGAGTTAATGGCTTTAAAGTGACAAAGGATAAGTTTAGATTAGATATTAGGAAGAAATTCTTTCCTGTGAGAGTGGTGAAGAGCTGGAATAGGTTGCTCAGAGAAGTTGTGGATGTCCCATGCTGGAAGTGTTCAAGGCCAGGTTGGATGAAGTCCTGAGCAACTTGGTCTAGCAGGTGTCCCTGACCATGGAGGGGGGTTGGAACTAAATGCTATCTAGGATCACTTCTAACCCAAAACATTATATAATTCTATGATAATTACTATTGCGCTGATCTAATTGGTCTTATATTAGATCGAGGTTTATAATTCTGAATAGTAAATTAACTTACTAAATACAAATTGGAGAAAAGAAGACTCAACACTAGCCTCAATGAACAAAAGGATTATGTTACTCCAAAGGAAAAGGCTATCTATTCTGTCCATAACTTTATAATGATAGATTTAGCAGAGTTATGATTTTAATATAAAGCTGTGATTTGCATATGAATGCTGGTATCTAATTGATGTTGTATGTCTCTCTGTATTGTAGAAATAGAGTTTGCATCTGTACCCTGTGGTTTGAACTCAGAGGCAGGATTCTTTGGTTTTGTGTTGTGTTTCTGAAGCTATTCAAAGGTGACTTTAGTGATCTGAAAACTGGCCCAAAGGCTTTGTTTGACAAACTTAAAACCTAAACAAAATACATTGTTTTCCTTCTTGTCTTTATTATTTCCAAACAAAATCTCACTGCCCTCACAAACATGGGAGACTTTGTCATTCCATGGGCAGAAGGCCTTGACTGGGAGACAAGGTGCCGGAGGCAGTGCAGAACACTCTTAACGACTGCTGCGCCATATGCTGGCTGTGGCACTGAAAGTTACTGTGCTGCTGCTTCGTTTTTCACATGAAATATAAAAAGGAAGATCAAGGCCATCTGCACCTATAAAGATTTCAGAAACCTGAAAGGTTTGCTGTAGCATCTTTGCTGAACTCCAGTGAGAGTATATGCACTGCACTAATCTCAGTTCCTCTACTCAATTTTTTTTCCATACACTTGCAAAACTGTGGCACAATGTTGCCAGTGTTGCAGCATGATTCCGATATTCCTTTACAGGAGCAACAACTCAGTCAATGACAAATTAAACAAGAGCTATACATGTGGCTTGGACTGAGGTAATACACAGTATGCAAATGTTAATCATTACTAGGCCAAAGTTAAACATTATTTCTGTTAGCTGTATATCTTTTAGTACAGGCAGAAATCTCTTTTGAAAGTCTGCCTTTGTTTTATTTTTCTTATAGGGATGCAGATGTATGAATGGTTCATGTTACAAATGAAATTATACTGTGACCTATAATAATAGCCATTGCTATATTTTGTTATCAAATCAGTTTCCAACTAAATTTGAGAGCCAAGTCTGTCTGTAAAATCTACTGCAAGCTCCCAGATTTTGGCCCAGAATTCCCACTCTCCAGTGTTTTAAGATTTTTATTTTTCCAGGTCATCTGTTCTATGGAGAAAGAAGATACAGCCATCTGGGAGATTAGCATATATATTTCATGAAGCACAGTAGAGCTTTCTCTTTACTGACTCAGATGCTAAAGACCCAGATTTGCAGCCTGCTTCCTAGCTAGCACAGCACAGTTCATAAAGCTTCTGTTGCCAGTGGCTTGTCTCTCTCCCTGCATGAAGAACAAACCTACACTAAAGTGATATTGTCGAAGCAGTACTGTCCTAAAGTGGGGGGGAAAAACACAGTCCAGTTTTACAGCCATGTAGAGGCAATTTTTATTGACAGAAGGATCCATTTGTTAGTAAAGTTTACATTGTTTGAGTAGGAGTTATCAGCAATTGATCAAACAAATCTGGCTACTGGCATAAGATTCATCTCCAGAGCTGTGTATATGGCTGTATCTGTGGATATAAGCATGTAAGACAGCTGAGGTATACCTGCTGAAATGTATAAAAGCCAAATGAGAGCATTAGTGCTGGGTTAATTTAAGATGCACTATAAAATACTAGAGGATGTAAAAGGAATGAGCTGCAATAAGCAGATGTACCAAGGGGCATCTCCTTAATCTTTTATGCTTGCTGTGCTGGTAGAGACGTGCTTTCATATAGTTGGAAGTATGGTGTGTTTCTAGTACTGCAGTGTAGCTGTTCTGTGCTGGTACTCTTTCTTTTTTTTTCTGGACATTCATCTTCCTTTTGTGTATGGTTGTGGTTTTTGTTTGTTTGTTTGGGGCTTTTTTGTTTTTGTGGGTTTTTTTGTTTGTTTGGGTTTTTTTGTACCATTCTGTTTTTTCCCCCTCACAGAGCGCAAATGCTAGGAACCTAGACTGCCAACATTTTGATATCCAGTGTAGATTTATAACTATGGATGTCCAAGTGTTAACACGTTATAGAACTGCTAAGTCCAGTGAAGAAAGAGGAAAGATATCCACTGAAAGAAAGAGTACTAGTTTGATAGTCTGCACAAGCCTCTAGAAAAGTCAGGACAAGAGCTGAGATGATAATCCTAAATTTGTATTAATAATGGTATTGAATAAGCTGAGTACTTTCCATTGTTTCCATTCTTAAAATAAGAACTGGGGATAGATTGGCATTTTTGTCTATCCTCTAATAATTGGTTGGTATTTTTAAAATGTAGATGCAAAAATGAGTCTGAATTAAAAGCTTTGGTCCAAAATTCCCAGTTTGGAGGAAGTTTGAACTACATTTAGAGTATCATCTGCATTTTGCAGATTAGACTCTTCTTTTGAAACATATTATAACAAAATTCATGTCCAAACTTTGAGAAGCACAGAGTGTGTATTCAAATACAGATTTTAAGAGCTGAGAAAAAATACATTCTTATTAGAAAATGTACAAGAAAAAACTTTTCAATGTAACATTTGGGCTATATGTTCATCAGAAAGGCATGCACAATTTCAAAAATCTTTCTGTATCTTGCAAATGCTAAAATGTCATCTTTCAAAGACTGCATGCAGACAGTCTTTAATGTTCTTTTCTTTTACCTTTTGCCAGCTGCTGAAATATGAGCTTCATATTCACTGACTATTCTATTTACCTTGATGCTAAGAACAGCCTATCCAATCTGGCCAAATCTTTTCATTCAGAAACCAGTCCCTGACATGGCTGGTAAAAGACGCCAAGAGACGTCTGTGAGAGTGGGAAAATCCTATCATGGCTCTTCAGAGCATTTCCCTGGACACTCTCCCAGCTCTAGGCACTAGCTGCTCTGGGCTTCATGAGCCAGTCACACCGTTTCTGTAGAAACAAACACATCATCAGAAAAAAAAAAAAAAAGGGGGTGGGAGAAGCAAGATGTCTTTTGAAAAGCAAAGCTGTGTGCTTCGATATCAAGGCATTCCACAAGATGGCAGGGTTCTGTCTTGGCAGGTCACTACAGCAAGCAACCCAAGCCTCTCAGAAGTAATTTTTCTCCTATCATAGTTCTCACCACTGGTAATACAACTCTCTACTTTAAAAACCTAGCAGTGCTCTATCAAAGCGGTGATCAAAATTGGTGGGAAACAGGTGAAAGACAGGAGGCCTCTATTTTCTTATTTTGTATTACAACAATTAATGCACAATATTCACATAAAGCATAATAACTTCCCACTGTGTGAATTAAAGAATTTTTTTTTCCTAAATAAAATTGGACAGAAAAGTATTACATGCAACTGCAGCTGTTGAACTAGGGACATTAACATCAGTCCTTCACATGCCATCTCAGTCATCTATTATTTGAACTCTCAAAATTATGAATACAGCTATTTGTTGTCATATTGTTATCATATCTTGTCTTCATGATCAAGACAAGGTAACCTAACTACGGGATGTTGCTGAAAGACCCAGGTGTGCTGTCCCTTTCACCTGTCCCGCTTCCTTGTGCTGGCTTTAATGGCTGTGCATACAGTCCTAACGCGAGTCATATCAACCTAAAAAGCTGATTGTAAACTAGCTGGTTTTACTCGGAGGGTTAGCTTTCAGCTAGATAAATGGTCTGAAATGACTCCACAGCCACACAGTCACTACTGCTGCAATCAGTAAAGCAGGTCAAGCATGTGATGAGGGGCAAGAAAGTCCCTTTCAGCAACAGAGCAGTATTGGATAGGCCTATGCTAATTGTGAAAACACACACTTAAATAACAAAGGAATAGTGGAGAGGATGCATCCTCTGTTCTGCCCCCACTGACAAGAGGCAATGGAGGTAGAGGTGAAAATCTAATGCTCAGTTCTTAGTTATTCAATTGAAAACTAGTGCTGCAGCAGCATCTTGCATGTGTCACAGTGAAATTTTAGTTCCAATCGCAACTAGATATATTTATATAGATATTTATATATTAATATGCCAGCTCTTTCTAGGCAAGGTATTTTTGGTTTCTGTGAGAAAGAAGTTTGTAAAAAAAAAAAAGAGAAACTAGAATAATTTTAGTTGCCTATAGGGTTCTTTGTAATACTTGTTACTAGGTTTCAGTTGAGTGGGGAAGTATTCCCAGAAAACAGGCAAGTAAATTAAAATATTTTACAAACACTGATAAAGATTTTGAATGACCTCAGAGCATGTTACACTTAAGCCTAAACCCTGGTGCTTCCTAAACCAGCAGCAGCATAGTGCTAACACCAGGATAGATAAATACTCAAAACCACAATGCACAAAATTAAATAATTATTAGCAGTTACTCTGTACATAAACCAAAACAGAGGCATCACTAAGGAATAAATTTTTTTTTTAAAAAAATCATCTTGCAGAGAAGAATTATGTAATTGCATTTACTAAATACTAAAGAGTAACTAAGCCCAAGATAAATGGCAAGATATCAGGTGTGGTCAAGATACCTGGGGTTCTCATTAGGCATCAGCGGGCTTTGTTATGATGAAGCATGAACGGGGACTTTTCATTTCCAGTTTTACCACTGAAAATCAAATGAGGATTTTTAAAGAAAACTGGAGTGAAATAGAAAGAAAATCTCCCTATAATACCATCAAGTGCAAACAGATTCCATTTGCAAGGTTTGGCTTCTCAAACCTTAGTAACAGGGAGGAGGAATTTAGATTTTCAGGACCAAGAAGCTACATGCTGATTTCAAGAGTGAGAAATAGATTGTTTATTTTTAACAAAGGCAAGGATGCACTCAGGTTAACTTCGTGCTGAAACCCCTTGACACCTGTGCTTAAGCACAGACCGAGCACGGAGGACCATGGAATAACTGAACACAAATACTCTGATTTGGTTTCTGGCCCAAGCCCGCGCCCCAGGCGGCTACACCGGAGCAGTGACGCTACCCTGGGTGCAGGGGGACACCCATTTTGGGGAGGGTGGCGCTGCTGCCCTCAGGTGTGCGCCGCCTCAGCTCAGCAGGGGGCGCCCACCCCCCTCCGCCCTCCGGTCGCCGGC